>NC_059285.1:17163777-17168777 GCF_017591435.1 Portunus trituberculatus
CTTTACCTGTGTGTGTGTGTGTGTGTGTGTGTGTGTGTGTGTGTGTGTGTGTGTGTGTGTGTGTGTGTGTGTGTTAAGTGAATTAAGGTCCTTGTCGGGGCTTCACCAATTGAAAGTCGCGTGTGACGGAAACATAATGAAAAGATACCATGCTTCCTCCCCTCACTTCCCCTCTCCCTCTCCCTCACTCTCTCTCTCTCTCTCTCTCTCTCTCTCTCTCTCTCTCTCTCTCTCTCTTCTCACTCCATTTCTCTCCTGTACACCGCTATCTCCTCTTCCCCCTCCTCTTTTCCCCTCACTCTCCCCTCACTTCCCCTCTTCCTTACCCCTCACTTGCATCTCCCCCTTCTCTCTCACTTCTCGCCCACCATTTCCTTCCTATACCACTATCTCCTCCTCCTCCTCCTCCTCCTCTTTCCCCTCACTCTCCCTTCACTCTCCCCTCAGTCTCCCTCACCCTCCTTCCTCCAAACCTCAGGAATTTAAGTCTTAAAAAAAGTGAGGGGAACGGACGGTCACCTTGCATGACAGAAATTGTGTGAATCATTACCTTGTCCTCTCCCCTCACTCTCCCCTCTCCCCTCTCCCTTCTTTCTTCCCCCCTTTCGTTTCTCTCACCTCTTCTCTCTATTTCTTTCTTTCTCTTTCCCCTTCCCGTTCTCTTCTTCCTCTCTTTTTTCCTCCTTTCCCCTCTTCCTTCCTCTCTCCTCTATCTACCTTCTCTTCCATATTTTCTCATTTCTTCTTTATATTTCTCTTTATTCTCCTTTTTTTGTGCTTTTCCACAGTTCTTTTTATGTATTTCTCTTTCTCTATCCTTCCCTTCCTTCTTAACTTCTTTCTCTCTTCTCTTTCTCTTCCCCTCTTCATTTTCCCCTTCCGTATCCCTCTATACATTTTTTCCCTTCTTCCTCCATTTGTCTTATATTTTCCCCTCCTTTTTTTCTTTATTTCATCTTTTCCTTCCTCTTTTTCCCTTCTATCATTTCCCCTCTAACCCCTCACCTCTACTTTCTCTCTCATTGGACTGCATTTCCCCTCTTTCCCTTCTTTTCCTTCTTTCCCTCCTCCTCTATTTTCCTCTACTCCTCTTCCTCTCTGTCCTTTCTTTCTTGTTCTTTCCCCTCATTCCTCCCCTCTTCCTCTCTTCCCCTCGCCACTTTGTGAGGGTAATTCCTGTAATTTTCAAGCTTTCTGTTGTATTTCTCTCTCTCTCTCTCTCTCTCTCTCTCTCTCTCTCTCTCTCTCTCTCTCTCTCTCTCTCTCTCTCTCTCTCTCTCTCTCTCTCTCTCTCTCTCTCTCTCTCTGTACAATCCCCTCTTAATTTTATGAAGCATTTTTATCAATAATACCTTCCCTTCTTTGTCTATTGTTCACCTTCTCTTCTAATTAATTAACACCAACACCACCTGGTCGTCTTCACAAAGCTGCTCCTGCCTTTTTATGAGCGTCAAGTTTATATTACCTGTCTTTCCTTTTTCTTCTGATATACTTTTTATTTATCTTTTTTTCGTATTCCATTTTTATTTTCTATTTTCATTTTCACGGCTTTCAGTTTAAATGTTTTTTGTTGATTTTCTTATTTTTTTCTATTTTGCTCTTTTTTATTTCCAGTTTTTTTTTTCTCCCTTTCCATGAACTTCTCGTCTATTTATTGATTTATTTTTGTTACATTTTTTTTTTTTACTGATATGCTTCCTCTTTTTCTTCGGCTTGTTCTTGTTTTTCTCTTCTTCTTCAAAATCTTCCTTCCCCAGCTTCCTCACAATTATGTTCTATTCTTATCCTTTTGTCTTCCTCTTTTTAGAATCTATCTTCGTGTTGTTTTCTTTCTAATCAAATTCTCGTTATTTTTCTTTTCTCTTTTTTTCTCATCGTTTTTCTCTCAACTAATCAAACTATTATGGTTTCTATTTGCTTTCCTTTCCTCACTATTTTCGCCCGAAACATTTCTCTTCTCTATATACCGACACTGCTTCACCTTCTCCACCATTTCTATTTTCCTTCACAATTTAGCCAAGACTCGCCTTTATGTTGTTCTCAGGAAGAGGTGTTATGAAGGCGTACCTGGTCTTCGTCTCTAAAAAGGAATGAGAAGGAGAGTGGGCAGGTGAGAGGCAGAGTAGCATGAGGGACAACAGGTGTGCTGGTAGATAAGTGAACCCTGGAGAAGGAGAAGGAGGAGGAGGAGAGGAGGAGGAGCAGGAGGAGGAGGAAGACAGATAACACAATGATAGGTAAATGTTGGTGGTGGTGGTGGTGGTGGTGGTGGTGGTAGTCATATTTATCTATCTATCTTTCCATCTATTTGTCTGTTTTTATTTGCCTACTTATCCACCTGCCTAACAATTTATCTATCTATTCATCCGTAAATCTATCTCGGTGTCCGTTTGTTTATCTGTATTTTTCTTTATATCTACGTTTTTTGTACCTATTCATCTCTTTTATTTTCTTTCTCTGTGAAAAATTGACAACTATCTATTTATCTGCTTTTATACCTATCCATCCTTTTGTATTTCTTTCTATCTGACAAAATGACAAGTTAATATTATGACAGTATGATTGCCCTAGACGAGCCACTGTCAATACTAATCAGTGGACATTATATATAATCACTAGGAACACTTATCTAATTGGTCTCACATGACAGCACATCACAAGCATCGTGATCAGGCTGAAGTGCAGTGCTTATCTGAGGAAATGATGGCGTGGCAGGTGTACTGAAGTGATAGGTGTGTTTAATTAACTAACTCGCTGTGGTCTTTTTTTATTATTTCTTTTGTTATTAGCATTCACGTTACTGTAAAGAATTGTTTGCTTGGACTTAAACTGGAAACGAGAGACGAGGAAAGCAAAAGTAGAGAAAACATGAGACTACGAAACGAAAAGAACAGGCAATTACTTGAGAATCTGTAATACTAAAAGAGAAAAAAGAAGAGCTGTGGATGATTATAGAGAAAAAGTATTAGTATTCCGAACTTTGTAAAGAATGGTTTCCTTGGAGACACACTGGAAACGAGAGAGCAGGAAAGCAAGGGATACAGAGAATATGAGACTATGAAACGAAAAGAAAGATAATTGTTTAAGAATCTGTAGAATAAACAAAATAAAGTTAAAAGTTGTGGATGATTATAGGGTTAAAAAATAAAAAATGTTTAGGATCTTCAGACACTCACATTCAACAAGAGAACAGAAGAGCACGAAACCAGAAAATAAAAGATAAATTCTGCCTTTTCCACATTATGCATATATTTGAAACCCCTTCAGTACCATGACGCGTTTCCATATTCATTCTGCTTACTATTTGGCGATTTTATACAGCTTCAGAAATTCACATGGCGGATTAAAATAATGAAAACTGTGGCCATTAATCTTCTAACCTCCATAAACACTTCCTAATGTCAATAAAATGGTCAAATCGTACACAAATCTCAATGTAGAAATATGTCCCAGTACTGAAGGAAATAAAGAGAAAGTGCTTGAAAACCTTACTATCATGAATTTACAAAAGAAAATATTTAGCGGATTTAGAGTTAATGTTAACAGTCTTAAATTTAGTAGGTATGTAACTTGCGTGTAAATTAAGTGAAAAAAAATAGTATCGGATCCCCTTCTCTGGTAAACTGGAATTCACTACTTGCTTCTGCTTTTCCACCTTCCTATGACTTGAACTCTCAAAAAGGAGGTTTCAAGTTCCTTATCCTTCAGTTCACCATGATTCTCCTGACATCTGCTTTGTGACCAACGCCTTAGTGGAACTTTTTATTTCCTGTTTCGTTTTCTTTGACCGGTGTCCCTCCTACATCAAAGATAAATATGTTATAAATATGTAAGGAAAGCTGTAAAAACCTTTGAATAGTGATAATAAAAAGGTAACTAAAAGATGATAAATATTAATAGCAATGAAAAAAACAATTAATGGTGATGATAATGATAAACAAAATAAATAGATAATAACCATCGATCATCTCAATTCGTGAATTTATCTAATCATTCTTTAAAAGCTTCCTATTGCCTCACCACTAACAACCTGAGTGCCCAGTGTGTCCCGGACGTCTGTCACGTTATTTGCACACCAATACATTTCCATTCACTTTAAAAACCTTCCCAATGACTCGGTGCTAATTGTTACAAGATGCAAATCTATTCCATTCATCTGCCTCTTTATTTGCTTACCAGTTTAATGTTTATTATTATTATTATTATTATTATTATTATTATTATTATTGTTATTTTTATTATTATTATTATTATTATTATTGTTATTGTTATTATTATCATTATTATTGTTATTTTATTATTATTATTATTATTATTATTATTATTATTATTATTATTATTATTGTTGTTATTGTTGTTGTTGTTATTATTATTATTATTATTATTATTATTGTTACTATTGTTATTATTATTATTGTTGTTGTTGTTGATGATGCTGTTCTTGTTATTATTATTATTATTATTATTATTATTATTATTATTATTATTATTATTATTATTATTATTTAACTATCAAGTATAAACACACTGCTCGTTCTTTCGTGATTATTAGGAAGTTTATTTGAAGTATAGAAGTAAAGAAGTCTTATATAAATCTATCGTGTGTGTGTGTGTGTGTGTGTGTGTGTGTGTGTGTGTGTGTGCGATCTATCCAAACCTACTCTTCTTTTTTGTTACGAACCAAGAACGTATTTTCAGATATTTTTTCTTTCTGTCTTGCTTTCTGCTGGAGCCTTTCCCTGGAGAGAATTTCATGAGCCTCTCGTCGCCAGATTACTTAATGAGTCCCTGTGAGTGTCAGTCAGCCTCTTGACGTGTGATCAGAGAAGACATGCTACTTTATTTTATTTACAACCACTGATCTTCCCTTTTTTTCTTCATTTTTTTTTATTCGTTCAGTTTGAGATATTCTGTTCCCCTAAAACTTTACGAGACCTAAATGTGACAGAGCCCCCGTAAAATAAACGTAGACCAATCAGACACCAAGTTAACATGTGGTG
>NC_059285.1:17173777-17183777 GCF_017591435.1 Portunus trituberculatus
CAGTACGTAAGGATCAGATTCCGAAACACATCTGCCACCACGCTGACTATTTTTAAAAGGCTCTAGTTGAAGTTACAAAGGTTCTCGTGATAGATTAGCAACATTTCTATTTTTGTAAGGCTCTAATTGTAGTTACATAGACTTTAAAAGGCTCTAGTTGATGTTACAAGGGTTTTCGTGATAGATTAGCAACATTTTAATATTCCAAAAGCTTGGGCAGAAGTTACATGGGTTTTAGAAGGCTCTAGTTCAAGCTATGCAGGTTTTAAAGGGCTCTAATTAAAGTTATACAGATTTTAAAAGGCTTTAATTGAAGTTATAGGGGTTTTAAAAGCCTCTAATTGAAGTTACAAGTGTTTTAAAAGCCTCTAATTGAAGTTATACGGGTTTCAAAAGGCTCTAATTGAAGTTATACGGGTTTTAAAACCTCTAATTGAAGTTACAAGTGTTTTTGTGATAGATTATCAGCATTTTTTCTTACCAAGAGCTCCAGTTGGATTTATACGGCTTTTAAAAGTCTCTATTTGAAGTTACAAGGATTTTTGTGATAGATTAGTAACTTTTTATTTTATTCCGAAGACTAATAGAAGTTATACGGGTTTTAGAAGGTTCTAGTTGATATTACAAGAGTTTTTGTGACTAATTACCAATATTTGTAGTTTCCAAAGGTTCTAGATGAAGTCGCAAGGGTTTTCGTGATAGATCAGCAACATTTCTACTTTCCAAAGGCTCTAGTTAAAGTTAGAGGTTTTAAAAAGTTTGTAATTGAAGTTAAAAGAATTTTAGCGACAGGTAAGCAAGATTTCTATATTCCAAAGGGTCTAGTTGAAGATGAAGTATTTTTTTTGGTTATGGTGACAAAATAACAACATTTCTATATTCTAAAGTCTCTAGTATTTTTTTGTGGTTCTAATAACACAGCAACAGTATTTCTAGGTTCCAATGCCTTTAGTTGAAGTTACACTATAAGGGTGTTTTTTTTATGGTTTTACTGCCTGATTAACATGATTTCTATATTACAGGAGGTTTTATTTGAAGTTACACGGATTTTTGATGATTTTATTGACAGATTAACGACATTCCTACATTATTTACATGACAAACACTTCAAACTCCAGCTGCATATCTCTGTAGTCTTTAGAGATAGTAATGGTGATGAGAGAGTTGAGTGATTTGAATAGAGATCTAATACTCAACATCTGCCACCATCACCACCACCATTAACAACACCATTTTTATCATCATCATCATTTTCACCACCACTATCACCACCACCACCATCACTATCATCATCATCACCATCATATTTTTTGCTATCATCATTTTCAATACCATCATCACTATCATCACCACCACCACCACCACTTCCACTACCACTGCCACCACCACTACCACTGCCACCACCACTACCACTGCCACCACCACTACCACTGACACCACCACTAACACTGACACCGCCACTACCTCCACCATCATCATCATCATCATCATCATCATCATCATTATTTTCACCACCACCACTACCACCATCATCATTATCATCATCATTTTCGCCACCATCACCACCACCACCATCATCATCATCATCATCATCATCATCATCATCAATATCAACACCACCATCACCACCACCACCACCACCACCACCACCACCAGTATCACTATCATCATCATTATTTTCACCATCATCATCATCACCACCACCACTACCACTGCCACCACCACTACCACTGCCACCACCACTAACACTGACACCGCCACTACCTCCACCATCATCATCATCATCATCATCATCATTATTTTCACCACCACCACTACCACCATCATCATTATCATCATCATTTTCGCCACCATCACCACCACCACCATCATCATCATTATCATCATCATCATCATCATCATCATCAATATCAACACCACCATCACCACCACCACCACCACCACCACCAGTATCACTATCATCATCATTATTTTCACCATCATCATCACCACCACCACCACCACCACCACCACCACCACCACCACGACCAATCTATCAATATATTTACTTAACCACTACCTGAAACTATAATGTTGTTGACTCGCCTCATTGTGGTTCGGTTTTCTCCTTTCACTCACAGCCTTGTTTGTGAAGCGCCTTTATTTGTTCATCTCCTTTTTAAACCTGAGCTGGTCGAGTTCATGAACCTTGATGAAGATTGGCACGTGGAGAGAGAAAAAAAAGTTAATCTGTTATAGGGAATGTATCAGATCAAGTGCAGTATGTGTGTGTGTATGTGTGTATGTATGTGTGCAGATGTATTGAATTACAGGATATGAGATCAAATGCAGTATGATTATGTAAGTTTAGTGTTAGTGGATTATATTGCATAGTAGTGGCGTTAGTGCTGCTTCATTGGGTAGTATGTGTGTATGTATATATGTATGTGTGTCTGGTGTAAACGTATTGAATTAGAGAGAATAAAATCAGATGCAGTATGATTATGTAGGTTTAGTGTTAGTGGATTTTTTATTGTATAGAAGTGGCGTTAGTGCTGCATCATTGGGTAGTATGTGTATGTGTGTGTATGTGTGTATGTCTGGTGTAAATGTATTGTATTAGAGGGAATGATACAGTATGGTTATGTAGGCCTAGTCTTTGTGGATTTTATTTTATAGCAGTGGTGTTCGTGCTGAGTCATTAGGGAGCTTTTAAAAGATTAGACAGATTTATAGATAGGGATGATAGTTGGAAATAAGTAGATGTGTTTTTACAGGGACTACCACGTGTAGGTTTGCTGGCTTTCTGTAGCTTCTCTCTTTTTTCTTGTGTTCAAATGTTCTTAATCCCTTCAACTGAGACACATTTTTATCTTGAAATTTGTATACGATTAGACCATTTTATTGATATTAGGAAGGTTCAATGGAGGGCAGAAGATTGATAGCCAGTCTTTACTATTCTAATCCCCCACATGAGTTTCTGAAGCTGTATAAAATTACCAGATATTAAGCAGAATGAATATGGAAAAGCGTCATGGTACTGAAGGGGTTGAATAAACCAAGATGTCCAGGTAGAAGTAATGTGGTGATCGCATTATTACTGCCACCAAGCACCGCTTTCTCAAATGTTTGTGTCATGCATTTGCCCGAGATTAAAGAGAATTTCTGCAGGTACAACTTAACCCCTTCCATATTCATTCTGCTTACTATTTGGTGATTTTATACAGCTTCAGAAATTCATGTGAGAGATTAGGGTAGTGAAAACTGTGTTCATTAATCTTTTGACCTCCATAACCCCTCCTCATGTCAATAAAATGGTCAAATCGTGCACAAATCTCAAGATAAAAGTGCATCCTAGTATGTAAGGGGTTAAATGGTGTTGTATTTGATTAACTCTAAGGTAGACAACACTCACATTTGCCTTATTTGATCAAGAAAGTAGTAATGAATAAAACATACAAAAATTTCTCTACATATAAGAGAAATCGTGTTATATTGAATTCGATCAGAGTGAAAAAAAAGACATTAAGTTTATTTCAATTAGGAAAAGAATAATAATCATGAAAGGAAGGAATAGAACTTTGAATAGGTAAAAGTGAAATTGTAATATAGTGAGTTGCATCTGAATGAGAAAAGACTTCGTGACACCAAACGCTGAGTCATGAAGAATATACATGAATGAAGCGTGACATTTTACCTGTTCTAGATTGAGCGAGCTAGCGAAGGGAAGGATCTCATAGTAGTAGTAGTAGTAGTAGTAGTAGTAGTAGTAGTAGTAGTGGTAGTAGTAGTAATCGTAGTAGTATTAGTAGCACTAGTAGTAGTAGTAGTAGTAGTAGTAGTAGCAGTAACAGCAGCAGCAGTGTTAGTGTTAACAGTAGTAGTAGTAGTAGTAGCAGTAGTAGTAGTAGTAGTAGTAGTAGCAGCAGCAGCAGCAGCAGCAGCAGCAGTAGTAGTGGCAGCAGCAGCAGCAGCAGCAGCAGTAGTAGTAGTAGTAGCAGTAGCAGTAGCAGTAGCAGTAATAGTAATAGTAATAGTAGTAACAGTAGTAGCAGTAGTAGTAGTACTCGTAGTAGTAGTAGCAATAGTAGTATCAGTATTAGTAGTAGTAGTAGTAGTAGCAGCAGTAGCAGTAGTAGTTGTAGCAGTAGTAGAAGGAATTAAGCTTTTATTTCATCTTCATATAATGACGCGTGGTATTTTATTTCCTGGTATACAATTGGCTGTTTCTCTCTCACTGTAGTGGCGGTGTTAAAAATTAAATACAACTGCAGAGGAATTAAGAAACGTGTCGGATTCGCTGAAATAAAAGTGACACACGTGCAGAAATACAATGTAAAAGATTCTCTCTCTCTCTCTCTCTCTCTCTCTCTCTCTCTCTCTCTCTCTCTCATCCAGGTATTTTGTATAATTAATGTACCTTCATATGTTTGTATCTTAATATTGCAAGGATTTCTTAATATTATCATAACGCTATGTTTATTTTATTTGTTTTTATTATTATTATTATTATTATTATTATTATTATTATTATTATTAATATTGTTATTATTATCATTATTGTCTTTGTTGTCGTATCAATATTGTTCATAAATGTGTTCGTTATATTATTTTCAGTAGTAGTAGCAGTAGTAGTAGTAGTAGTAGTAGTAGTAGTAGTAGTAGTAGTAGTAGTAGTGGTGGTGGTGGTGGTGGTGGTGGTAGAAGAAAATACATCATTGCCATCATCATTCTCGTATCAGTGTTTGTTTATTTTATTGTTTCCATCAGTCTTTTCTATTTTTCCCCTCACACGAGAGACAAACATGTAAAGCAACCCTCTCACCACCCTGGACCCCAACCCCAACACCAACACCAACACCAACACCAACACCAACACCAACACCAACACCAACACCAACACCAACACTAACACTAACACTAACACCGACACCAACACCGATTTGATCAAGTCCAGAATGCTACTTTTTCATAATCACACCTATAATACAAAAGAATTCCCGCGCAGTTACCCATCCTATGAATCTGGTATCTCTTTGCTCTGTACTAATAATAGCCTTCATGGAGCTTGCAAATACTAGTCGTAGTAGTGAACAGGCTATACTGAATGCAATATGCCGGCAAGGTACAGAGAGGAAGGGAAGGTGGTTGCAGGGGAACAATGTATAGAGTGGCAGGGTATAGGATGGGTCGGGTGCACGGGGAAATGTATAGAGTGGCAGGGTATAGGATGGGTTGGTACAAGGTGGGGAGTGGACAAGTTACAGGCGATATTCAGTGTAGATGCGTGTGATATACTTAACTGTATTGAATAATCTACCTACCTTTCCTCTCTTACCTTTGCAAATGAATAGGGGAGATAAGTTCAGAAGATACGGTGCTAAAAAAGAGTACACACGATTCCTCCCAGTCCAGAAAAAAAAAACTCATTTAAAAACGCTTTGCTCTCATCACCACCACTATTTTCAAGGGCCAAAGAGATAATAAGCCGTGTTTTAAGACTGTTTCTCACCCTAATAATATAAAAAAGAATCCCATTCTTCTACCACCACAACCACCAAAACACCCTTAGAAACCCGTGGAACTTCAGCTAGAGCCATTTAACCACTTCAGTACTGAGACGTATGTTTTACCATGTTTGGGTATGATTAGACGATTACATTGACATTAGGAAGAGTCTATGGAGGTTCGAAGATTAAAGGCCAGAGTCTTCACTATTTTAACCCCTTTAGTACTGGGACGCATTTTCATCATCAATTTGGGTATACTTAGACGATTACATTTACATCATGAAAGGTCTATGGAGGTCAAAAGATTAAAGGCTGGAGTCTTTACTATTTTAATCCCCCCGCATAAGTTTCTGAGGCTGTATAAAACCACGAAATAGTAAGCAGAATGAATATAAAAACGCGCCGTGGTACTGAAGGGAGGTTAAAAGTAATGAAGGTTATTCTGGAAGTGTTTCAGAATACGGTAGTAAGTTACCTTCAGTATGCATGTTCCCTATGTGTGGTGGCGGCAAGCCCTTCTCTGCACGGTCGAGGACACTTCATTCTCCCTGTAGCATCTCTCGACATCCTGTAATCTGATGCTGCTCTTGACTCAACTCCGTGTGTGTGTGTGTGTGTGTGTGTGTGTGTGTGTGTGTGTGTGTGTGTGTGTGTGTGTGTGTGTGTCTCCACTTGGGGAGTTATGGAGAGGCGACATTAGTGGCTGGATTTGAAAGCGTACTGTACCTTGGGATCACAAAGAGAGAGAGAGAGAGAGAGAGAGAGAGAGAGAGAGAGAGAGAGAGAGAGAGAGAGAGAGAGAGAGAGAGAGACGAGACGAGACGAGACGAGCAGGGACAAGGTGGACAAACTAATGTATATATTAACCTACAAACAGACACACACAGACAGACAAACAATTTAGCGAATAGAATATCATAAATAAAAGAAATACTAACAGCTTAAGCCTCCCCCCCCCACACACACACACACGGGAGAATATCAACAAGCGTGATAGTCAAAGTGGATGTGATTTCGTCTTTGGTGCAACTTAAAGGTCAATAGGAAAGGGCATCATCACCCCCAACACCCCACCCCCACCGACCCCCATGCCTCTCACCCTAACAGACCCCACCCCCAACTCCTCCCAAAAAGCAGCATTCCCCTCTTCCCTCACCCACTAATCTCCCCCACACCTCTCACTCCCCTCTCTTCCCTCCCAATCTGCAACGCGCCTGATCTTTCTCCATTTCATCTCCCCTCCCAAAGAGAGAGAGAGAGAGAGAGAGAGAGAGAGAGAGAGAGAGAGAGAGAGATAATAAAAGGAAGAAAACGAAGGAAAAGTTCAAATTGACATGATCGTAACACAAATCATTGCTCATTTTTTTCTTTTGATTTTTTAATAAGGAATTACGGGAGGGTGTTTTTACTGGCATTGCTTTTAGGCGTTCATATTAAGTTTATTCAGAGAGACAGACAGACAGACAGACAGACAGAGAGACTTCAAACCCCCTAATTAGGTAAAAAAAAAAAAGTGGACAGTACTGTTGATATTTGCATTATTAGTACTAGTAGACGTGACCTTTAAGTAGTGTGTGTGTGTGTGTGTGTGTGTGTGTGTGTGTGTGTGTGTGTGTGTGTGTGTGTGTGTGTGTGTTCTCTCCCCCTCACTTGCTTTTAAATTAGCTTGAGTACAAATTTGGAATAAGTCGACCACTTTACTATTGTTTCTTGCGTAAGGGAGAGATTAGGGAGCGAGGGGGCGTGAAGAGGGGAAAGGAAGGGGAAGTTTGAGGGAGGGAAAGGAGGGAAAGGGTAGGGAAAGTGTGGGTAGATGGAGAGTTAGTAGTAGTAGTATTTTGTTGTTATTTTTGTTGTTTTGTTCGTTGTTTAGTTGTTGTTGTTCTTAATTTGGTGTTGAATGGTTGGGTGATTCTCTCTCTCTCTCTCTCTCTCTCTCTCTCTCTCTCTCTCTCTCTCTCTCTCTCTCTCTCTCTCTCTCTCTCTCTCTCTCTCTCTCTCTCTCTCTCTGATGAAATTGAATGGTGCACACACACTCACACACACACACACACACACACACACACACACACACACACACACACACACACACACACACACACACACACACACACACACACACACACACACACACACACACACACACACACACACACACACACACACACACACACACACACACACACACACACACACACACACACACACACACACACACACACACACACACACACACACACACACACACACACACACACACACACACACACACACACACACACACACACACACACACACACACACACACACACACACACACACACACACACACACACACACACACACACACACACACACACACACACACACACACACACACACACACACACACACACACAGAGAGAGAGAGAGAGAGAGAGAGAGAGAGAGAGAGAGAGAGAGAGAGAGAGAGAGAGAGAGAGAGAGAGAGAGAGAGAGAGAGAGAGAGAGAGAGAGAGAGAGAGAGAGAGAGAGAGCGCATCAGTACAGGTATCAAGAGGCAGGTGACAAGAAGGAAATACCACGCTTGTCCAAAGAGATACAGATGAAAACATGGAAAGGTGTGGTTATCCAATTGCTTCGTTGATGTGGCAGACACCTGATAGCCGCCTTGCCACACTCGCCGCTGCTCTCCCTACCCACCCGTGCCACTAATGACGGGTTGCCTCATGCTGGGCCAGAAGCGCGGATCTTGGAAGCAGAGGGTGGGGTGGTCAAAAACGAACAGAAAGGATGAACAAGTAGTATCACATTTGTTCCTTGTGATGTTATATGATGTGGAGGAAAGATTGATTGGAAAGTGATATAAATACTGGTTGTGTGGTGGGCGTTGAGGTGAGGATGGATGTAACACGAACAGAGACGAAGAAGAGGCAGCATCACACCTGTTGTTCCTTGTGATGTTACCTGAATGTGGAAGGAAAGGTTGATTGGAAAGTGACAGAAATGCTGATTATGAGGAGGTCGTTGGCTGGAAGGGAGGATGTAACACGAACCCAGAGGAAGAAAAAAAGAACAATCAGCATCACACCTATTGTTCCTCGTGACACTACGAGAGGAATAGGTTGAAAAATGAAAGTTTCTGATTATGAGGGGACAAAGGAAGGAGGGGAAGGAAGAAGAACACAAAGGAAGACTAACCAGCAGCAGCACACTTTTTTGTTCTTAGCAGAGGTGTTTGTGTGAGCATTATTACGTAACTAAATGGAGAAGATTGAGACAAAAGTTTAAGAAAGTACTAATTAGGAGAAGAAACACAACAGAATAAGCAGCAGCATATTTGTTGGTCTACACTGGACTGTTTGTATTGTAAGAGCTAAATCACCTAACATACATTGAAAAAAAAAAAAAATGAAAAGAAATAAGAATCATGGTGAAGAGGAGGAGGAGGAGGAGGAGGAATACAAGAGAATACAAAAGAACAAACATCATCGTACCCGTAGGCCCATGAAAGCCTGTTTGTGGAAACTATCACAATGAAATTACAGGGAGAGAAAGAAAATAACCCAGATGAACACTCTTTAGAGGAGGAGGAGGAGGAGGAGGAGGAGCAGGGTGGATATGTCACAAAACCGATTAAATTTCTTCATTAATTATAGAGATAGGGCAGTGATGATGATAATGGTGGGGATTGAAAGATGGTGATGACGGGTAGACAATGATAGCGGTCGAGAGAGAGAGAGAGAGAGAGAGAGAGAGAGAGAGAGAGAGAAGTGGCACAAGTAATGAGGCGTTTTGGTGGAGTTTTAAGTAGCGTCAGTGTGAGGAGAGAAGGACATTGAGTGAAGGTTTAATCATTACGTGGGAGATCATAGAGAGAATAATGATAAGAAGCGTTAAAGGTCAGGTTCAGGAGGGGGGAGGGAGGAGGAGGGAATATGAGAGACGTTAGAAGCAGAGTAAGTGTAGAAGGGCAGTGGTAATTGGGTGTTTGATTTTTGAAGGTTAGAATTACTGGTCTAGAAAGAGAAGTTAGTGTGAGTCAGAGAGAGAGAGAGAGAGAGAGAGAGCAGATGTAATGATAGAGTGAAGAGCGAGAGAGAGTGAAAAAAAAAATGAGAAAAATATCCAGTGAGTGAAATTAAATGGTTGGTAAAAGTGCCAGTGAAGGTTTACGAGAAGAAAAGCACATGAGGAAAATAGGAGCAAAAATGATGTTAGAAGAAAAGCACGAGGAAAATATGAGCAAAAATGTTGTTAAGGTGGTGATGTAGCGATTAATGGAGGAAAATAATGCGTAAGAGAGGAAAAGTTTTATATGAAGTTTGTGATGGAAAACGAAGGGAGAAAAGTAGATAGATGAGTAAGTAGTAAAGGGGAAAGGGAAAAAAGTGATCATATGCTTAAGTAAAATAAAAAGAAGAAAATACCGATTCGACGAAGACAAAAAAAAAAAAAAAGGAGGACTAAGGAAAAGAACAACAACAAAAAGCGAAAGGAGAAAAGTAGATAAATGAGTAAGTAGTAAAGGA
>NC_059285.1:17188777-17213777 GCF_017591435.1 Portunus trituberculatus
ACGAAAATATCTGAAAACTAAGGCAAAAGGACTTAAAATTTGCATCTTTTACATTCCTGTTTTTTTTTTTTTTTTTTAGTTTCATTGTCTTTAGTCACACAAAATGATGATAATGATAAAGTAAGATGAAAAAAATAATAAGTTGACAATGCGAAGACTTGTAAAGAAGAAGAATAATTATTTGTATGGTGCCTTCAGTGGATTTCATGTTTGTTTTGTTTTGTTTTCTTGAGTTTCGTTCCCTTTCGTAAAAGAACTTCAATGAACAACAAATACAATAAATAATAAAGAACAACTAAGGATAACAAAATAAAACGTACATAACCTGAAAAATTTAATAGACAAAAAAAAAAAAAAGAAAACTTTGAGATTTGGCGAAGATATAAAAATATATATATATACCAAAGAAATAAAACAAAAAACAAAAAAACATGACTTTGACTTGGCGAAGGTACAAAAAAATTACCCCGCAAAAAAGTCAACAAACAGAGAAACAAAAGAACAAAGGAACACAAGAAAATAATAAATAAATACGGGAAGGCGCAAGAAGCCATTAGGTAAACACACATCACTCCCTCAGGAAATACAAGTTTATATACATTTCCCTCCGTAAGTGTTATAGTAGAGCATTGATGTAAGGAGCATGAGGCGGTGTCCCCACGTGTTCGGTAAGGTGAAGGGAGTGGGGGAAGGGGGTGAAGGGGAAGGGCGCCAGGAACCCCTCCCATGGGAACCCTCCTGCTCCACGCAAAACAAGGAGGAACAAAGGGCGTGTGTGTGTTTCTTTCTTGTTTGGTGGGATGTGTAGCGCCCCGAGGGAAGGTGTCTGAGTGTGGCCTGTTTTGAATTTCTTTCCTTTCTCTCTCTCTCTCTCTCTCTCTCTCTCTCTCTCTCTCTCTCTCTCTCTCTCTCTCTCTCTCTCTCGTTTTTTCAAAGGAATGCCATTTTCTCAGTTTTTTTTTTATTAGCTCAGGAAGAGGAATTTACTACTACTACTACTACTACTACTACTACTACTACTACTACTACTACTACTACTTTTGTAATTTTTTTTCATGTCTCTCCCTCTCTCCATCTTCGCTTTTTCCTTCCCTCTTCCCATCTCTCTCCCACTTTCTCTCTTTCCTCTATTCTATTGCAATATTTCTCCTCTCTTCCCTCAGCTCCTCTCTACTCTTCTTCCTCCTCTCTCTCTCTCTCTCTCTCTCTCTCTCTCTCTCTCTCTCTCTCTCTCTCTCTCTCTCTCTCTCTCTCTCTCTCTCTCTCTCTCTCTCTCTCTCTCTCTCTCTCTCTCTCGTGGAAAAGGGTTTCAAAAGAAGTGGATGGAATACTAAAGAAAGAAATACAAAAATAAAAGAAAAGAGAAAGAAAAAATTCCTGACACGTAGATTGAAATACAAAGATGAATAGATAGCTTGAAAGATAGAAGAGAGAGAGAGAGAGAGAGAGAGAGAGAGAGAGAGAGAGAGAGAGAGAGAGAGAGAGAGAGAGAGAGAGAGAGAGAGAGAGAGAGAGTATAAAGCTGGTTCACTATTATATCTTCAGAAAATACCGGTGAAATGAGCAGCTACAGGTGACAGGTATACTCTCTCTCTCTCTCTCTCTCTCTCTCTCTCTCTCTCTCTCTCTCTCTCTCTCTCTCTCTCTCTCTCTCTCTCACCTGTCCCGTAATTAGGAAAGTGCCAGGTGTTTTGGACGTCAGGTGTGCAAGGTAAAGACATGATAATTCTCACACCTGACCTTTCTCTCTCTCTCTCTCTCTCTCTCTCTCTCTCTCTCTCTCTCTCTCTCTCTCTCTCTCTCCACCCCTCTCTCTCTCTCTCTCCTCTCTCTCCTCTCCCATCCTCTCTCTCTCTCCTCTCATCTCTTCTCTCTCTCTCTCTCTCTTTTCTCTCTTTCTTCTCTTCTCTCTCTTCTCTTCTCTTCTCTTCTCTTCTCTTCTCTTCTCTTCTCTTCTCTTCTCTTCTCTCTCTCTTCTCTTCTCTTCTCTTCTCTTCTCTTCTCTTCTCTTCTCTTCTCTTCTTCTCTTCTCTTCTCTTCTCTCTCTCTCTTCTCTCTTCTCTCTCTCTTCTCTTCTCTTCTCTTCTCTCTCTTCTCTTCTCTTCTCTTCTCTCTCTTCTCTTCTCTTCTCTTCTCTCTCTTCTCTCTCTCTCTCTCTCTCTCTCTCTCTCTCTCTCTCTCTCTCTCTCTCTCTCTCTCTCTCTCTCTCTCTCTCTCTCTCTCTCTCTCTCTCTCTCTCTCTCTCTCTCTCTCTCTCTCTCTCTCTCTCTCTCTCTCTCTCTCTCTCTCTCTCTCTCTCTCTCTCTCTCTCTTCTCTCTCTTCTCTCTCTCTCTCTCTCTCTCTCTTCTCTCTCTCTCTTCTCTCTCTCTCTCTCTCTCTCTCTCTCTCTCTCTCTCTCTCTCTCTCTCTCTCTCTCTCTCTCTCTCTCTCTCTCTCTCTCTCTCTCTCTCTCTCTCTCTCTCTCTTCCAGTTGATTTCTGTCCATATGTCACTTCTAAGTCTTGTTCTGTTCCACTTCACTTATTCTCTCTCTCTCTCTCTCTCTCTCTCTCTCTCTCTCTCTCTCTCTCTCTCTCTCTCTCTGCAGATGTTACTTGTACACGTTCATTTCTTCGTAATTAAAGATGGCTGGAACCATATCTTTTGTTTTACCTGCATGTAGTTATTCGCTTCATGCTTCCCCCTAACATTGCCTCGGTCTTCTCTACTGGGCTGGACTGGGCTGGGTTTGGCTGGATTGGGTTGTGTGAGTGTCGGGGCAGACTGTGTTAACTTCCATTCAAAGCTGCAGACTGTTTCCCAAGGTCCTGAAATATACTTGTTCATCATATTGGCGTTAATCCCTTGAGTACCATGACGCGTTTCTATATTCATTTTATACAGCTTACGAAACGTACGTGGGGATTAAACTAGTGAAGACTGTGGCCATTAATCTTCTGATCTCCTTAGACCCTTCTTAATGTCAATAAAATGGTCTAATCGTACACAAATCTTAAGGTAAAAAATGTGTCTCAGTACTGAAGGGGTTAAAGGAATGTTCGTGTGTGTTTTATTGTTTTGTGAGTGTATGAGTGGGTGAGTGAATGAGTGAGAGAGGGAGGGATGGGTAATGCTGATGTGGTGTTTGACTTATATACTGGAATGTGCTGGTGTGTGTTGTATGTTCGTGTGTGTTTGCAGTGTTTTGTGAGTGAGTTAGTGAGTGTGTGAGTGAGTGTTTGAGGGATGGTAATGTTAGTGTAGTGTTTGAGTTATATACTGGAATATGCCGTTGTGTATTGAATATTCGTGAGTATTTGTGAGTGAGTGAGTGAGTGAGTGAGTGATGTGAATGTCGTGTCTGAGTTATACTGGAATTTGCTGTTATTGTTATTTGTTATTGTGTGTGAACGAATAAAAGATCGCTTATGTTTGTGTGCTATTTAAATCTTATGTTTTTTTTTTTTTTTACATTCTTATCGTTTTCTTTTTTATTATGAGTTTCCAGGTTTAATGTGATACAAGTGAATTTCTTACCTGAGAGACTAATATGGTTTTCGTTTTCCTGTTTCTGTTATTTATATTACTTGTCTTACTTGAATGGCGGGACTTTGATGTGCTCTCTGCGTAGGTGGCAAACACTGAACGGTATTGTATTGCACTGTGTTGACTCTGGCGGGAATAATGTTTTTTGGGGATTTACGAAATTATTCTTGTTTCTATGAGTTGCCGCTATTGTTACTACTACTACTACTACTACTACTACTACTACTACTACTACTACATGCATACAAATGAAAGTGAAGTACTTACCTTCTCCCCTTCTCTCCATCCCTATTCTCTCTCACCCCTTGTTAATAGTATTCCTCCTCCTCCTCCTCCTCCTCTTCCCCAACACACGTCACCTTACACTTGCCTTTTGTTACCTTTCTCACCTTCCTTCATCACTCCTTTTTCCTTCTTCCTGTCTCTCTTTTCCTTCTTCCTTCCTTATCTTCGGTTTCAATCTTCCTGTTCTCCTATTTTTGGTTCTCTCTCTCTCTCTCTCTCTCTCTCTCTCTCTCTCTCTCTCTCTCTCTCTCTCTCTCTCTCTCTCTCTCTCTCTCTCTCTCTCTCTCTCTCTCTCTCTCCTAGTTCAGTTTTGTGTTTTCTTGTTCCGGCTAAGAATTTTAATGTTCGTATGAATGTCAGGTTAGGTTAGGTTAGGTTAGAATTTTGCAGCTTCCTTTGTGTTCTTATGGTTTATTTGATGGCGTGTGGTTCGTTGTTTAGTGTTCGAAAGTCAAATGTGAAAATGCAATGTTGTTTTTTATCTGTCAATATGTGCATCTCTCTCTCTCTCTCTCTCTCTCTCTCTCTCTCTCTCTCTCTCTCTCTCTCTCTCTCTCTCTCTCTCTCTCTCTCTCTCTCTCTCTCTCTCTCTCGTATTCATTCTTGTTTCCCATAACCCCAATTTTTTGAGCCACCTTCACCTTCCCTCCCTTTCTCCCTCACCGCCTCCGCTCTCTCTAAATTTACCCATTCTCCCCCCTCACCATCCTCCCTTGACTTCCCTCATCTCCCCTCTCTCGTTTGTGTTGCCCCCATCCTCTTTCCCTCCCACTAACCTTTCCCCTCGCCTTCCCTCGCCTACCTCCATCCTCTTTCCCTCCCACTAACCTTCCTCCTCCCCCTCCTCCTCTTCTCTCTGCCCCTCCCTCCCCCTCCCTCCTCCTTTCACCGACACATAACCTGGTCACAATATCATTTGCAATTCCTAGTCGCAAGCTTGCACGATATTGAAGCCCTAAGAAATATATTGCGATTTCCTCTCTCTCTCTCTCTCTCTCTCTCTCTCTCTCTCTCTCTCTCTCTCTCTCTCTCTCTCTCTCTCTCTCTCTCTCTCTCTCTCTCTCGTCTTATATGTTGCTGCATATATACGCAAAAAATCCTTTTATAGAAAAATTAATTCTAGCAACAGCGTGTATGTGTATTGTTGTTGCCAGCTGTGGTTAGCCACCTTCACTCTTTAAAGTGTCACATTTTGAGCGTGAGGCGCGGCTGCCGTGAATACATTCCACAAGCTAGATGTTCTTGCTGTGTAGAAGCGCTACGCTGCCGCCTGTCTCCAGCACCTGTGCCTTGTGCTCAA
Source organism: Portunus trituberculatus (assembly GCF_017591435.1). Classification (NCBI taxonomy): domain Eukaryota; kingdom Metazoa; phylum Arthropoda; class Malacostraca; order Decapoda; family Portunidae; genus Portunus; species Portunus trituberculatus. The sequence goes on from NC_059285.1 coordinate 17,193,889, forward strand.
CCACCACCACCGATCCTCCAGTCACGTAACTCAGCTTTGCTGCTTCTCCTTATTCTCCTGCTGCTGCTGCTGTTGCTTCAGCTGCTGCTGCTACTTTCCGTCCGTCCACACCATCGGCAGAGCAGATCGCTGCACGACGTCCAGTACCTGTAAGTGGGTGGCGTCACTAGACATCCAGTGCAAGGCAGCACCTGGGCCTTGTACGGTGTGAGGATGCCCCGGGAATTGATCTTTCCCGGCCCCGCCATGCAACGCAGGGCAGAGACACGCCAGGAGGCGTGGTAGGAACAACAGCAACGGGTAAAGACGCAGGCCACAGTCCACTGTCTCTCCCAGCACCGTGACGTGTTCCTGGAGGGGAAGTGTCTGGTCTGCATAACACAAACGTCCTGAGACGGGCGGCGAGGCAGGTCGGAGCCACAAGATGACCATGGCCTGCGTCTTCTTCATGGAGAAGCTGACTCGCCACGACTCTCCACATTCCCCCATCAGCCTGAGCTCCCTGCTCACTCTATGACGGCGCACAGACTGTCGGAGCGGCAGTAGGGGCGAGAGTGACTGAAGTCGTCAGCGTAGCCAAGCCGAGTTTGTCGCAGGAGTTCGTCCATGTATACCTTCCACAAGATGGCGTCCCAACACAGCGTCCTGTGGAGCTGAGGCGTGGATCGGTGAGGGCTGGGATGCCTGCCCGCTGGTGACACAGCAAGGTTCTCCCCTGGACGTGGTTCTGCAGCAGCGCAGGGGTGTCCTGGATACCCATGAGCCTTTCCACGAGCGGGGCGGGCATCCACAAGGGCGTCCAACCCGCGCCTCCCTCCAGTCCTTATTTCTTGGTTCCTTTCATTATCCATCCCTCTTCACTTCTCCCTTCCTTCCTTCCTTCCTTCCTTCTCTTCTTCCCTCTCCTCTCCTTCTCTTCTTCTTTTAGTCTTTGCCTATCCTTCGTTCATTCGTTTGTTGGTGTTCCTCCCTCTTCGCTCCCTTCCGTTATTAATCTTTCCTTCATTCCTCCTGCATATTTTTCTTGTCTTGCTTCCCACAGCTTTCGTCCATCTTCTGCCTCTCTCCTCCTCCTCCTCCTGCTGTCTTACCTTTACTGATTATTACTCTCTCTCTCTCTCTCTCTCTCTCTCTCTCTCTCTCTCTCTCTCTCTCTCTCTCTCTCTCTCTCTCATCTTTCCTAGAAGAACACGTTTCCTTGAAGTTATTGACCATGTTGTATATACATACACAGAGAGAGAGAGAGAGAGAGAGAGAGAGAGAGAGATTGAAAAATATAATTTACCTCCCTCATCTACTGAACTTCCTCCCGTCTCTCTCTCTCTCTCTCTCTCTCTCTCTCTCTCTCTCTCTCTCTCTCTCTCTCTCTCTCTCTCTCTCTCTCTCTCTCCATGACGAAAAAAAAAAAATCAAAGGAAAAAAAGAGGAAAAAGGTTCCCCTCCATATATTGCCCTAGACATTACTTCCATTAAGACGGCGGGAAACAGAAGGGGAAAAAAGGGAGGAAAAGGGGAAGGAGGAAGGGAAGGACGTAGTAGAGGAGCAGAAGAGGGAGAGGAAAAAAATGTTATTGATGAAGGGAAGGAAGGAAGAGGAAAAAAAAGCTCGAATTTCTTTCCATTGAGAGTAAAAATGTGTACTAGTGCTATTTGGGAGAAAAAACAAAATTAGTCGTTTGTAAAGGCTTATTGGCACTGTATCTTTATTATGTATGTATGTATGTATGTATGAGGTGTTTAGAGTATACAGAGAGAGAGAGAGAGAGAGAGAGAGAGAGAGAGAGAGAGAGAGAGAGAGAGAGAGAGAGAGAGAGAGAGAGAGAGAGAGAGAGAGAGAGAGAGAGAGAGAGAGAGAGAGAGAGAGAGAGAGAGAGAGAGAGAGAGAGAGAGAGAGAGAGAGAGAGAGAGAGAGAGAGAGAGAGAGAGAGAGAGAGAGAGAGAGAGAGAGAGAGAGAGAGAGAGAGAGAGAGAGAGAGAGAGAGAGAGAGAGAGAGAGAGAGAGAGAGAGAGAGAGAGAGAGAGAGAGAGAGAGAGAGAGAGAGAGAGAGAGAGAGAGAGAGAGAGAGAGAGAGAGAGAGAGAGATTAATACTTCGCTTTCTCGTTACAGAACATGGTGAAGCAACAGCAAACTGGGGGCGGGGATAGGGGAGAGTTACAAGACAGCGCTGCCTCCTCCGCTAGGAATCTGCCACAAGCTGGAATCGAACTAGGAACTATACATAGACTCTAGCAAGGATTTCACCACAGAGCCGAGGGAATCCAGTGATGAAGAGAAGGCAGGTGTGCTTTCAGTGTTGTAGTAGTGGTGGTGGTGGTGGTCTCAAGTGTGCCCACCTATTCCTAACTTATCTACTTCTACTTCCTATTGCTTCTTTCCAGTTAAGTTTTTTGTGTTGTGCTAATTTTGAACTGCATTTTATTTTTAAGTTTGTTTACTAAGATAATTTTGTTTTTAAGAAAGTTACTAGGATAATTTTTGGATTTAAGGTAAGTATCATTTAGCAGTCGAAAGATTTGCGAGAGAGAACAGAGAGCAGAAAGTGGAGTTAATCAAAAGACAGAAAAGTGATGAGAGAAAAAAATCAAGGTGTTGTTTTCACTGAAGGGAGCAATTCTTAAGAGCACACCTGCCACACAGCACAGGTAAATCCTCCATAGCTCTTACAGGTGTGACAGTCAGTTAGGGGAAAAGTAATCACCAGGGAAAACAGAACACCTTGAACTCTCTCACACTCTCACTGTAGCCTGGGAGGGAAGAAACTAATTTGATTGTCGCCGTAACATTTTTATTAGGAAACCGCGCACGTAACTTTGAAGAGGTGGTAGTAGTAACAGTTTTCTTCGTGTTGTTGCCCTCGTTCTTCATCTACTCGTACATCTCAGCCTCCTTCTTCATATCACTTTTCTAGTTCTTCACCTTCTTCCTACGAAACCAAGAAAAACAGCTCTTCACCTTCTTCCTACGAAACCAAGAAAAACACTATAGTAAGTATAAATGATTAGTATTAAAATAGTGATTAGTAGTAAAATAGTATGTATCCTTCTCTCCCTCCGTTTAATGGCCAAGTGATGAAGTTTTATGAGTAAATCATTGTCTTTAAGAACTCCTCCAATGATATAATATTCTTTATATAAAAATTTTTATTCCTACAGGAAGAAAGAAAGGCAGCGAAGATGAAGAAAACAAAGCGGTGGCATAGTGAATAAGATGGTGAGCGTGGGATCGGACAGACGTCCACGCGTAGGTTTCAATCTCACCACATACAGCCTTAAAAACACTTTGCCATTTGTCGAGCGGTTTAATGTCGAGTGGTTTAAAGTTACGTACATATCACCATGATACCCAGGTTCTGGATGGTGATATGGGTACCACTTTAAATAAAATTGCCTGCGCCACTAATGGGCGGAAGCTGAACAGTGCCTACAGGCGCTATTATAGAGGCCTTACCGTAAAAAAAAAAAGAACGAAGACAAAAGGTGCACGCACCCCTTTTCGTTGTAACCTTCTATAACAAAGTTACGTGAGAGCTCTTTGCTTGTTTCAGTAGGAAGAGAAAAGAAAGAGTAGTAGTTCTGGTAATTTCAAGTGAAAATTCATTTTAATATGTGGTTCCATCTTGAGAGAAAGTTGTTTGTAGCGCTTATTGTTTTCCAGCATTAAGTGACTACTAATTTATATAAAAATTAGTGTGTGGATTTGTCAATGAACAAAAATGTACACGGATTCCGCTGCGACCCGAGCAGCGGTGAAAAACCACCCATGTAGGAGCTTGTCTCGTCCGTCGCCTACCTTCTCGTCTCGTCTCGTCCGTCGCCTACCTTCTCGTCTCGTCTCGTCCGTCGCCTACCTTCTCGTCTCGTCTCGTCCGTCGCCTACCTTCTCGTCTCGTCTCGTCCGTCGCCCACCTTCTCGTCTCGTCTCGTCTCGTCCGTCGCCTACCTTCTCGTCTCGTCTCGTCTCGTCCGTCGCCTACCTTCTCGTCTCGTCCGTCGCCTACCGTCTCGTCTCGTCTCGTCTCGTCCGTCGCCTACCTTCTCGTCTCGTCTCGTCTCGTCTCGTCCGTCGCCTACCTTCTCGTCTCGTCTCGTCTCGTCTCGTCCGTCGCCTACCGTCTCGTCTCGTCTCGTCTCGTCCGTCGCCTACCTTCTCGTCTCGTCTCGTCTCGGCTCGTCTCGTCCGTCGCCTACCTTCTCGTCTCGTCTCGTCTAGTCCGTCGCCTACCTTCTCGTCTCGTCTCGTCTCGTCCGTCGCCTACCTTCTCGTCTCGTCTCGTCTCGTCCGTCGCCTACCTTCTCGTCTCGTCTCGTCTAGTCCGTCGCCTACCTTCTCGTCTCGTCTCGTCTCGTCTCGTCCGTCGCCTACCTTCTCGTCTCGTCTCGTCTCGTCCGTCGCCTACCTTCTCGTCTCGTCTCGTCTCGTCTAGTCCGTCGCCTACCTTCTCGTCTCGTCTCGTCTCGTCTCGTCCGTCGCCTACCTTCTCGTCTCGTCTCATCTCGTCTCGTCCGTCGCCTACCTTCTCGTCTCGTCTCGTCTCGTCTAGTCCGTCGCCTACCTTCTCGTCTCGTCTCGTCTCGTCTAGTCCGTCGCCTACCTTCTCGTCTCGTCTTGTCTCGTCTCGTCCGTCGCCTACCTTCTCGTCTCGTCTCGTCTCGTCCGTCGCCTACCTTGTCTTCTCTTGTCTTGTCTTGTCTTGCCTACCTTCTCGTCTCGTCTTGTCTTGTCTTGTCTTGCCTTGCCTACTTTGTCTTCTCTCGTCTCGTCCGTCGCATACCTTCTCTTCTCTTCTCTTCTCTTGTCCGGCGCCTACTTTCTCTTCTCTTCTCTTGTCCGGCCTACCTTCTCTTGTCTTCTCTTGTCCGGCCAGGACAGGACAAGACAAGACAAGACAAGACAGGACAGGCGACGGACAAGACAAGACAAGACAGGACAGGCGACGGACAAGACAAGACGGGACAGGCGACGGACAAGACAAGACGGGACAGGCGACGGACAAGACAAGACGGGACAGGCGACGGACAAGACAAGACGGGACAGGCGACGGACAAGACAAGACGGGACAGGCGACGGACAAGACAAGACGGGACAGGCGAAGGACAAGACAAGACAAGACAAGACGGGACAGGCGACGGACAAGACAAGACGGGACAGGCGAAGGACAAGACAAGACAAGACAAGACAAGACAGGCGAAGACAAGACAAGACAAGACAGGCGACAAGACAAGACAAGACAAGACAAGACAGGCGAAGAAGGACAAGACAAGACAAGACAAGACAAGACAGGCGAAGAAGGACAAGACAAGACAAGACAAGACAAGACAGGCGACGAAGGACAAGACAAGACAAGACAAGAAGACAGGCGACGACGGACAAGACAAGACAAGAAGACAGGCGACGACGGACAAGACAAGACAAGAAGACAGGCGACGACGGACAAGACAAGACAAGAAGACAGGCGACGACGGACAAGACAAGACAAGAAGACAGGCGACGACGGACAAGACAAGACAAGAAGACAGGCGACGACGGACAAGACAAGACAAGAAGACAGGCGACGACGGACAAGACAAGACAAGAAGACAGGCGACGACGGACAAGACAAGACAAGAAGACAGGCGACGACGGACAAGACAAGACAAGAAGACAGGCGACGACGGACAAGACAAGACAAGAAGACAGGCGACGACGGACAAGACAAGACAAGAAGACAGGCGACGACGGACAAGACAAGACAAGAAGACAGGCGACGACGGACAAGACAAGACAAGAAGACAGGCGACGACGGACAAGACAAGACAAGAAGACAGGCGACGACGGACAAGACAAGACAAGAAGACAGGCGACGACGGACAAGACAAGACAAGAAGACAGGCGACGACAAGACAAGACAAGACAAGACAAGACAAGACAAGCGACAGGCGACGACGACAAGACAAGACAAGAAGACAGGCGACGACGGACAAGACAAGACAAGAAGACAGGCGACGACGGACAAGACAAGACAAGAAGACAGGCGACGACGGACAAGACAAGACAAGAAGACAGGCGACGACGGACAAGACAAGACAAGAAGACAGGCGACGACGGACAAGACAAGACAAGAAGACAGGCGACGACGGACAAGACAAGACAAGAAGACAGGCGACGACGGACAAGACAAGACAAGAAGACAGGCGACGACGGACAAGACAAGACAAGACAAGACAAGAAGACGACGGACAAGACAAGACAAGACAAGACAAGAAGACGACGGACAAGACAAGACAAGAAAGAAGAAGACAGGCGACGACGGACAAGACAAGACAAGAAAGAAGAAGACAGGCGACGACGGACAAGACAAGACAAGAAAGAAGACGACAGGCGACGACGGACAAGACAAGACAAGAAAGAAGACGACAGGCGACGACGGACAAGACAAGACAAGAAAGAAGACGACAGGCGACGACGGACAAGACAAGACAAGAAAGAAGACGACAGGCGACGACGGACAAGACAAGACAAGAAAGAAGACGACAGGCGACGACGGACAAGACAAGACAAGAAAGAAGACGACAGGCGACGACGGACAAGACAAAAGACAAGAAAGAAGACAGGCGACGACGGACAAGACAAAAGACAAGAAAGAAGACAGGCGACGACGGACAAGACAAAAGACAAGAAAGAAGACAGGCGACGACGGACAAGACAAAAGACAAGAAAGAAGACAGGCGACGACGGACAAGACAAAAGACAAGAAAGAAGACAGGCGACGACGGACAAGACAAAAGACAAGAAAGAAGACAGGCGACGACGGACAAGACAAAAGACAAGAAAGAAGACAGGCGACGACGGACAAGACAAAAGACAAGAAAGAAGACAGGCGACGACGGACAAGACAAAAGACAAGAAAGAAGACAGGCGACGACGGACAAGACAAAAGACAAGAAAGAAGACAGGCGACGACGGACAAGACAAAAGACAAGAAAGAAGACAGGCGACGACGGACAAGACAAAAGACAAGAAAGAAGACAGGCGACGACGGACAAGACAAAAGACAAGAAAGAAGACAGGCGACGACGGACAAGACAAAAGACAAGAAAGAAGACAGGCGACGACGGACAAGACAAAAGACAAGAAAGAAGACAGGCGACGACGGACAAGACAAAGACAAGAAAGAAGACAGGCGACGACGGACAAGACAAAAGACAAGAAAGAAGACAGGCGACGACGGACAACGACGGACAAGACAAAAGACAAGAAAGAAGACGACAGGCGACGACGGACAACGACGGACAAGACAAAAGACAAGAAAGAAGACGACAGGCGACGACGGACAAGACAAGACAAGACAAGAAAGAAGACGACAGGCGACGACGGACAAGACAAGACAAGAAAGAAGACGACAGGCGACGACGGACAAGACAAGACAAGAAAGAAGACGACAGGCGACGACGGACAAGACAAGACAAGAAAGAAGACGACAGGCGACGACGGACAAGACAAAAGACAAGAAAGAAGACAGGCGACGACGGACAAGACAAAGACAAGAAAGAAGACAGGCGACGACGGACAAGACAAAAGACAAGAAAGAAGACAGGCGACGACGGACAAGACAAAAGACAAGAAAGAAGACAGGCGACGACGGACAAGACAAAAGACAAGAAAGAAGACAGGCGACGACGGACAAGACAAAAGACAAGAAAGAAGACAGGCGACGACGGACAAGACAAAAGACAAGAAAGAAGACAGGCGACGACGGACAAGACAAAAGACAAGAAAGAAGACAGGCGACGACGGACAAGACAAAAGACAAGAAAGAAGACAGGCGACGACGGACAAGACAAAAGACAAGAAAGAAGACAGGCGACGACGGACAAGACAAAGACAAGAAAGAAGACAGGCGACGACGGACAAGACAAAAGACAAGAAAGAAGACAGGCGACGACGGACAAGACAAGACAAGAAAGAAGACAGGCGACGACGGACAAGACAAGACAAGACAAGAAAGAAGACAGGCGACGACGTCGCCTAAGACAAGACAAGACAAGAAAGAAGACAGGCGACGACGTCGCCTAAGACAAGACAAGACAGAAGACAGGCGACGACGGACAAGACAAGACAAGACAGGCGACGACGACGTCTCTTCTTCTCCGTCGCCGCCTTCGCCTTCTTCTAGAACTCTTTCTTCTCTTGTTGCGTCGCCTTCTTCTCTCTCGTCCGTCGCCTTCTTCTCTCTCTTCCTCTCTTCTCTCTCTCTTGTCCGTCGCCTTCTTCTCTCTCTCTTGTCCGTCGCCTTCTACTCTCTTGTCCGTCGCCTTCTTCTCTCTCCTCTTGTCCGTCGCCTTCTACTCTCCTCTCCTCTCTTGTCCGTCGCCTTCTTCTCTTTTCTCTTCTCTCCTTTCTTGTCCGTCGAATTCTTCTCTCTTGTCCATCGCCTTCTCCTCCTCTTCCGTCGCCTCCTTCTCTTCTCCTCTCTTGTTCGTCGCCTTCTTCTATCTTCTCCTCTCCTTTCTTGTCCGTCGCCTTCTACTCTCCTCTCTCTCTCTTGTCCGTCGCCTTCTTCTCTTCTCTTCTCTCTCTTGTCCGTCGCCGCCTTCTCTCTTCTCTTCTCTTCTCCTCTCCTCTCTTGTCCGTCGCCGCCTTCTCTCTTCTCTCTCTTGTCAGTCGCCTTCTTCTCTTTTCTTCTCTTGTCAGTCGCCTTCTTCTCTTCTTGTCAGTCGCCTTCTTCTCTTCTCCTCCTCTTCTCCTCCTCTCTTGTCCGTCGCCGCCTTCTCTTCTCCGTCGCCGCCTTCTCTTCCTTCTCCTCTCTTGTCCGTTGTCGCCTTCTCTTCTCCTCTCTTGTCCGTCTCCTCTTCTCTTCTCTTTCTTGTCTTGTCTGTCGCCTTCTCCTCTTCTCGTCTTGTGTCGCCTTCTTCTCTTCTCTTTCTTGTCTTGTCCGTCGCCTTCTTCTCTTTTCTTGTCCGTTGCTTTCTCCTCTTCTCCTCTCCTCTTCCCTTGTCTTGTCCGTCGCCTTCTTCTCTCTCCTCCTCCTCCTCTCCTCTTGTCTTGTCTGTCGCCTTCTTCTCTCTCCTCTTGTCTTGTCTTGTCCGTCACCTTCTCTTTCGTCTTGTCCGTTGCCTTCTTTCTCTTTCGTCTTGTCCGTCGCCTTCATCTCTTCTCTTGTCCGTCGCCTTCATCTCTTTCTCTTCTCTTCCCTATCTTAAAACCTAATCCTATTGAATTTCTTCCTCTCATCTCCGTCGCCTTCTTCTTCTTTTTCTTTTCTCTGCTCCTTCGCCTTCCTCTTCTCCGTTCCCTCTCTTCTATTTCTTCTCTTCTCTTCTCCGTCGCCTTCCTCCTCTTCTCTTCTTTTCGTTCTCTTCTCTGTCGCCTCCCTCTCCTTTTTCTTCTCTTCTCTGTCGCTTTCCTCCTCTTTCCTTCTTTTTCTTTTCTTCTGCCTCTCCTTCTCTTTCTCTTTCTCTTACTGTGCTCTCTTTGTTACCTTCCGCTTTTTCTGCTTGTTTCTTTCATTACGTCACTGATTTTAGTTAACAGTTCGTCTCTCTCTCTCTCTCTCTCTCTCTCTCTCTCTCTCTCTCTCTCTCTCTCTCTCTCTCTCTCTCTCTCTCTCTCTCTCTCTCTCTCTCTCTCTCTCTCTCTCACTGGAGGTAATTATAAACTTAATTAACAGAAATTATTATCGCAAAGTAATTCTGTTCGTGTGTGGGAGAATTTGGATTAGACACAAGATCATAATTAAATTTGTTCCATAATGCGAGATGATGACTGGCTGCCTCTTCTCTCTCTCTCTCTCTCTCTCTCTCTCTCTCTTTGAACATGACATAAATCCAAACCATGACATAAATACAAACATATCTACAAGTTGTTAGCATTTCGGGTCTTGCAATCTGCTATTATTATTATTATTATTATTATTATTTATTATTATTCCAGTTTTCCTCCTCCTGGTCCTTGTTATTGTTATTGTCTCGCGGAACAATAATATATTAGTGCTGATGATAAAAATTCACGGAGCAGGAGGAGGAGGAGGGAGGAGAGAGAGAGAGAGAGAGATAATTAGTCTTGCGAAAAATGAGACTTTTACGAATATAACAAAAGCGTCTTGTTCTCAGATTCACTTCCTTTGTGTATGAGAGAGAGAGAGAGAGAGAGAGAGAGAGAGAGAGAGAGAGAGAGAGAGAGAGAGAAACTACAGCTCCAAACATAAGTTATTGCACGTCAACTCTCATTCTCTCTCTCTCTCTCTCTCTCTCTCTCTCTCTCTCTCTCTCTCTCTCTCTCTCTCTCTCTCTCTGGTGATGCTGCCCACTTGACCTGCAAAATACACCAAACAATTCATTTTTAATACAATACACACACACAAACAACCACTGCCAATTAATTATTATCTATGTATGGATGGAAATAATGGAACTTTTGATGTATATAATAAAGTAGATAAATAAATGAAAGAATAACCTTTTGTTTCCCGTCAAAACTAAAATTATCAGTCACTCGTTTTCTTTCCCTTCTCCTCCTCTTCCTCCTCCTCCTCTTCTTCTTCTTGCCAGCATCTGTATTTCATTCGTGTGACGGTGAGATGGTAAAGATGAAGTTCCTAGAAAAATAAAGAGGAGGAGGAGGAGGAGGAGGAGGAGGTTGGGGGAAGAGGAGGAGGAGGAGGAGGAGGTTGGGGGAAGAGGTAGAGAGAGGAGGATATGAGGTAGTAGAGATGGGGGAGAAATGGAACAAAGTGGGAAGGAATAAGAGGTGGGGAAGAGGGGAGGGAAAATGTTGAAAGGAGAAGGAGAGAAGAAAAGGCTAGCAGAGGAAAAGAAAGAAAAATCTATGGAAACAAAAGAGATGATGGGGAAAAGGAAGGTGAAAAGAGGGAAGAAAGGAAAGAAGAGATTTTGTGAAGAGAAGGTTCATGGGAGAAAGAGAAGTGATTTGTGTAGGAGAGTAAATAGGGAGAAGTGGCTATGAAGAGATGTGGGTGAATGGGGAGGAAAATCTAATGGGAAAATAGGGAGAGAGAGAAAGGGAAGAGAGGGAAAGTGCAGAGTGGAGGGGGAGAGGACCAAGGGGAAAGGGAGTGAGGGGAGACGCATGCACAGAAAGACAAAGCGCGTTACTGGAACTCAGGCAGACATTGAGTTACTAACAATGGCTGTCACGAACAATGCCACGCGGCGAAAACAACTGTAACAACAATGACGACAACAACAACGGTCGGTGGTGGTGGTGGTGGTGGTGGTGGTGAGAATAATAGTAGTAGTGGTAATAATGATCATGCTGACTGTTGTAGTTGTAGTGGTGGTGGTGGTGGTGGTGATAGTAGTAGTGGTGGCAGTAGTAGTAGTAGTAATGAATGTAGTAATAGTGGGATAGTAGTAGTAGTAGTAGTAGTAGTAGTAGTAGTAGAATCCAGGCCAAAACTGTTAGTTCGGTTGGCAGCCTCCCCCCGCCACTAAACCTTCCCGACACTTAAATTTTCTTCAAGTACATTTATTTTTCTTCACTTAACTCAATAGATAGACAAGTTTATAGCTTGAAGAAAAATAAAACTACTTGAAGAAAATTTAAGTGTCGGGAAGGTTTAGTGGCAGGGGGGGCAGGGCTGCCAACCGAACTAACAGTTTCGGCCTGGATTCTTTGGATGAACGGACTATAGTAGTAGTAGTAGTAGTAGTAGTAGTAGTAGTAGTGGTGGTAGTAGTAGTAGTAGTAAAAGTGGTGGTGGTGGTGGTGGTGGTGGTGGTGGTGGTGGTAGTGGTAGTGGTGGTGGTGGTGGTGGTGGTGGTGGTAGTGGTGGTGCTGGTGGTGGTGGTGGTAGTGGTAGTGGTGGTGGTGGTGGTGGTGGTGGTGGTAGTGGTGGTGTGGTGGTGGTAGTAGTAGTAGTGTGGTGGTGGTGGTGGTGGTGGTGGTGGTGGTAAAGTGGTGGTGGTGGTGGTAGTGGTAGTAGTAATAAAAGTGGTGGTGGTGGTAGTAGTAGTAGTAGTAGTAGTAGTAAAAGTGGTGGTGGTGGTAGTAGTAAAAGTGGTGGTGGTGGTAGTGGTAGTAGTAAAAGTGGTGGTAGTAGTAGTAGTAGTAGTAGTAGTAGTAGTAGTAGTAGTAGTGAACTGTAATATTACACTAGATATTCCAGAGAGAGAGAGAGAGAGAGAGAGAGAGAGATTGATAACCTATCATGAATTATCATAATTACCATCATTCATCATTCATGCTCTTATTCATCTTTTATAGTACAGATAGATAATTCATATGCTCGCTCTCTCTCTCTCTCTCTCTCTCTCTCTCTCTCTCTCTCTCTCTCTCTCTCTCTCTCTCTCTCTCTCTCTCTCTCTCTCTCTCTCTCTCTCTCTCTCCCCGTTTTAATCTAAGATATTGAGAAAAATAATAAAAATTCAACAACTATGATAACAACAGCAACAATAACAATGACAACAACAACAATCCCATCACCACCAGTCACGAGGAGGAGGAGGAGGAGGAGGAGGAGGAGGAGGAGAAGGAGGAGACACGGAGAGAAGAAATAAAAACACATGAAGAATTAAAGAAGAAAAGAAATAGAGAAAAACTGAAAGGAAGAGAGAGAGAGAGAGAGAGAGAGAGAGAGAGAGAGAGAGAGAGAGAGAAATGGATAGTGAAATAGAGAAAGCAAAGAATGGACCAAATGGAAGTAATAAAAAGAATAGTGATAAATATGGAGGGAAATATAAATTGTTAAGGAATGGTTATTTATTAAACTTAAAAAAAAGCAAAATATTTATAGATTATATTGTTATTTATTTATTTTCACATAATTCCGTCTTATTTATCCATCTGTTTGTATCTGTCTATTTCTATATGACGTATCTCGACCTGCCTGTCTGCCTATCAATCTAATTAATCGTTTCTTTACAAATGTATCTGTCTTTCTGTCTGTCTCTCTCTGTCTCTGTCTGTCTTTGTTTTTGTCTTTGTCTCTCTCTCTCTCTGTCTGTCTTTGTCTGTCTCTGTCTCTCTCTCTCTCTGTCTGTCTCTGTCTCTTGGTCTATCTCTGTCTGCCTCCCTGTCTCTGTCTCTGTCAATCTGTCTGTCTCTCTCTCTCTCTCTCTCTCTCTCTCTCTCTCTCTCTCTCTCTCTCTCTGATAATGGACGTAAAAACAATAGGAAAACAATCACGAAAGTAGTGAAAATCTTGAAATCAAAAGGAAATAAAAATACAGAAATAAATACGAGACGTCATGAAAATTATTACAAAAGAATGAATAAAAAGTAATGATGAATAAAGGAAATCAACTAAGCATCTCTTCTTATATTCTCAAAGTCTAGGAAATTGAATCCATTACAGCGAGTGACAAAAACTATATGATGTGAAATAATTGTTTGCAAAGAGCCATGAAGAATTTACGTAAGAAACCTATATACTTAATTAATGCAGTTTGAGTAATAATATCTATCTTTATTATTTATTCTTGTCAATGCAGTTTTGAGTAATATATATATCTTTATTATTCTTGTTAATATTCATAGCTATTATCCTTATTCATCACTTTTTCTCTTTGTTAATATATACACCTATCAATCTTGTTCACCACTCATTTCTCTATCACAGTTCCTTATTGTTTCATTGTTCACTATACAACAATATTTTGACGTTGCTTTCTTCATTCACGTGTTCTCCTTTATTCACAACTTCTCTCCTCATCCTTCTCTTTCTTCCTCCCTCCTTTCACCCGGTAACGATAAACGTACAACGGCAAGGCAGAGTCAGAATACACTAAGCGGGTAATCGTTCTCTCTCTCTCTCTCTCTCTCTCTCTCTCTCTCTCTCTCTCTCTCTCTCTCTCTCTCTCTCTCTCTCGTTTCCTATGCAACTCAATGGAAAACTAAATAAGCAAGTAACAAAGCAACAAAAACTGGAAACTCTTCTAAATGATATGACGGAGAGTTTAATGTAGTGACTGGACATCAGGTAAAGTCATCACCTCCTGCCTGACACACACTACCTGGTTAGCACTATGAGGTATGACGGTGGTGGTGGTGGTGGTGGTGGTGGTGGTGGTGGTGGTGATGCAGTTAACCACAAAACATTAATATGATTTGCAGGAATGTTGTTGAGCAGAATGTACATATTTTTTGATAAGCTGATGAAGAGAATTATGAAAAAAAAGTCACATATCAAAAGTTTAAAAAATATATACCTAAAAAAAAATCATTATTAACACCTGCTTGTGATATACTCTTTTTATTATACCTTTTTAATTCTGTCAAAAGGAAAACATGACTAAACCTGCCTCCAATTAGACGCTTTCAGGTTGTTGATGTGTTTATTTGCTGGCTTGTTTTTTGGCTGAGTTTGAGTGAGTGAGTATGTGATTGCTGTGATTGCCTTCAGCCTCTTAACGTGAGCGAAATGTGGACAGACTCAGACATACAGACAGAAGGACAAACAGACAGACTGACGCACCCACGCAAGAAAAAAAAATAAGTATATATAAAGACAGACAATGACAAGACAAACAAAGACACGTACAAGCTCACTAACAGATAGACATTTCCAGAGAATTATATAAAGATATAAATCAACAAAGACACAGAAATATTGGAAAACAAAATAACAAGAACTAAAGCAAAAAGGAATATGCAAGCACACACAATACACACACACACACACACACACACACACACACACACACACACACACACACACACACACACACGTAATTCCTGCACCTACATCATCATCGTTTCACATTAAATACTCAAGTTTGTGATCTAAATGTGGAAAATTATATAATTGCTCTTGTTTATTATTTTCTTATTAATATATTACCTTCACGCATGCAGGCAAACAGACATAATTAATTTACTGGTGTTTGTCTGCTGCGCATTTCATAATCACGCTGCGTTTCAACTTAACGTTCACAGATTTCATTACATTCTATCTCGTTCTTTTATCTTTCGTTTGTTTTTCCTTTCTTGCAACACAGATTCATTTCTCATCATCACTTAACTTTTCCAGACACTACACTCTCTTAAATACTTATATAGCTTAGAAAGGGCAAAGTTAATTCTCTCTGTCTCTGTCTCTGTCTCTCTGAATTCTTTTTTTCTACAATGCCCTGAAAGTAAAAAAAAAAAAACATACAATTGAAGCGTTTGATTAATAGATAATAACTAATAGCAAAGTTTTTAATCAAAGTAAGTAAGAAGTTTAAATACTAATAGTGTTTAATAGTACACGTCTCGATTACTTTTCAGTCGTACAAGTTAAGTATCTGAGCATAAGAAAGTCTCAGTAATGTTTTGGTAGTCAGTGAATGAGTTAAGTAGTTTATTGATAGTATTATAAGTATCAAGTAGCCACTGGTAGTAAAGGATTAATAGTAGTGCTTGATAGTAAGAGAAATATATAAAGAATTATTCAGTAGTACAAGTGGTAAGTATTGCTTAGAAAGACGTGTTTTGTTAGTAAAAGTGTTACGTTAAGTGGTGAAGTGTTTGTTAGTAGATAGTACTGGTGGTGTTTGTAAGGTGTTTAGTAGAAGATAGTAGTGGTGATAATGTCTGGTAGTGATTTTAAAAGTGTCTAATATCCACTAATAGTAACAGTAATGGCATAATAAGAACAGCAGGAGAGAGAGAGAGATTCATGGCTGGTCGTCTGCTACAAGTGACAGCCAATAATAGAGAGGACCGGCATTCCTTAGTCGCCAATGTCTGCTGTGGAGGCGCGGCACTTCGGTAAGGTAAGTAACATTAAACGACTTAAGTAGTAATGTTAGATAGTGAAATAAGTTAAGTAGTGTTTAGTAGTATAGTAGTAGTGTCTGGCAGTAGTAATAGTAAAAGGTTTAAGTGTGTGAAAAGTATAAAAAAAGAAAACAAGAAAAAAAGATCAGTAGTGTTTAGTATTTTTTTTTCAGAAGTTACGTGTGTTTCTGTTGCATTTCTTTATTCTAGGCCCAGTCCGCGGCAATACTGCGCGTGTTGTGTGGTGTGGTGTTGTGAAGTGTGGTGTGGTGTGTGTGGCGTGGCGTGGCGTGGCGTGGCGTGGCGTGGTGTGGTGTGGTGTACGTCAGGAGCAAAAAAAAATCTGATTACACGTCACGTTGGTAATTGCCCCGCTCCTCAATCAGAACCCAAGGAAAACTTACTGCATTAACAGGGGAAAAAATGTAAATAAATAAGAAAAGTAAGCAGAAAGTAAAGAAATAAGAGTACATGAATTTAAAGCCCAAAACTCACCCATCCAGACTTTTCAGGGATAGATGAGCATTGGTAAAATAAGTCATGAATGAATAAATAGAGCTAAAATATTCATCCAACCTCATCACTTCACATGACTGGGTATTTATAGAGGGATGGTGATGATACCCTACACACACACACACACACACACACACACACACACACACACACACACACACACACACACACCAATATAATGCAATCAACTGTAATAAAAATGACAGTTCCGAAATAAAAAGAAACTAGATATTGCAACAAAGTTCTCGTTTTCTATTCTCTCCGTAATAAATTAACTCCTCCCCCCTCCCTAAACGTCAAAACAACAGAAAACGAGGTAATTTATTTTTAACAGAGAAAACGGACAAAGAAATATTAACGTACTAAGCTGCATCATCCAGACATAAACAGGAGAGTGACAACGTAAGCAAAAATTTTAAAGATCTACTTGTATTAATTCAAAACTAAAATTAAGAGGATAAAACTTAGTAATTTATCAGCAAGAAATAAAACAATGTCACATTAACATGTACCTAATATTATCGTTTTATCTTTTTCAGGACAGACAGACACACAGACAGACACAGATAGACACACACACACACACACACACAATGACCTGACTTGACCAAACCAACTCACCTCACCTCACCTCACCTCACCATTCCAAACTGTACCATACCATATCTTACCTAACCTAACAATACCCCTACCTTAACCTTACCTTAACCTTACCTACTAACCATATCATACCATACCTTACCTTACCTTACCATACCCTACTTAACCATGCTTTAGCTCACCATACCATACCTTACCTAACCTTACCTTCCCTTGTCTAACCTTACCTTACCTTTCCTTTACCTGTAATATAACACCCCACCACACAACACCTGCGCCACGATCCCCATATAGGAAATAATAATAGATTCATACCTCCCCCCCCTTTCTCTCTCTCTCTCTCTCTCTCTCTCTCTCTCTCTCTCTCTCTCTCTCTCTCTCTCTCTCTCTCTCTCTCTCTCTCTCTCTCTCTCTTCACACATCGCTGCCTCCTAACGTGAATATGGAAATGAATCGCCATATCAGCGCTATAAATGGAACAAAAACATGCCCCAAGAAATAATATGAAATCTAGACTTTCACGTGGATTAGAAAAGAAAAAAAAAAAAAAGAATACAAGGTGAGAAGGAGGACCAATTACACTTCCAGGTAAGGACAGGTGGAATGAAAAAAAAACGTAGATAAAAAGCAAAAATGAAAATGAAACAAAGAATAAGGAGAATAAAAAAAATGTCAAGGTAGAGTAGACAAAAGCAGGCATACAAACAAAACAAAGAATGAGACGAGAGAGAGAGAGAAAAAAAAAAGGTCAGAAAAAAGAAATAGTAAAGAATAAAATAGATAAAATTCGCGGGAAATCTATTTCTAAATTTTCTTGTGTCTTTGCCAGAGAGAGAGAGAGAGAGAGAGAGAGAGAGAGAGAGAGAGAGAGAGAGAGATAATAGTGTAAAAATATATTCTTCAGTAGTCACACGTATTCATTTTAAGTTTTACACGATTAAACTTTGATTCTCTCTCTCTCTCTCTCTCTCTCTCTCTCTCTCTCTCTCTCTCTCTCTCTCTCTCTAATTCGATATGAAAAGAAAAATGAGAGAGAGAGAGAGAGAGAGAGAGAGAGAGAGAATAATGTGCAACAACAGGTCTCATTATAACTTGAGTCCAAAGGGTTCAGGCAAGATTCTAGACGTGGTGACTTTTCCTAAACTGAAAACTTTTATATACTCTCTCTCTCTCTCTCTCTCTCTCTCTCTCTCTCTCTCTCTCTCTCTCTCTCTCTCTCTCTCTCTCTCTCTCTCTCTCTCTCTCTCTCTCTCTCTCTCTAATATCTCTATTACTAATGGCTCGAGTGAGAGGTCTCCTCTCTCTCTCTCTCTCTCTCTCTCTCTCTCTCTCTCTCTCTCTCTCTCTCTCTCTCTCTCTCTCTCTCTCTCTCTCTCTCTCTCTCTCTCTCTCTCTCTCTCTCTCTCTCTCTCTCTCTCTCTCTCTCTCTCTCTCTCTCTCTCTCTCTCTCTCTCTCTCTCTCTCTCTCCTTCGTCATTCCATCGTTGCAAGGAAAAAATATTACCTTCATCCGATATCTCTCTCTCTCTCTCTCTCTCTCTCTCTCTCTCTCTCTCTCTCTCTCTCTCTCTCTCTCTCTCTCTCTCTCTCTCTCTCTCTCACACATCCATAGAAGATAATTTCCTCAACACATTTGTCAACTAATATTTCTCTCTACAGTTTCCTCTCTAAGACTCTTCCATCATTCTCTCTCTCTCTCTCTCTCTCTCTCTCTCTCTCTCTCTCTCTCTCTCTCTCTCTCTCTCTCTCTATACACACTAACATTTTACCTGAAACCACCTTTCCTCCCTCTCTCTCTCTCTCCCTCTCCCTCTTCCTCTCTCTCTCTCCCTCTCCCCTCTCCCTTTCCAGCCATAACCGGAAGGAGAGCATTTGCATCATATTTCCAGTAAGTATTTGAGGAGAGGGAGAGAGGGAGAGGGAGAGAGAGAGAGGGGAGGAAAAGAGATGGGAGAGAGGGAAAGGGAGAGGGAGAGGGAGGGGGAGGAGAAATTTTCATATATTTGGCACGTAGTGAAGGATCAGGAGGAGGAGGAGGAGGAGGAGGAGGAGGAGGAGGAGGAAGAGGCGTTTTCATGATAACTGATGGATGAAGGAAAAAGGAAAAAGATGGAGGAAGAGAAGAGATGGAAGGAAGCGACAGTGGAGAGAAACAAGAATGTAGAGAGAGAGAGAGAGAGAGAGAGAGAGAGAGAGAGAGAGAGAGAGAGAAGAGAGAGAGAGAGAGAGAGAGAGAGAGAGAGAGGGGGGAGGAAGGAAGAAAGAGGAGAAATAATGAAAGGAAGAGTGTGTATGTGTGTGTGTGTGTGTGTGTGTGTGTGTGTGTGTGTGTGTGTGTGTGTGTGTGTGGAGGGGGAGAAAGGAACACTAAAGATAAAAAGGAAGAAGAAAAGAGGAGAAAGACAACAATACTATGATGGGAAGGAGGAAAAGGAAAAAAGAAAGAAAGTATAATAACGCTGAGAGAGAGAGAGAGAGAGAGAGAGAGAGAGAGAGAGAGAGAGAGAGAGAGAGAGAGAGAGAGAGAGAGAGAGAGAGAGAGAGAGAGAGAGAGAGAGAGAGAGAGAGAGAGAGAGAGAGAGAGAGAGAGAATACAGGAAAATCAGAGATGGTCAAATAGCAAAACAAATTAAATTATCGAGAAAGGAGATAAAGTGTAGAAAATTGTGAAGGAAGGAAGGAAAGAGGAGGAGGAGGAGGAGGAGGAGGAGGAGGAGGAGGAGGAGGAGGAGGAGGAGGAGGAGGAGGAGGAGGAGGAGGAGGAGGAGGAGGAGAGCTACATGACTCCAATACATCAAACAGCGCAGCGCAATGTGATGAGGCGCCGCTTACGGATAAATTTTGGAAAACAGGTAAAATCTCGGAGCTCGTTTGGCCATTATGAAGGAGGAGGAGGAGGAGGAGGAGGAGGAGGCACGAAAGCAGGAATAGAAAATGGAGGGAAAATACAAAGCCAGATGAAGGAAGGAAGAGAGAGAGAGAGAGAGAGAGAGAGAGAGAGAGAGAGAGAGAGAGAGAGAGAGAGAGAGAGAGAGAGAGAGAGAGAGAGAGAGAGAGAGAGAGAGAAATACACAC
>NC_059285.1:17226277-17276277 GCF_017591435.1 Portunus trituberculatus
TGGAGATATTTGGGTGTGTCTCCTTTCACGTGTAGGTGCTGTTCACCTAGCAGTGAGTAGGTACGGGATGTAAATCGAGGAGTTGTGACCTTGTTGTCCCGGTGTGTGGTGTGTGCCTGGTCTCAGACCTATCCCAAGATCGGAAATAATGAGCTCTGAGCTCGTTCCGTAGGGTAACGTCTGGCTGTCTCGTCAGAGACTGCAGCAGATCAAACAGTGAATTACACACTGTATTTCCCTGGAAGCTGACGACATCCGTGTGAAAAATCAATATATTCTGAATAAATCCCTTAAAAAAAATCGTTCATCTTCGAAATGCCTGAAGAGTTAACTAACGACTACTACATCAGCAGCAGGTAATGGTCCTCGTTGCGGGGCGGCACTAATTAGCAGTAAAACAAGAATAAGTGCGATCACACATTATTACCCTTAAGAAATATGCAACCACTATACACAATCTGGATTCCGTCGAGGCAAACCACCCAATGGTTTACCTTAAAGTTTCGGTAATGTTCTGTTTCTGTTACACGTACATGTAACGCGACGCATGTACTGATCCGCCTCCTGCCCCGCCCCACGCCTCCCCCGTCAGGACACACTCGGTACAGATGCCAGCGAGTACTTACTGAAAAGAAAGACACGGTGATGGAGAGACTTCATCCACAAATTTTTATTCAGGAGTGTTGTTGGTACCAGGGCCGGCCAGTGTCTGCCCACACGCCTACCAGCAGGCCTCACTCGATCTGAACCAGTGTTAAGTGATTCGAAGAGTTTGAACCAATGTTTAGTGATTCGAAACAACTGAGTTCCTTTGTAATGGAGGACAAACTAATGAAGTTCATTAATTCTTTGTTAAATGAAGTTATTAATATTCAGAAAAAAAATACCACCCTCACTCTAAATACATCCAACTTTCCGAAATAATTTGTGCCGGTAATGTGTCTTCTCCGATAAGCAAGAGTAGCATATCGATTTATTCACTCTTATCCAATGTTTGATACTAAATACCATTCTCCTGTCAACGTAAGTTTGACACATCGAACGTTTCCACTCCGTAACGCTGACCTGCTTGAATTTTTTTTTTTTTTCATTACTCATTTCTTCCCCTTTTCCTGTATGTGATAGGAGGAGGCCTATAAATAATCATTATCTATCACTTACCTACCTATCCACATGGCTACATCTGTCTACTTACGCGCAGTACTTATCTGTCTACTAACGGGTATCTGTACTTATCTATCCATCTGTCTATGTATCTATCTGTAAATTAAAGACGTACAGACAGAAGCTGACATTTGAGCTCGCACGTAGTACATTTTTCACATAAAGTTTCTTGAATAAAACATCAGTATTGCAATCTGCCATGCTATGAAAATAATATGTAGAGCTGATAGAAGCTGAAATTTTAAGCACGTTCATTTTTTATTTTATTATCTGTTAAGTTTGGTGAATAAAATAACTGTATATCAAACAGTCCACCAATGCAACGCACCACAAGCTCATCGTACAGAGTCATTTCTTTGGCTTTCTTTAATTTACGCTAGTGAGGCTCGGTGCGTGAAATAACTCAATCAATCTACATTACGTGACTCAGGCGGCGCATCACGGGCTTACCATTAGAAAGTCATTACTTTGCTTTCTTTCATTTACATAGCTCCTCCAACTTTTCCCTAACTAACATTAGCCACCACACCACGCAACACCCCACGCATAAGTACTGAACCACCACCACCATCACTACCACCACCACCACCACCACCAACCCATTTCCTGTCAGCTCGGAATTAGGAAATGAATGAGAGAAAAAATGCATTCCGTAGAATTAAAACCCTTGACCCAGAAAAGTATTCCCCTTGCAGTGGCGCGTGTGTGTGTGTGTGTGTGTGTGTGTGTGTGTGTGTGTGTGTGTGTGTGTGTGTGTATTTACTCTAAGCTCATGCTGTTTGGTCTGTATCGCGACTTTTATAAACAATTCAACTTTTTAAAACGTATTAATGTTCTTTACCAACCACCACTACCACCACCACCTCATATCAATGCCTCTGTTTAGGAGAGACTCAACTTCCTTTACATTATTCAAGTATGTGTGGTTCTTCCTTATTTTGTATTCATGACTTCGCTCTGCTCCTCCACCAGCCATCCCTCACCACCTGATCTCTTCCTCCTCCTCCTCCTCCTCCTCCTCCATTCCCTTTAAACAGTGCGTGCGTGTGCGTGTGTGCGTGTGAGTGCGCTGTAACTCTCCTAGTGACGGCGCTACATTACTAACTTTGCAGAATATTTACGAGGGTTTAAATAAGGAAAGGCGTGGGATTGAGTGAGTCTGCGGCGTGACGTGACGTGACGTGACGTGCCTGTGATATTTCTCTATAGCGCTTCGGAGATTGGCAAAACACACTCGTAAGTAAGCAATGAGGCAGCAGTATATCTTGTCCCCACCTCCACCTGTGCAGCTATTCACTTTCCAGGTATATTCCCCCATGCTAGTCTCGTCTGCCTCCACCACACACCCTTACCAGTGCTTATTCTCACACTTCGGCGCTTCACCTTCACTATTTCAAAAGGCTTTATCTAAATTTACCGAGTTTTAAGGAGTTTTTACGGTTCTAGAGGCAGAGTGACAAGATTTCTACATTATTAATTGGAGAAGCACTCTTGAAAACCCCGCTAATCATTTCTGTAGCCTTAGAAAATAGTCATGGTGAGAGCAAAGCATTTCTGAATACGAATCTAAGTCCCACCTGCTGAAAACATAAGAGGTAATGAGGCAGCAATATTATCTTCACCTCTGCAGCTGTTCATCTTCCCAGGCTTATTCACTCAGACAAACACATCTATTTACAGCGCACACCTCCACTCATGCTGATCTAATCCATCATTGCACTCATCTGTACTTAAAATGCACTCTGAACGTTTGAGGGAATGTTGTCTTGCTCTTTCATCACTTCTATAGCAATCCATTCCCACAGGTACATTCAATAATGTTAGTTTAATTCATCTGCTTTACTCGTTTCTATTCATTTCTCTTCAAACTCATCCTTGTCCAATCTAGCCCGATTTAGTTAACCCTTCCCATTCACTTATTTACTGAGTTATCTATTAATCCACTTTCTCTCACCGAAATCTATAACTTACTTTTCTATCTTTATTTATTCATTCAATTCACCTGCCTTCACCTGTCCTACATACTTAATTAACCTATTCACTCTCTCAATATAACACCCATCCAGTTTCATTTGTCGTTACCCACCCAATACAAACACACGTTACCCAATGAAATTTAATACAGACTGATCTTACTCATTTACACACACACACACACACACACACACACACACACACACACACACACTCACTCACTCACTCACACACACACACACACACACACACACACACACACACACACACACACACACACACACACACACACACACACACACACACACACACACACACACACACACACATTTCCCAGGCTGATTTCACTGCAGGCGTGGGAATGAACTCACAACTCTTAAAAATTATATTAACTTTCTTTTTCTTTGTTTTTTTTTCCCAGCTCACAACTAAGGGAAGAAATTACCCGATGTTTCTCCAAGATTTAAGTGGGAGTTCCGGCTCACCTGCATAACAATAAAAATACCTGAGCACCACCACCCCTAATGAACGGTCTACCCACCTGCCTGGACGCCCGCACACCTGGATATGAAGGCAAATAAAAGTGAAGGAAAGTCTCGTATTTACTTCCCTCACCGCGATTCCAGTTCCAGGAAGCCACCAACACCATCACCACCATCACCACCAACACAACCACCACCACCACCATCACAGCCATCGTCATCATCATTACCAATACGTGGACACCCTTTTATTGCGGCAAAGCATGGCATCACTACGGGTATGTCTGTCTGTATGTCTGTCTATCTATTTCTGTTTCTCCCTTTGTTTCTATCTAGCAATGTATTTATCTATCTATCTCCTCTCAATTTTGTTACCTTATTTCTATCTCTACTATTCATTTTTTTCTACCGTGCCTATTGTTGTAGCACATTAAGTCAGTCAGTCAGTCAGTCAGTCAGTCAGTCAGCCAGCCAGCCAGCCAGCCAGCCAGCCAGCCAGCCAGTCAGTCAGTCAGCCAGCCAGTCAAACCATCATTTAAACCATGGGTTCTCAACCTTTTTTTTCGTTAAGAGCCCCCTGCGTTAACAGACCATCTACCCGAACCTCAAGTAATCTGACATCAAACAGAATGCTAATTTAGTGACTGACACTAACTCAACACGCAATGGCACTGCAAAGATGCTATCAGATCAGCCATCTAAGTATCCCTGGAACGTTAATTCAGTGAGCTCTGAGCTCGTTCCGTAGGGTAACGTCTGGCTGTCTCTCAGAGACTGCAGCAGATCAAACAGTGAATTACACACACTCACAAACCATCACACACACACACACGCACACACGCACAAACCATTACACAAACACACACACATACACACACACACACACACAAACACACCCACACTCAGACACACACACACACACACACACACACACACACACACACACACACACACACACACACACACACACACACACACACACACACACACACACACACACACACACACACACACACACACTCAGACACACACACACACACACACACACACACACACACACACACTCAGACACACACACACACAACACACACACACACTCAGACACACACACACAACACACACACACTCACACACACACACACACACACATACAGCATCACCGTATGTCCAGTGAAAAACAATTTACAGACAGACAGACAGACACACACACACACACACAGCATCACCCTATGTCCGTTGAAAAACAACTTACAGACAGACAGACAGACAGACAGAGACAGACAGACAGACACAGACAGACACACACACACACACAATCATCTTATGTCCAATGAAAAACAACTTAAACACACACACACACACACACACACACACACACACACACAGACACATACAGACACACACACACACACACACACACACACACAGACACACACACACACACACACACACACACACACACACACACACACACACACACACACACACACAGACACTCAGACACAGACACACACACACACACACACACACACACACACACACACACACACACACACACACACACTCAGACATATACACACACACACACACACACACACTCAGACATATACACACACACACACACACACACACACACACACTCACACACACACACACACACACACACACACACACACACACACAGCATCACCGTATGTCCAGTGAAAAACAATTTACAGACAGACAGACAGACACAGACACACACACAGCATCACCCTATGTCCGTTGAAAAACAACTTACAGACAGACAGACAGACAGACAGACACACACACAATCATCTTATGTCCAATGAAAAACAACTTAAACACACACACACACACACATGGGAAAACACAGTAAATCATGCTACATATTGGACGGAGAGAGCCATGAAAGGAAGAGAAGGAAAGGCAGATCAGAGGCTCCCGCCATCGTGACGTCATTGCCTGGCCCGGTGGGACTGGTAGGTTGATGACGTCACGGCCATAGCTTGGGCCGGCCCAGCCTAGTGGGCTTATTTACGTTACGGAAATAATTTTGAAAATGACCCCTCGAAAAAACGACGCCAGACCCGAATACTTTACATATTCTGACTTGGCACATATTTTAACCAACACCAAAAATATAAAGAGATTCCAAACCCCAATAATTTTAAAGATTTTTCAAAAGAACTATAAATAAAATGTTGGAACCTTGACCCTCCTCAAAAATTGAAATTTCCGTCCATTCTCACTTCAAAGGAATGAAACACACTTTAAACATTATGAACAGTCTTTTCCAACACTTTGGAGTGAGTTATAGCCAGAAATTTATGATTCACAAGGGTGACAACAAAACTATTATTGGAACATTACCACCGTTAGAAAACAATTCTACTCTCCACTAATTCCACTGACCAGGAAGGCGAAACACTTTAAAACACATCAACTATTTTTTGAAAACAATAACAACTTGATACTGGTTCAAACAAAAATTTTCCTGGACGGTCCGAAAATTTGGCACCAAAAAAACACCTCTATTTAACACAAAAAGAACGCCAAAAACAACATGCAGCGCCCCACACACACAAGGAAAACTCTTCAAACACAACGAAATACTTGTACAAAGCATCAAATCTTACTATTGAACCCAATTAAACTGTCTAGGAATTAAACAAAATACTCCTGGATTCTGGGCGGGCTGGGGTAGGCACTAGGCATATCCAAGATGGCGGCGGGACTGTGGAGGGGTCGACCCCCCACCTTGTACCTCATTTAAACCTTCACCAAACATAAATCTGCCCATGGGGGGTGTATCTCAATAGCTGATATGAAAGCTTAGTAACGTGGCTGCATGTTGAGGCAAGACAGATATATAATAGCGAGAGATAAGACTAGAAATGGCTGATAAAGGATTGATCTAAGATGGCGGCGGGGTCTGTGGTCAGGTGGACACCCCCTCTCTACCTTACATAAAATCCTTCACCAAACTTAAATCTGGCCATGGCGGCTGTGTCTCAACGCTGGGTATGATAGTTTAGTGACGCGGCTACATGTTGAGGCAAGACAAGCCTATAATAGTAAGCGATAAGGCAGATAATGGCTGATGATAGAGATGGAGGGATGGGGGGAAGTGTTTACATTAGCTAGGATTGGTGTTGGCGGGTTTCTGGTGGGGTTGATATAGTGTCAGTGATGGTGTTGTGGTATGTGGTGGTGAGGGCAGAGTAAAGCAGGGCAAGTCAACACCGTCAAATACGGAGTCACTCACTATAATGAAGTTAAATGAGTCTCGTCAATGTACAGTACCACCGCCCTCCTAGCCTTGTCTAACCTTACCCTGTCACCAACACAATATGTGTATGTGTTGCCTTGCCTTTCGTAGCACAGATGGTAATACAGTGTATGTGTATATATTTGTGTGTGTGTGTATGAGTATGTATGTATGTATGTATATATGAGTATAGCCAAACACAATACCTTACCTCTAGAGACCAGTATATCTTGCAATAACACTCCCGAATCTCCACGAGAAACACTTAATCCACCACTGCCACCTCCACACTGAGCTCTCCACCTGTCACTATACACTACCGAGGGTTCCCGTCTAGCCACCGGTCACGTGATGTCGCCTCGCTCTCTCACTGGCTGGAGATCAAAGACAGTGTTTTGATTGGTGAAAAATCGCGCGAAAGTTACACATGCCATGAAAACAGGCACACACATACACACAGTAAAGTGAGTTGGGTTGTGTTATAGCATCGCAAAATCGTTGATACGATATTTTCAAACGTAATAATGATACATACGTAAACATACTATGATAAGACAATGGTTCTCGTTACGAACCCTCTGAGTTACCCGAACCCCCATTAAACTGACATCGAGCAGAATGCTAATTTAATGACTGACACTATTACTAGCTCAACACGCAATGGCACTGCAAAGGATGCTATCAGATCAGCCATCTAAGTATCCCTGGAACGTTAATTCAGTGACTGACACTAACTCAATATGCAATGATAATGCAAAGGATATTAGTACACCAGCCATTTAAATACCCCTGAAAATCTTCGTGAACCCCTGGGAGTTTACGAACCCCGGATTGGAGATCTCTAATTTAAACCCTCAATTTCTACTCACATTTGTCAATACAGATCTCAAAGTCCTTTTATTCCATTTAGCCTCAAGGTTCAACTACGTATCTCATTAACTAACACTATAATTATGTCCATTAAGTTCTGTCCGCCTTCCTTCCTTCATCCTGTCTGCGTTTCTGTCCTGTCCATTCAACATGTTTTTATCTCGCCTGCCTGTCTGTCCGTCCGTCCATAGCTAGGAAACATACTGGTGGGTGGTTGGACGAGTGACTGGGTGGGTGGGGGGTTGGGTGAAGCTGGATGTCCTAATGTATCTTTCCTAAATGAACGACAAACTGAGAAACAAAACAAAAAAAGTTAAAAGGATTCAATGTTGGTTGACTTACCCCATTTCCCACTCATGCATACACGCACACGCACACGCACGCACACACACACACACACACACACACACACACACACACACACACACACGTTACTGAAACTACTACTACTACGTCACCCACACTTCTGCACAATACCGGTCTCAACTGCTACAATAAATAAATAAATAAATAAATAAATAAATATTTGTCGTAACTTAATTCTCCTCACAAAAAAAGGAAGCGTTACACAGAAGCATTAAGTTTAAGCTATTTTCTTCACTTACTATTAAATAAAACCTGAACATATTCTTAGCATTATATTATTATTTGCCTTCCTCCGCTTAATTAATACGAGTTGAACAAGTATTAAAAGCGTGAAGTTTGCATAAAAGTAAAGTGTGTGAGTCTCTGATGAAGTAGTTCACATTGCGTCATGATTATAGAAAACGAAGAACAAGCACAAAACTCAAATGAACAACAAGACGAACAACAACAACAACGAAAACAAAACAACAACAACAACAACAAAAACAAAAACAGAACAAGAGCAAGAGGAAGAGAAGGAGGAGGAGGAAAAGGAGAAAGAAAGGAGGAGGAGGAAAAGGAGAAAGAAAGGAGGAGAAGAAGAAGGAGAAGGAGGAGAAGGAGAAGGAGGAGGAGGAAGAGGAGGACGGGGAGAAGAATGAAGAGGAAAAGGAGGAGGAAGAGAAATAACATAACACTTAATTTTTTCTTCTTTTTTCCTCAAGTCGTAAAATTCAATACACAAGAGGCAGCACAGCATATCAAGATGAACGTAATTTTAGAACAATGATGACGATAATGTTGACGTGTGGCTTCTCGATTAAATTTACCTGAAAGACGCGTAGCCACAGGTGTTTGCATTCACGTTCCACACTCAAGCAAGCGTGACTGACCTTCTTTCATTATAACTCAGAAGCGATGCGGCCAGACACGCGATGCTCTGTGGTGATGCAAGACTTCTATCATCAAATTTGTCATGATGTACGTGTGTGTGTGTGTGTGTGTGTGTGTGTGTGTGTGTGTGTGTGTGTGTGTGTGTGTGTGTGTGTGTGTGGTTTTTATTTTTGCTGGAACTAAAAATACGAGTAACTTCATACACTGTTGAGAATTTACTGTCGTTATCGAAGTAAAAAAAGGAAGAGATCGAAATAAGATAAATAAATAAAACCATGAAAAACGAAAGAATGGAAGAATAAATACAACACAAGGAAAAAGTTGCCAAAAAAAATAAAGAAAAAAAGAAACGAAACGAAAAAAATGATCAAGAAATGAGCCAAGAAAAGAAAATAAAAACCAAGCACAAACACTCATAAAAACACACACACACACACAAAAAAAAAGGAAAAATAAAATAAATGAACAAGGAACAAAGAAATTCGAAAGCACATCACGGAAAGAAAAAGGAAAAAATCAAAGAAAAGAACAAGGAACCGAGATTCGAAAGCTCATCACGGTACACACTGCTCAAGGAATTTACCGCCGCACCACCACCAGCTTGGCCCGTTAAGGTGTGCCCGCCCCCTTCCTTCCCACCCCTCCAGTGAGCCAGCGAGCCGTGTGCAGGTGTTGGGGGAGGGTTGGGGAGGTGAGGGCGACAGGTGTAGCGGCTCGGCGGATTAACACTGCTCCTGTGGCCACGTGTTTGCTGGTTCGCTTCCGGAGTGTTAAGTGAAGTGAGAGAAAGTCAAGTTGAAATAATTGAGATGATCTTTTTTTCTTTTCGTTTTAAACTTTAGTTAATTTGTTGTAGTATTTTTTCATTGCTTTGTTTTTTTCTGATACGAGTGTTGATCAAATACACACACGCACACGCACGCACGCACGCACACACACTTTCATAGGCCTCTACGAGAGAGAGAGAGAGAGAGAGAGAGAGACCTAATACCTATAATAAGATAAGTAAACAAAACACAGATTACCACAAAGTAGATCACATACACAAAAATTAATTAATAGAAAAAGAAAATTTCAAAGCATGAGGTAGTTGGTTCTCTCTCTCTCTCTCTCTCTCTCTCTCTCTCTCTCTCTCTCTCTCTCTCTCTCTCTCTCTCTCTCTCTCTCTCTCTCTCTCTCTCTCTCTCTCTCTCTCTCTCTCTCTCTCTCTCTCTCTCTCTCTCTCTCTCTCTCTCTCTCTCTCTCTCTCTCTCTCTCTCTCTCTCTCTCTCTCTCTCTCTCTCTCTCTCTCTCTCTCTCTCTCTCTCTCTCTCTCTCTCTCTCTCTCTCTCTCTCTCTCTCTCTCTCTCTCTCTGCCTTTGATGTCGCCACCTGCACCACCCCTTAGCTTCACCTGCCTAAGCATCAAGGCGAGTGAGAGGCGAGGGAGAGGTGAGCGAGTGCCCTGATCTTTACTCTCTCATCCCACTCCTCTCCCAAGTTTTCTACACGCTTCTCTATCCCACCTCTTATTCGCTCTCTCTCCCAGCCTCTCTCACTGTATACTCTCACCCGTCCCCCACGTTTCCTACGCCCCCGCCAGCCCCAACACTCTCTCCCAGCGTAAATCCTCACCTCTCTCCACGCCCCACGCCCCTCCCTGCACTTACTCGCCCTCTCCCTCCCGCTAAGGTCTTAAGGAGGCTAAGTTGTCGACACTTGACGCCTTCACACACACACGGCGCCTTCTAATGCATGTCTCAGAGGGATCGCTTATTTCCACCATCACCGTCACCACCACCACCACTACTACCACCAGCCATCATCATCAAAGGCGCCGCCACAAGCACCGCCTACTCTTCCACTTAGTAATGTCACCACCACTACGCTAACATTAATGATTTAGTGTAGAATTACGCTGTGGTGGTGTGGTGTTGAGTTATGTGTGGGGTTAGGATGTTGAGAAGGGTGATGTGTGGAGGTTGAGGTGTGTAATTAACCTCTTCAGTACCGAGACACGTTTCCATATTCATTCTGCTAATATTTGGTGATTTTATACAGCTCCAGAAACTTGTATGGGGTGTTAAAATAGTGAAAACTCTGGCTATTAATCTCCTGACCTCCATAGACCTTCCCTAATGTCAATAAAATGGTCTAATCACACTCAAATCTCAAGGTGAAAATGTGTCCCAGTACTGAAGGGTTTAGTTAACATGTGGGGAAATGTAGTTAGTGATGAATGTGCATAGATGTCGTTTTTATACAAGTGCAGTGAAGGAATACACGAGTGGAGTGATGGTATAGAAACAAAGGTAAAAAAAAAAAGTAAATATAAAAATTAGAAAAAAAAATGTAAGTAATAAATACCGTAAATTCACATATACGAAGGGCTAGATCATACACAACTGCCATCCACACCCCTGATACTTCCCACACCTGCCTCCCACACCTGCGCAAAATCACCCAAACACTTCACATCACACGCCAAACACAACCACAACACTCCATCGTCCCATCCTTCAAACACACACATGACAACTCACTCAACATCTGCACAACACACACTCACACACCTGAACAGCGGCCCGAGATCCAGGAACCGTCGTGTCCAGCAGGTGTGTTGGCAGGAGCTACGGCTCTGGAGGGAGGGAGGGAGGGAGGGAGGGAGGGAGGCACATCTGTCTTGCTCTCACGGTGCTTGGAATCTCAAAAATACACAGCAGGTTTGGAAATGCAATACCACACCTGCACCTTTCCTTATTCTGTCGTGTTTCATTGTAAGTGTATGACATGAGCAGTACGTTTGTTTCAGGACGTGTGTTGTATTTATTTTACTATTTTTTTGTTTTATTGGAGAGAGAAGTAGCAGGAGGGAATAACTATAAATAGAAACAAAAAAGCTGAAGCATTCCCATTTTACTTAAAAAGGGGTTTTATTTTACGAAAAGTACACACTCATCGATGATAATTTTCGTCACTGTAGTCATGTGAAAAAAAATAAATGTGGGATGTGGAGGTACTTTTTTTTTTTTTTTGCCTCTTACAAATTAACAGGTAAGATTTTTTTTTACCCTATTTTTTATTTTCATTAAGGCTATTTAAGAGTTTTTTTTTTTTACTTCATTTTCTTTTTTAATTCCGATGTTTAGACTCGTTTTTTTCAAGTTTATTTTTCAATTGTCACTCTTTTTTATTCTCTCTCTCTCTCTCTCTCTCTCTCTCTCTCTCTCTCTCTCTCTCTCTCTCTCTCTCTCTCTCTCTCTCTCTCTCTCTCTCTCTCTCTCTCTCTCTCTCTCTCTCTCTCTCTCAACTCTCTCTTTCCTCCACACTGACACACACACACACACACACACACACACACACACACACTCAAACTCACACTCACACTCACACTCACACACACACACTCTCTTAATATGTCCATACTACTTAATTCCACACTCCAGCATAATAATTAGTCGAAATGCCATGAAGGGAGAGAAAACACAAGGTAAAAAATGAGCAGACAGAGGGTGATTTACTGCGTGACGAGACTTTCATTACAACAAACAAAGCTTTGATGACAACACAGAAATTCTTGAAGCAGATTCTTTGATAGTGAAACACGCGCACCACACAAACACGTAGTAATGAGTGAGTGGGTCGGGGTGAAAGGATATACTGTGCTGTGCTGTGCTGTGCTGTGCTGTGCTGTGCTGGGGCAGGTAAACATAGCAGCAACAGCAGCAGCAGGACGCAATACTTTCATCCCTCAGCCAAATATGTGAACTGCGGAGAAAATGTTTTGTTATGGCTACACCAGCAATAAATACGTGATGAAACATGTCGGCGAGGGGTAAAATTTTGTGAGAAGTCAAGTCTGTTTTCGTCATTAATATTATTAGTGTGCTGGTTATTGTTTTCTGTATTTGGTGCATTGTTAATTGATGTAAAAGTTAATTCCGGGGTTATACAGAGAAAAAGTTACTTCAAGGTTTATAAAGAGGAAAAGAGTGTTATAAAAAAAAATCATGAATGACTATACACATATATATATTTTCCAAGCCTAAACTGATTAAAATATCAAAAAAAGTTAATCGGTATTTATCATGAATAACTATGAATAACAAATATAATTTTTGTTTCCGCGATCGGCAAATGCAACAGAAAATTCGCTAAATGCTTACCAACAATGAAATTTACATCGAGAGACACAGACGCGAGCCATTTGAATATTACAGCGCAGTCCAAGCCACGATCGGCATTCGGACAAATATTTGCCTCCCTCCCACAAATCTGTCTTTTCATCAGAATTTTTAAATATTTAGAATTGCAGCGCGACGAAGGTAATGGCGCGACCGAGTGCTGTAACTCATCGGCGCGCAGTGTGTTTGTGTAGGAAAGGTATATGTGAGGTGGACAGCGAGGTGAAAAAAGAAAAAAATGCTCGCTTACTTAGTTAGTTACATAGTGAGTGAGTTTAATGACGAAAATATTAAAGCAATAGTCAATATGTGTAGCGCAACAAAGATTGTCCGCAGTTTTATAAATGTCACAAAGCCCTCACCTCACAACACTGAACGGTTAAGTATTACCAACGCAATAGTCTTAAAAATAATGATAATAGTAATGATAATCAGCCTAATCAATCCCCCAAAACAATAAATTCAAATATTATTAGAAATATTCACTAATTACTTCCTAAAACTTTAGCAATTCAAGTGCAACACATCCACACACTAACAGTATTACTGATAGATTTTGACACGTTTTCATATTTATTCTGCTTATTATTCGGATTCTATACAGCTTCAGAAACTTGTACATGTATGGATCAAAATAGTGAAGACTCTGGCCATTAATTTTTGACCTCCATAAGCCCTTCCAAATGCAAATAAAATTGTCTAATCGTACCCAAAATTCATGATAAAATGTGTCGCGGTATTGAAGGGGTTAAACAGTCAGAGCCGTGGTACTGTGTGTGTGTGTGTGTGTGTGTGTGTGTGTGTGTGTGTGTGTGTGTGTGTGTGTGTGTGTGTGTGTGTGTGTGTGTGTGTGTGCGTGCGTGCGTGCGTGCGTGCGTGAGCTGCAACCTTGGCTAATTGTGTGCAATACCCATACTGAGGTGAAACAGCTTTCCTGATCCTCTGTCATGACAAGTTCCTAGTATTTTTCCGAATGGCTTGAACTGCTCTGTAATATTCAAGTAACCTTCATGTGTGCGTATGGATATTTCGTTGTTGGTAAATACATAACGAATCTCCTACTGCTTTTTGACTGCTGTGCTGCCAAAAGCAAGCAAAAACACGATATTAAAGAGAGCATCAATATGTGGAGTGAAGCCGAACAACCAGTAACGCATTTGATGACGCACTAACGGTATAAAAGTGACACCAAGCAGTGATGACAGACAGACAGTGCTGGTGTAGATATTAACACCCAATGATCAGTAATGTAGGTTATATACACACATGTTACATAACTCCTGTAGGTTTCTTGTTACATGTACACAGACTACAAAATAAGAGTGAATACCCATACACTTTTAAATACTCATAGCAACTCCTTTAAAATTTTCTGTGAGTGACAATTAAGCGGCTTCTTCATTTATCTATATATTTTCATACCCGTAGGTCAAGAATTTCCAAACTCTCATGTCAATATAATCATGAAAGATGAACGAAAAAAAGATAAGATGAAATAAAATAATAGACATCACTTTGAGGTAGTTAAGAATTTTCATTTTTTTTCTAATTTAATCTTTTTCGCTATCTTTAATGTTTCTCTCTCTCTCTCTCTCTCTCTCTCTCTCTCTCTCTCTCTCTCTCTCTCTCTCTCTCTCTCTCTCTCTCTCTCTCTCTCTCTCTCTCTCTCTCTCTCTCTCTCTCTCTCTCTCTCTCTCTCTCTCTCTCTCTCTCTCTCTCTCTCTGTAATAAGAGTCCACTGCCTGCAAGCAAATGAACTCGAATAAAAATTAACAACCTAAAAGACAATTACGGAAATGGTTAGGAGTGTAGAGAGAGAGAGAGAGAGAGAGAGAGAGAGAGAGAGAGAGAGAGAGAGAGAGAGAGAGAGAGAGAGAGAGAGAGAGAGAGAGAGAGAGAGAGAGAGAGAGAGAGAGAGAGAGAGAGAG
This sequence comes from Portunus trituberculatus, assembly GCF_017591435.1. NCBI lineage: Eukaryota > Metazoa > Arthropoda > Malacostraca > Decapoda > Portunidae > Portunus > Portunus trituberculatus. The sequence goes on from NC_059285.1 coordinate 17,241,369, forward strand.
AGAGAGAGAGAGAGAGAGAGAGAGAGAAAAGAAACAAGTCGCGTCAATGATTACGCAATAAGGGAAGACAATAAACACGAAGACAAGGAAAAAAAGAGAAGATACTTTAATACTCATGAAACAACAATTACTAGCGAACGTTGAAATAATCTTATCCCATTATGATCGAGTGAAGAAAAAAAAAATAAAAGTGAAACAAAAATGGTCAAAATATTATACAATGAACAAGAAATACATAGATAATACAACACAAGTCACTTCCTGTATTCACCTGTATGGGTCTGTATTGTGGATATGCTATTTGCACTGCCACCATATTTATTTATCTATTTATTTCATTTATTATTTTTTTTGTGGCTGCCTGTGTTTATTACTGCAGTGGGCGGATGAAGCTTGTCTTGTGTGAGTGGATTTTCGTGCTTGTTTGACTTTTAAAATGGGTTGTCGCTTCTCATCGTATTATCACTTCTTTAACCCCTTCAGTACCATGCCACGTTTTCATATTCAATCTGCTTACTATTTTGGGGAATTTTATACAGCTTCAGAAACTCATGTGGGGGATCAAAATAGTTAAGACTTTGGTCACTAATCTTTGGACCTCCACAGACCTTTCCTGATACAAATAAAAATCGTTTAATCACACCTAAAAATCATGGTAAAAATGTGTTTCAGTACTGAAGGGGGTTAAAATGTACATATATAAAGCATAATAAAAGGTTTCAAAGTGCTTCAAAATGTTTCAAACGTTTCCTGTACCAAGTCGTCTTTAGTTAATATATTTGTGTCTAGAGGCATGTTGTGGATTAAATTTGAACATTTTGGTTTAGTGTGTAAGGAAATCACTGTCACTATCAACATCAAAATTCTCACTGAAAAAATAGGATTCGAATGAGAAGATCCGCTTCCTTCCTGCTTCGGCCTATCGTCTGCAGTTATTCTACATAGCAAAGATAGGCCTAAATGAAACAGAGTGCTTGTTTACTTTAGGGATGCTGTGATGTATGGACTTCCTACAGAATATAAGGACTCTGTTATTCCACATATTTTATTACCACCTATACAGCCGTTCACAGACCATTATCAAGTGGTAAAAATCAAGCGTTTTGGATACTGGACATTGTAGTATATGAATTCTGAGCCTCGTAACCCAAAAGTAGAAATACATGGATGAACGTTGCCTTCTTTCTATATATTCTATTATCAACTACAGTTACTCTTAGACCAATACCAAGTAGTAAATATTAAGCGTTCTCGATACTGGACACTGTGGCATATAAGTTCCGAGCCTCGTAACCCAAAAATAGAGAGATGCATGGATAAACGCGGCCTTCTACATATTCTATTATTAGCTACAGTCGTTTCTATACCAATACCAAGTTGTAAAAATTAAGCCTTCTGGATACTGGACACTAGCATATAAGTTCCGAGCCCCGTAACTCAAAAGTAAGGATGCATGGATGAACGTGGCCTTTTCAAGTAATAATATGGAAGACCTGACGGATAAAAGGTATATGTGAACAAATGAATCAAAACTTGCCTTCCATATACATGTAAGCTGATAAGTTGCGACGCCGTTTAGAGCAGACTCATATTTACAGGTTGAAATGTTACACGCTTGTCTGTTTAACCTCGGACAACACATTAGCTCCCATTCAATATGCACCGCCGCTCTGCCCCCCCTCTCTCTCTCTCTCTCTCTCTCTCTCTCTCTCTCTCTCTCTCTCTCTCTCTCTCCCGTCTTTCATTTCAGATTCATGCTCCATTATGCTTTTTTTTTTTTTTTTTTTTTTGCTCGCTGATAAAGGTCGAAATGTTAAAGCTAATAAAAAAAAGAAGTTTGTGAATTAATGGGTTAATGAATAAGGGTGGAAAGGTGAAAATTAGAAAAAAAAATAAAGGTCAGTCAAGATTACATGCACACGTGAATAGACTATGTAATAAATAAAGTAGATAGATGTGAAAGTGGCTCAGCTTAGTTATCAAAAAAAAAAAATAATAAAGAAAATAAGTAAAATGGTTCACCTGTTATAAGAAAAAAAAACTGAAAAGAAAAATGAATAAAATGGTTTTGCTGTGTTATAGAAAAAAATCAAAGAAAAATAAAGGAAAAATGTTTGGATTCTGGAATAGTAAAAACGTGATAAGATTATAAAACTGAGTCACAAAACAAGCACCGAGAGAAACGAACAAACGAAGACAAAAATAAGGGACAAATACACAAATAAATAAACAAATAAATATATATGATGAGCGAAAAATGTAAACATCACAAAAAAAAAAAAAAACATCACAATAAAAATGGCATATGAAAAACAAAAATAAAACATGAAAAAAAAACACATGGACAAGTAAAAAAAAAATAATAATGGAAATAAAAATACCTACTGAACGTACAGGAGAAAAAAAATACGGGAAATAAAAAACGGCAAAAGCAAAAAAAATGAAAACGGCAAAAAATAAATAAACACGAAACAAAAACAAAATAGAAAACTAGCAAAAAGTAAATAATATAAAAAAACGCCAAAAATAAATAAAACCTTAACAAAAACCAAACAAAAAACGAGGAAAAAGAAAAAACAAAAAACAAAAAAGAAAACCTAAACAAAAAAAAAAAGCAAAAAGAAAAAAAACTACAAGAAATAAATAAAACCGAAACAAAACAAAAAAAAAAAAAAAAAAAAAAAAAAAAGATTATTAAAACCGAAACAAAAACAAAAAAATTGCCAAAAAAGAAAAAAGAAAAGAAAAATGTCAAAAAAATAAATAAAACCGCAACAAAAACAAATTAAAAAAAGCAAAAAAAACCAATTAAACCGAAACAAAACAAAAAAAAATGAACAAAAAAGAAAAACGACAAATAAAAAAAACGACCAAAAACGAAAAAAAAACTAAACAGAAAAAAACGACCAAACAAAAGAAAAAAAACGAAAACCGATAAAAAAAATAAAAACGAAAAAAAAATAGAAAAGCAAAAAATAAAACCGAAAAAAACGAGCAAATAAAAAAAAAAAAAGAAAAAAACAGCGGCAAATAGAAAAAAAAATAAAATAAAACGAGGCAATAGTTTAATTTGGCCTCATCTGTTCTCCTGGAGCTCATATTTCACTTCCTTTGATTCAGTTTAATTTGCACATCCACCAAAAGCACCGAACACTTTTATTTTGCCCGACAGATTCCACCACCACGAGCTTTGGGAGTCACTGGCTCGAAAATAATGGGATGGCGGGGCTCTACTGGGAAGGGGGTGTATTGGAAAGGAGTGTACTGGGACGTGGTGTACTGGGAAGGGGGTGTACTGGGAAGGGGGTGTACTGGGAAGGGGGTGTACTGGGAAGGGGGTGTACTGGGAAGGGGTGTGTACTGGGAAGGGTCTGTACTGGGAAGGGGCTGTACTAGGAAGGGGGTGTACTTGAGAGGGGCTGTATTGGGAAGGGGCTGTACTGGGAAGGGGCTGTACTGAGAAGCGGTTGTACTGGGAAGAGGCTGTACTGGGAAGGGGTTGTATTCTTGTGCCATGAAATAATAAAATCTTTGGATCAGATTTACACTCAATGATCCAGTTTTTTTCCTCGGCATTTGTTTGTCACATGCAATAAAAATGTCTCAGGAGCAGACTGATTAGAGTTCATCATTTAGAATTTTCAATCTGATGTTATATAATTACACGCGACACGAGGAAAAGGTCTCTCTCTCTCTCTCTCTCTCTCTCTCTCTCTCTCTCTCTCTCTCTCTCTCTCTCTCTCTCTCTCTCTCTCTCTCTCTCTCTCTCTCTCTCTCTCTCTCTCTCTCTCTCTCTCTCTCTCTCTCTCTCTCTCTCTCTCTCTCTCTCTCTCTCTCTCTCTCTCTCTCTCTCTCTCTCTCTCTCTCTCTCTCTCTCTCTCTCTCTCTCTCTCTCTCTCTCTCTCTCTCTCTCTCTCTCTCTCTCTCTCTCTCTCTCTCTCTCTCTCTCTCTCTCTCTCTCTCTCTCTCTCTCTCTCTCTCTCTCTCTCTCTCTCTCTCTCTCTCTCTCTCTCTCTCTCTCTCTCTCTCTCTCTCTCTCTCTCTCTCTCTCTCTCTCTCTCTCTCTCTCTCTCTCTCTCTCTCTCTCTCTCTCTCTTAGTCTAAATATCACGTCCTTTTCTATTATAGACATTTCAACGTATCGTATCATAATCTCTACTCGTATCAGGATCTACTGGAAGATAAAACAACGATTCTGGATTATTAATAGGAGAGGAATAGGTGAAAAACTCGACTTATACACTATGACCTCTGAAAATTTTTATAGTGGAAGAATAAAGCGTTCAAGAATATGTGTGTGTGTGTGTGTGTGTGTGTGTGTGTGTCCTTCCTACTCTTTTCTCCTAATCACAGCGGACTGCCTACACTATTCCTAATACCTATGACTCCCAGTTGCACCATACAACATTACATAACCTGAAATATCCTCCAACAAAAACAGAACACTGGACAATACGTTACTATACACATTTTTTTTTCTTTTATAACTTTCAATCTGTTCATTTTTTTTTTTTCTATTTTTTTTCCGGAGCGACAATAATTGGCTTTCGCATTAATATTGTGTCGCCGTAAGGTTTCTATACAGAGTTGGGTAAAAATGGCGTATGTTTTTTTTTTATATATATATATTTTTTGTTAGTCTATCTCACTAATCATCTGTATATTACCTTTCATCTGATTTAATGGGATCTGGTCTTTTTTTTTTATCTATTAATTCTTTTATGTGTATCCATCTATCTATTCATATTTTTCCTGTTTTTATTCTATTTTGTTTTTATTCAATCCTGTCAAAAAAAAAATAATAAATCATAGTGTCTGAGTATATCTATTCAGTCACGTGTACACTCCACCTCATTATGTATCGTATCACGTGACACTTATGTTATCGTGATGTAGAAATGTAACAAACCAAATTACTTCTCGATCCATTCATTATCACTCCACCAGTTCACCAGTTCACCAGTTCACCAGTTCACCAGTTCACTAGTTCACCAGTTCACCAAATTTAGCAATGATTAGCCATAATAAATTTCACTGCTCACTTTTCCCATCTATCCATTCACACGCCATCTGATTATCAAACCTCACAACACTTCATCGTAACAAATTTCACTACACATTTCATCCATCATCCATTCGTACTCCGCCATTTAATCAAATAATCAAATTTCGCAACACTTAACCAAAACAAATATCACTTTTGTTTACCCTATGTTCAAAAAATCAACCCTAACTTAATTTCACTCCTCAGCGGCGGCGTCCCCAGCTTTGATTAGCGATAGAAAGGCTCAACTCCGTTCGGCTTGGCTCGACTCGGCTCGGCTCGGCTCGGTTCGGCTCGGCTTTGAAACGACTCAAACGATGTGACGAATTGAGACCCGTATTTAGAAACGCTTTAATCTCTCACTACGACTAAAAATTTCCAAGGCCACAGGGATGATTAGCGGGGTTTTCAAAGGTTTTTCTCCAGTTAATAAACTAGAAATCTTGTCACTCTGCCTCTAGAACCATAAAAACGCCTTAAAAAAAACCCCTCATATATTCAAATGAAGCCTTTTGAAACAGTGAAGGTGAAGTACAGAAGTGTTTGAGAATAGAATACATGCTTGAGCTCCAGGCAATTACGAGTGTCTGGACTAGGCGCCGCTGATCCTGAGACACACCAAATGTAAACAGCGAAGTTGAGATGTTGGGAATAGAATGTTTGGCCGCAGAAGAGCAAGACAGAAAGAATGAATGAATGAATGAAGGGAGGTATAGAAGGCAGAAAGGAGGGAAAGAAGGAAGGAATGAAACAGAAAAAAAAAGCAAGCAATGAATAAATGAAAATATAAAACAAACAGAACAGGCAGAACAAAGCAAGAAAGAAAATGAAAAAAGAAAGAGTGAATGAATGAAAGGAAGTATAGAAGGCAGAAAGGAAGGAAAAAATGAAAGAGTGAAACAAAGAAAATAGGCAACCAATAGATGAATAAATAAATAAAACAGACAATAGTACGAAAAAAAATAAGGCAAACCACTCCAAAACAAACACTTTTCTCCATAGTTCGTGTCTTAAACCGTACAAATAGTGATCCAGTGACAAAATACTTTTAACTTACCGTCACACCCTCACCCCTTCACTACCCAACCTTTCGTCGTCTCTACTAACACAAACAGTAACGCCTACTCCTATTACTTCATCGGGCCGCCCTTTGCTCTCGCGTCGCAGCGGCAATCAAAGTGAAATATTTCCTTACAGTGGAGTGTGTGAGAGCTATGCAGTGTGCTCTCAAATATTGAAAATGTGTGTACTGTATGTGAATGTTGGGCAATCTGTGTGTGTGTGTGTGTGTGTGTGTGTGTGTGTGTGTGTGTGTGTGTGTGTGTGTGTGTGTGTGTGTGTGTGTGTGTGTGTGTGTAATTCACCTCGGTCGTCTGCTGGTCACTCAGCCAGCCTTCCCCATTACGGAGCGAGCTCAGAGCTCATAGACCGATCTTCGGGTAGGACAGACCACAACACACTCCACACACCGGGAAAGCGAGGCCACAACCCCTCGAGTTACATCCCGCACCTATTTACTACTAGGTGAACAGGGGCCACACATTAAGAGGCTTGCCCATTTGCCTCGCCGCACTGGGACTCGAACCCGGCCCTCTCGGTTGAGAGTCGAGCGTGCTAACCACTACACTACGCGGTGTGTGTGTGTGTGTGTGTGTGTGTGTGTGTGTGTGTGTGTGTGTGTGTGTGTGTGTGTGTGTGTGTGTGTGTGTGTGTGTGTGTGTGTGTGTGTGTGTGTCACCTTGCGTAACTCTTCATACATTTACTAGCCAACCTTCTTTGACCTTGTCTCTCTGCACCACGGACACATATAGGAACACAGTATCATATGGAAAGCTAAAGCAGCCTCCAAGCCTACACGTGGCAGTCCCTATATGAAACTTTACCCATTTCCACCTATCATACCTATCCATAAACTCGTCTAACCTTCTTTTAACAGCTACTTAATGACTCAGTACTAACAACCTGACAACCGAGTCCATTTCATTCATCTACCACTATTTGAGAACCAGTTTGTCCCTATCTCGTTTTAAAGTCAAGCTTGGCCACATTACTAATCTTTTTTCTTATTCTATCTTCATTTTTTATCGTGAGAATTTTGCAAAAGTCATCTTTGTTTTGTTTCTTATAGTGCTTCAAAGTTCTCTATTTTCCTCACATCGCCTTTGCTGTGTCCTCTATACCACTTATAACCTCCATTTTTTCTTACATCACCATCGTTGTGTCCCCTCTATCATGCACTCTCTATTTTTCTTACACTGCCCTTATGTCCCCTATATCACTTAAAGCTGTCTATACATTGTCCCCCTATACCACTTAAAACTCTCTATTTTCCTTACTTCCCTTGTTACGTCCCCTATACCACTCAGGTCTCCGCGAGGCACACACACCCGGCCACTGTCCTCGCCTTGTCGCCAGGCGGGCCCGTCTCTCGCGCCACCTAGGCTGAATCAGGTGCATGAAATGGCGATGTCAGTTAGCGAAATGTGTTAGGATTAAATTCACTCACTCCAAAAGCAAGCAAGCGGTGACAGTGACAGAATACTTTCCTTAATTAATCTGCAGAGAGAGAATAAATAAAAATAGTTCCAGGAAGCGCGATTTCACATAACTCTGTAGCAGGAATTTTATGGCGGAGTGGCGACGGCAGCGGCAGTGGCGGCGTCAGTTCAGTTCAGTTCAGAGGAAAATGTTATCTTGTTTTCTCCCTCTCTCTCTCTGTCTTTCCCTCTCGACAATAATGCCACGTTGTTGTTTTTTTTTCCTTTATTTACGAAAGGAAACAGCAGCGACGCATTTATTATGTGGCGTGACAAGCTCCATAAATATTTCACTCACTGGTATGGTAGTCAGCCCAGCACCGGCCTGTGTTTTGACGCCTAATGCTTCTCCTCACAAGGACTGTTTTCAAGACCCATAGAGATGATTGGTGTGGTTCTTTACGGCTGCTTCTCTCACTCAGTCCACAACCATCGCTACTGTATTGACTCATTTTGCTCCCACTCTTACCTCTCTCACTCGTACTGTACAACCACCACCACTGTGACTCTTTGCTATCACTCTTGTCTTTCCCATTCCCACTCCACAACCATCGCCACTGTCACTTTTTGCTCTCCCTCTTGCCTCTCCCACTCCACAACCATCGCCGGACAATCGCTACACTCATGAAAACACCCTTCAGAACCACCGTACCTTCCACTACAGTTTGTTTACTCCATCGCTACTGCAGCTTCAACTCAGCTTGGTATCAGTCTTGTGTAAGCTTTGATGGGTAATTTTGAAGTACAACTCTCACAGCTAAACGAGGTATTGATTGTCTAGTGAAGCTTTTAGTAACTTGTAGACTTGATCTTTAACGATTACAAATGGTGGTATAGATTGTCTACTGAAGCCCTTTTGGAACTTAAGAGCTTGATTTTGAACGATTGCTTAGAGTTCCTGAAAAAAATGAATAACTTGCACTATTAACCCCTTCACTACCATGTCAAGTTTTTCGTATTCATTCTGGTTACTATTTGGTAATTTTATACAGTTTCAGAAACTTTTTGTGGGAATGGAAATAGTAAAGACTCTGGCGATTAATATGACCTCCATAAACCCTTCTTAATGCAAATAAAATCGTCTTATCATACCCAAAAAACATGTTAAAATTGCGTCTCAGTACTGAAGGGGTTGACAGTAAAAAAATATTCGAGACAAAACGTTTAGAATGACAATGAAAGTAACGATTCCTCCACCCTGACCTGACTTGTCACACTAACCTCACCTGTCGATACTCCTGTGAGAAAAAAGCACATGAATAAATAAAGACTGCTGTCCCGGAATCAGTAAAGGGTCTCGTGGCCTCTTAAGTGAACCCTAAACATTAATGGATCTTCACGTCCTCACCTGCCTTACTTTGGAGCACAATGAGACACTAACTCTACAGGTTCTACAGATACAATTTGTGTGTTGAGAGGATACATTACTCAGCTATGGGTGAGATATTGGTTAGTATTCTGACACATAAGTGCTTGACTTCCGCTATTTCAAAAGGCTTTATTTAAAATTACAATAGTTTTAAGGCGTTTTTAAGGTTCTAGGGGCAGACTGACACGATTTCTACCTTACTAATTACTTAACCTACTACTTCACGTCCTCAGATGTCTTATTTTCAAGCACAACGAGACACGCTAACTAAACAGCTTCTACATGTCTTATTTATGTGTACTATTTATAATATTTATTTAAAATCACAATAGATTTAAGGCGTTTTTAAGGTTCTAGGGGCAGACTGACACCACACTAATTACTTAAAGCTTCACGTCCTCACCTGCCTTAGTTTGAAGTACAATGAGACACGCTAACTCTACAGCTTCTACATGTACTGTTTATGTGTCGAGGAGATGCCTTAAGCAGTTATGGTTAAGATGTTGGCTCGTATTCTCAAACACTTGTGCGCTTCACTTCCGCTATTTCAAAACGCATTATTTAAGATTACACGAATTTCTAGTATTTTTTTCTTCTTAAGATTCTAGAGGCAGATTGACAAGATTTCTGCCTTACTAACAGGAGAAGCATTCTTGAAAACCCGGTTAAACATCTTTGTGACCTTAGAAAATTGTCGCAGTGAGAGAGCAAAGGGTTTCTAAATACAACCCAGTAAGTGAATAAACGAGAGAGAGAGAGAGAGAGAGAGAGAGAGAGAGAGAGAGAGAGAGAACTATATGCAAGTGATGTGATAAAATGACATGAGTAACTTTCCTTCTCTCTCTCTCTCTCTCTCTCTCTCTCTCTCTCTCTCTCTCTCTCTCAACACTGTCTGGAACTACTACTACTACTACTACCATTTTGTAACTCATTCTTTCTATAACTGTCAGGAAAAATACTGCCCTCTAATATTTCAACAACGATTACTTAAATATTAGATGAAGAACGCAAGAAAACGGTCGATTCTTCATTTATTCATGCATTTATCTCTTCTCATAATACTGCATTGCATCGTGCGTCTGGCTGCGGGGTTCCTGTTCAAGATTCCAATACTTTAAATATTTTTCTTTCTTTCCTTTTTCAATATATTTCGACTCCACCATTACAATACACAACAGACCAGTAATCACAAAGCTACATCACACGTACAGTACATCAAAACTGTCCTGCATTAATCCCTGACTTATTTACGACTACGTGTGTGTTTTGAAGAACTACTATCAAACCCCGTCCCTCAAAATTAGAAAACGTATCGAAGACCAGCCCGGACAATGACAGAAAACGAAGGACAAATCAGCTGACTATTCAAAGGGGAACTGCAGCAGAATATACCATCACTCATTACTTCACTGCTCATTCATTACTTTCACTGCTCACCTCTCGCGTACCACACCACATAGACGTCACAGGTGGGAACTATTAAGTGACACTCTAAACACACTGGATACGACACGAGCGCTCCCATCGCACTTTTGATACGTGACATGATGAAGGTAATTGAAAAAGGTGATCGATTACCTGTTGATAATATTGTTGAGTTATGTTATCTGTTATCGTAATGAACTGACACGAAGCTGAAACCAATCCCGTGAAGACTTTTATTGTGCTGAATTTGATGTAAAGTGACTTTTTTTTTGGGGGGGAGAGAGAGAGAGAGAGAGAGAGAGAGAGAGAGAGAGAGAGAGAGAGAGAGAGAGAGAGAGACAGACAGACAGTGAGTGAGTGCCAGAGTGAGTGAGTGTGTGCGTGTGCGTGTGCGTGTGTGTGTGTGTGTGTGTGTTCTCTCTTAACTCTTCCTCTCATCCTCTTGGTTAATGTTTTGTTTAGTTCACGTTTGTTTATAATCTCGAGTTAAGCTTATAATTAATGTTACTCCTTTTTTTTCGTCTCCTTCCCACCATGAGAAACAATAACGTGTGTGTGTGTGTGTGTGTGTGTGTGTGTGTGTGTGTGTGTGTGTGTGTGTGTGTGTGTGTGTGTGTGTGTGTGTGTGTGTAATAATAATAATACAGTTTATTAGTAATTGCAGTACATACATACTGAAAATGTACATATGTGTGTGTGTGTGTGTGTGTGTGTGTGTGTGTTTCCTGCCAGCTTAACGTATAATACCTTTTTGTTGGCCTTATAAATCTGTGTCTGTCTGTCTGTCTGTCTGTCTGTCTGTCTGTCTGTTACATCTATAAGACTTAGTAAACTGACACTCTTACTAACTGTTGACTTTTTTTGAGGAATGACAAATTGAGAACCTTTTTTCCCTTTTTTTCTTTTTACCATTTAAAAGTCACGGTCCACTTAGCATTTGTTTCCCATCACACAGAATACACAACATACAGGCAAAACTACAGCGAGAGTGGTGGCAATATATCCATAATCATACCCTAACTATTACTTATCAATTATTTACACATACCTATACAAATAGACACGCATACATACACACGCAGTTAATCTTCTCTTAGCCCTTGTCTCTCAGCTTGTGACAGTTTAAATCCTGGTACTGCTACTCTTGCTACGTTTGCTACACCTGCACAAACAAGGGCAGTTTAAATGACAATGCAAGCGTGTGTCTCGTAAGCTGAGGGATACAAAGAGGAGGTGAACCACGAGGCAAAGGGGGATTATGCTGCGAAAATAACAGTTAAAGGAAGAAATGAAGGAGAGAGAACACGAGCAAAGGGAGATTATGCTGCAACAATAACAGATGAAGGAAGAAATAAAGAAGGGAGAACAGAAGGTAAAGAAGAATAAACTATAAGAATAATGGCTGAAGGAAAAAAATAAAGAAGGGAGAACAGATAGGTAAGAGAGAAAACACTACAAGAATAACAGTTGACGAAATGAAGAAGGGAGAAAACAAGGCAAGAGAGAAAATGCAACAAAAATACTAGTTGAACTGAAAGGAGACATAGAAAAGGGAGAACAGAAGACAAGGGAGAGAACACTACAAGAATAACTGCTGAAGGAAGAAATGAAGGAGGGAGAAAGACATAGAGGAGGAGAATAAACCTGAAAGCAATTAGCCAAGATTACAATGTGTACAAACCAGGACTTTCTCTTCCTTTGTTCTTCCCTCGTCTTCTATCAATACTTGTGCGATGCGGTTCAAGCCAACACATCACCCACTGAACGCCACTTTTAAGAGTCTGCACCAGTAAATCAACAGTTAGCGTGCGTGATAGTGGTGTGGTGAGTCTCCAAACACACACACACCTACACAACGCTCTCTCTAAGTCTTCGCAATGGTAACACTCTCCTCGGCACGAAAAAAGGAGAAAAATAAGAAAATAGTGAGAGAGAGAGAGAGAGAGAGAGAGAGAGAGAGAGAGACACACACACACACACACAAACACACACACACACACACACACACACAAATAAATAAATAAATAAATAAATAAAAATAAATAAATAAATGAATAAAAATAAATAGATAAATTAAAATCAATCAATCAATAAAAACAAACAAAATAAAATAAAAAAAAGTAAATATAAATAAATAAATGAAGATAAATAATAAGAAAATGAAATGAAATAATAAAAAATAAGTAGATAAATAAATAAATGAGAAATAAGCAACAACGATACTGATAAGGTAAGGGCAGTCAACGCACAATATACAAGAGCGCAGGTGTGGTGAGAGCGGCGCAGGTCTGATATCCTCACCTGGAGTCATTTATCCTCCATTACGGACACGTGCGCGGATTAATGTGTGTTTTAATGGCTCTATGGCTCTGATGTGAGGGTGTATTTATGCTCAAATAAGGTACTTAACATACATAATCAGGGCCGTGTTTTATTTTAATCCTCATAATGGACAGTGGCGCAACGTGTGACTGACAAACGCACGGACTAACACATGAACGAACGCACACACGAACGCACTCTGTCTGTCCGTGTGTGTGGTTGTCTGTCGGAAAAAAAACATGCAGTCTTACTCTCCCCCATTATGCATTCTTGTCCCGTACAGGTTGTGAACGCGTCATGAACATCAGGGGTCACGGGGCACTGTTCAAAGCTCACACACTAATTAGCAGGCTTTGGAAATTCCGATTCTCATTTTCAAGCACTTCGCCGGCCGCCTCACAGCATTCAGACTTAATAAATGAATAATACGATCAAATATGGATCCTATTGTCAACCTTAAATATTGAAGTGAACTTGTCAAAATCTTTATATGTTTTTTTTTTTTTTTTTTTGTGAGTATTAGATATATATAACTAGTCAGACACATAGACAGACAGACAAACAGTAAAGGGAAGCCAATCATTACTAGCTTCTGAAATGATGTTGTTATTATTATTATTATTATTTATTTTTGTTTCCAGGATTATAATTCGAGTGAGGCATTAATCAGATAATTTCTTTTAATTTCTAAACATCGTTAAATCAACTTTTTTTGTTTTCCTTCCAAGTCACTACCACTAGTACTACTACTACGACTACTACTACTACTACTGCTACTACTAAAACCATTACTACTACTACTACTACTACTACTACTACTGAAACCACTAATACTACATCTTCCTTCTCTTCCTCTTCCTCTTCCTCTTCCTCTTCCTCCTCCACACCACGGCACAGGTTCACCGGAAATCTCACCTCATCTGTCCCTCCCTCGTGCGACACTTCAGGTTTCTTTATTTCCACTTCCCTTCCCCCCTCTCTCTACCTCCCTCTGTCTGTCTGTCTGTCTGTCTGTCTCTGTCTGTCTGTCTATACCAATATCTGTGCCTACTTCTATCTATCTATATCTCTAACTATCTATCTCTAGCTAACATAACAACAACAACGGTATGCACAAGCCGTCACCGCCACCACCACCACCACCACCACCACCACCACCACCACTACCGGCCACAAAACAATGAAAAAAGGTGCAGGCCAGAGTGTGCAGTGAACGGAACACCTGCCACCGCGCCATCACTGTCAAAATACCTACGATGAATAGTAATGAGAGAAACGCCCAGGTGCTCCCAACACCCAGCGGCCGAGGACAGGTGGATGGCGGGGGAGAGTGGGAGAGAGTGGGAATGAGTGGGAGACAGAGAGAGAGGGCACAGGGAGAGGGATATGAGAGGGAGGTAGGAATAGGGGAGTAGGCAGGACGAGAGAGGCTTATCCGCATCCAAACAGTCAATTTTTCAGGAGCAGCAGACAGCAGCAACGCCACGGGGATGCAACACGCTCCAGAGACTCCAGCCCTGACCCAGCCGCCTCTGAGGGACCCCTGCAGCGCCACGCCTCAATGCCGCGCCCTTCCGGTGTCTGAGGCAAGGCACTGAGGCAGCCACGCCCCGCCACCTACCCAATATGCAGCATCTCTCAATAGTTTAATCCCTTCAGTACTGAATCATTTTTATCATGATTTTCTGGTATAATTAGACGATTTTATTTACATAAGGAAGGTTTATGGAGGTCAAAAGATTAATGGCCAGTCTTCACTATTTCAATCACCACACAAGTTTTTGAAGCTGTATAAAATCACAAAATAGTAACCAGAATATGAAATGGCAATGGTACTGGAGGGGTTAAGTCATTCTACTCGTAATTCTTGTTGTATGGTTTTAGTGAGTGTCCATGTATTCATCTATGTGCCAGGGCGACAATCTCACACGGGGAAGCCAGACAAAGCAAAGCAACACACGCATCTATGAAAGGACTGCAGGGAGTGAGTGAGTGGTGTAGGAACGAATAATTATGAAATCACTACATTTTTACGATTGTTTGATCATTTTCCTTCACAGTCTCACTCGGGGCGGCCAGAACAAGCAACACACTCCAGTTTACAAGGGGGACGAATAGCGAGTGAGTGCAGGGTTTGGGAATGAAGAATTAAGAACATTGCATTTTAGCGATAGTTTAACCCCTTCATTACTGGGAGACATTGTTACCTTGAGATTTGTGTACGATTAGATAATTTCATCGACATTTGGAAGGGTCTATGGAGGTCAGAGGATTAGTGGCCAAAATCCCCATTCTTTTAATCCCCAACATGAGTTTCTGAAGCTTTATAAAATCTGAATATGGAAACGCGTCATGGTACTGAAGTGGCATAAACAATTTTCTTACACCGTTACTAGAAAAAAAAAAAAAAAACCGTTACTAGCAAAAAAAAAAAAGATAGATAAATGAAACAAAATAAATAAATAGATAAATATAAAATAGAAATCAACTAATCTTCTCCATTACCTCCATTACCTTACAAAAAAAAAAAAACCTTAAAACCTTCATATTCTCACACCACTATCTTGACACAAAAACAGTTAAGAGACATTAGCAATAGTCAACCCATTCACTGTTATTTTGGTAGTCTCGTACATACATTCACCCATTACCCACTAACAACCCAAACCATTAGGGGACATTTTCTTCACGTTCTTTACCCGCCTCCAAACATAACACTGGCTGAAAATTCCCAAATCTATACTTTTTCCATCCCTTTCTTCCTTCCGAGTGCTTATAAAGGTTTCATCCATTGCTTTTAGTGCTGCGAACTTTTGTATGTCGCACTGAAGGGATTAAACAGATATCCTCCACCACCAGGACCAAAAATCCCCTTGAGAACCCCTCCCCATCATATCCCTGAACTTAAAAACACGCCCCATCATTTCCCTGACCTTTATAACACACCCCATCATCGCCTTGACCTTAAAACCATACCTCATCATCTCTGACCTTTAAAACACGCCCCATCATCTCTCTGACCTTTAAAACACGCCCATCATTTCCCTGATCTTTTAAACATGTCCCATCATCTCCCGGACCTTCAAAACACGCCCCATCATCTCCCTTTAAAACACGTCCCATCATTTCCCTGACTTTTCAAACATCCCCATCATCTCCTGGACCTTAAAACTACACCCCATAATCTCCTGACCTTTAAAACACGTCCAATTATGTCTCTGACCTTTAAAACACTCCATATCACCTAACTGATCTTTACAACACGCCCCATCATCTCCATGACATTGAAAACACACCATCATCTCATTGACCTTAAAAAAACACCCGCATCATCTCCCTGACCTTCAAAACACAACCCATCATCTCCCTGACCTTCAAAACACAACCCATCATCTCCCTGACCTTCAAAACACAACCCATCATCTCCCTGACCTTCAAAACACAACCCATCATCTCCCTGACCTTCAAAACAACCCGTCATCTCCCTGACCTTTAAAACACGCCCCGTCATCTCCCTGACCTTCAAAACACGCCCCATCATCTCCCTGACCTTTAGAGTACGCCCCATCATCTCCCTGACCTTTAGAGTACGCCCCATCATCTCCCTGACCTTTAGAGTACGCCTCATCATCTCCCTGACCTTTAGAGTACGCCTCATCATCTCCCTGACCTTTAGAGCACGCCCCATCATCTCCCTGACCTTTAGAGCACGCCCCATCATCTCCCTGGCCTTTAGAGCACGCACCATCATCTTTCATACCTTTAGAGCACGCCCCATCATCTTTCTGACCTTTAAAGCACGCCCCATCATTTCCCTGATCTTTAGATCACGCCCCACCTTTAAAATAACGCATATCTCCGACTTTTAAAACACGTCCCTTCATCTCCCTGACCTTCAAAATATGCCCCATCATCCTCCTGACCTTCAAAACACGCCCCATCATCCCTGACCTTTACAACACTCCCCATCATCTCTCAAACCTTTACAAAACATCCATCATTGCTCCATCATCCTCGCGACCTCTTGAAACACGTCCCATCATCTTCGTGGCCTTTAAAACCCACCCCATCATTGCCCATCAATGCCGCATCTTTTCGTGACTTCTACAACACACGCCATCATCGACCCCATCATTTTCGTGACCTTTGAAACACCCCATCAATGCCGCATAATTTTCGTGACTTCTACAACACACGCTATCATCGACCCCATCATTTTCGTGACCTTTGAAACACCCCATCAATGCCCATCATTTTTCTGACTTCTACAACACACGCTATCAACGCCCCATCATTTTCGTGACCTTTGAAACACCCCATCAATGCCCATCATTTTCTGACTTCTACAACACGCCCCATCAACGCCCCATTATTCTCGTGACTTCTACACACACGCCATCATCACCCCATCATTTTCGTGACTTCTACACATACGCCATCATCACCCCATCATCTTCGTGACCTTCAAAATACGCCCCATCGTCGCCCCATCAAGCACTGTCATTAATTAGGGAGCAAGTTGTACAATATTCCTGTTTTCCAAGCGTCTAGTCATCTTTTCTCGACAATATTCAAGTTTTTGGTATGATTTTGTTGAGCGTCTTCTTAATTGTTGGGATAGTTGGGCAAGGCTTTCGTCTGTGTCTACTGTATCAAAGGAGGGCAAACTTACAAGAATCCGAGTCATTCCGTCAGTTTTTGGAAGTTGTTTAGTGGAAGTTTGGAATGTTAAGAGTGTTTAGTGATGAGAGGTGGATCATGTGTCATTTATCAGTATTTTTTTTTTTTAGCGTGTTTTGTTTTTCATTTTTATTTGGTTTTCTGGAGGTTTGTGGAGAGTTTTAGAGTTTTTTTTTTTTTAACGGAGGTTGAGGTTAGGTTAGGTTATGAAAAAAGACTTGGGGTGTTGAAAAAGACAAAAGCAAACCAAATAACCGTTGTGTGGGTGTTTGTGCATTTCTTATGGTGTTTCTCGTCTTTATTTTGTTTTCTGGAGGTTGTGGAAAGTTAAGAGATTATTTGCGAAGTTGTGAGATTAGTTCGGCAATGAAAAATGAGTTGGGTTGTTCAAACAGACAATAGCAATTCAAATAACCGTTTTGTTGGTATAATTTGTGTATTTTTTACGGTTTCATCTTTATTTTGTTTTCCGGAGGTTGTGCAAAACTATAGAGGTTATTTACGGAAGTTGTAATGTTAGTTAGGTTAAAAATGACTTGGGTTGTTGCAAAATACGAAAACAATCTAAGTAACCATTCATAACTTTTCTAACAACCTCTAATAACCTAACTAACCTCACAGCCTACATAAGTAAACTAATAACTTTCCACAACCTCCAGGAAATAAGATAAAGATGAGAAACAGTAAGAAACACACACACGCTAGGGGTGGTGATGGGGTGTGTGGTATGAGGGAGGGATGGTGATAGGGTACGGAGAGGGAGGGTGGTGGTGGTGGTGGTGGTGTAGTGTGAGGAGGGAATAGATGGTCGTTTTCCTTTTAAGTCATACGGGTTAACATGCTTTGTATTTTTTTTATTTGATTTATTTATTTATGTAGGAGGAGTATGACTAAAGACAACAAAATTAAATAAAAAAAAAAGAATATGACCTACTAAGACGCCAATCCCAAAACAGAACCAAACAAAAAAAAAAAAAAAGATAAAAATAACCTATACATGACACTAACAACACACAAACAACTAACTAACTATAACAGCTTCAACTAACACAACAAACGTACCCACAACCATAACCACACTCACATTTCACTACTTGCCACATTTCTTACCTCAATCTATGTAAACTACAGGATAAACCCACTTCACTTGGCTGGACCTCCTCACGCCCTCGCCTCCACGCCCTCACGCACGCACACTGGACACTGTAAATCCAACCAACCCTACCACACACACAGCCGTCCCTCTCACCTAACTACCTATCAACTGCCTCGTTCGATCGTTAATGGGTGTACGAGTATTTTCTCTCTCTCTCTCTCTCTCTCTCTCTCTCTCTCTCTCTCTCTCTCTCTCTCTCTCTGTGTGTGTGTGTGTGTGCGTGTTATTCACCACGGTCATCTGCTGGTTACCCAGCCAGTCTTTCCCCTACGGAAAGAGCTCAGAGCTCGTAGTGACCGATCTTCGGATAGGACTGAGACCACAGCACACTCCACACACCGGGAAAGCGAGGCCACAACCCCTCGAGTTACATCCCGTACCTATTTACTGCTGGGTGAACAGGGTCTACACATTAAGAGGCTTGCCCATTTGCCTCGCCGCTTCCCGGGACTCGAACCCGGGGCCTCTCGATTGTAAGTCGAGCGTGCTAACCACTACACTGCGTGGTGTGTGTGTGTGTGTGTGTGTGTGTGTTTTTTTATGTTATTCCAGCAAATCGCATTACCGAAGTATTTTATCGACACCTAATTTACTTCCACTGCGCAGGTATATATACTTTTTTTTCTTTTTGTGTGTGTGTGGATCGAATATTAGACCACAATTTACATGTACCTAGGTAGTATAGGTAATCATGTGACTATTATACTACTCAAACCACCACTACTCACGTCACGAACTCCACCACCCCACCACCACCACCACCACCACCACCACCATCACGACCATAACTACTACCAATATTTACACAGATCGTTCGCCCGTTACCTCGTTCACCCATCTGTTTACTTCACCTGGCTTGTTACGTATGTACCTAAGCACTTCCCCCCCCCCACACACACACATTTGACTTGGCGTGTTGTACCTTCCTTTCATCTCTGCTTGCTTTATTTGGACAGGTAAGAATGAAAAGTTATGGGTACAAACAATGCATTCTTAACTGTCCTTTTCTTCCCTTTATTTGTATTCCCCTTTCTACCTTTCCTTTCTTATTATCTCTTCTTAATTTAGTCCTATTTTTCTTATTCCTATTTCTTTACGTAACTTTTTTATCTCTTTTCTTTCCTTAATTTCCTATCTATCCATTCCTCCTTTTTCCCTTTTTGTCCTTGTTCCTCCTCTTATTCAACTTTCCATCCTTCCCTTCCTCTTTCTTCTCCTTTTTCCTATTCCTTCCTTACACAACTCATTCCTCCCTTCCTATCGTCTCTTTATTTCATTCCTCGTTTCATCATTATTTCCTTACTCTTCTCTCTCTCTCTCTCTCTCTCTCTCTCTTCGCTGCAAACTCTCATGTTAAAAAGTGCTTATGCTCCCACACAGATATGAATAAAGAGACAAACTTGCTCAGAAATGTGTTTTTTATCAAGTCTCAGGGAAAACACGTGATCATGAATGTCATCTTTTTGCTGGAACTGCGCGGGAACACAGATTTTTAAAGGTAAGGAGTGGGTAGGCGAGATGGTGAAGGGGTGAGTGGGGTGGGTGAGTGGGGTGGGTAGTTGGGTGTATTTCGCAGTGTATCCCTCCCCTTCTCCCATCTCCCTTCTCTTCCTCCTCCCTTACCACCACCACCACCACTAGCTAGCTGTTTACAAGTACCCATCCCATTTTCTTTGCCCCGTAACTTAATTTTTCCTAACTGAAATTACGTGGCGTTTTTTTTTTTTTCTCTCCGTCTCTCTCTTTCTCTCTCTCTCTCTCTCAGGAAGGAACGACGAGAATGAGAGGTAGAGAAGAGTACAATGAGTCCATGATAAACCACCACCACCACTACCTCCATTACCATTACGACCATTACTACATTCTTACAAACACTCAGCCCACATTACCTTACTCAAAAAAACTGGCATTCTTCACTCAGTCACCACAAAAAGGGAGAGTTTTATAGAAGAGGAAAGGAGTATAAGGAACAGCATACACCAAACCACAACCACCACCACCACCACCACTTACCACCCTTACAAGCAACCACCCCTCACCACCACCACCACCTGCACTACCACTACTACCTTCCTAACGCACACACACACACACCTTCCCCGCGTCACCTGCCGGGTCTATGCACCTTTAATAAGTAACCTGGATCAATAAATACCTGAGAAACGTCGTGGAATATGTAGAAAAACTGTCAATATTTCCTTCCTCCTCTCCACCCGCCTCCTCTCGCCGCCATGATGCCCTCGTCCGAATGCCTCGCCTGGTGTGTCTCTCCCGCGAAGCCGAAGTCAAGGAGGATTCAGTGATGGTTCTTGATCCTCTTCCTCGTGTGTTTATGGTGTGTGTTTGTGGTGGCAGTTTTATTTGGTTTGTTTTGTGGTGTTTTACTTACCGAGCCTTGGTTGTGGTGACTTGTTGCACGTTTTAAGCAGTAGTTAGTTGCGTAGTTGTGCTTGTGTGTGTGCGTGTGTGTGTACGTGTATGATATTTTAGGATTGTCTCATTGCCACGTACTTTATTGTGAGTTGCATTTTATGAGTACGTGAGTAATTTGCATAGGCACGTTTGAAGCAGTTATGTGCGTACTTGTGTGTGTGTGTGTGTGTACGTGTATGATATTTTAGGACTGTTTGACTGCGTACATTATTGAGTTGCATATTATGAATAGGTGTGTAATTTATGTATGTATGTATGTATGTAGGTAGGTAGGCAGCTCTTACTAACAGCCACGTGTGTATAGAAAGTTGCTAGTACGTGTTAATCAATGAAAAATAGACACAAGAAAGATATATTTAGCTATTCTTTTCTTTTTTTCTTTTCCTTTTCTCTAACATCCAAGTTGTAGTCAAAGCCACGAACGGAATGACAGTAGATATTGATGTTAAATACCGAAGAGAGAGAGAGAGAGAAAAAAGAAAGAAAGAAAATAAATAAGATGAGAGAAGTGGATAGTCAGATATTATTACTATTGAATAAGTGTGTTAGTCTTCAAAGCTTGCATAATACAGAGAGAGAGAGAGAGAGAGAGAGAGAGAGAGAGAGAGAGAGAGAGAGAGAGAGAGAGAGAGAGAGAGAGAGAGAGTGCGCCAGTATCCAGCATAAATCCCAGTGCATTTCAACTCATAAAAACACAATCGTAAAATCACTCACGAGGGGAACCATTAACCTGATGGGAAAATAAATAAAAATAAATAAATAAAAAAAAGGGGACGGAAGAATGAAGACAAAAAGCCAGTCAATCTACCATCAATAAATGAAATAAATAAATGAATACATGAACACAAAAACAAAGCAGAATCGTAACCTCTTAACTTACCTGTACCAATTAATCAAACTCTCTATACACTTTTTTTTTTCAAATAACACTTTAATATCTGAGTTTTTATTCTTTATCCTTATTTTGTTAGGTGTATCTTTCAGTTGTTTGCCTGGAATGAGAGAGAGAGAGAGAGAGAGAGAGAGAGAGAGAGAGAGAGAGAGAGAGAGAGAGAGAGAGAGAGAGAGAGAGAGAGAGAGAGAGAGAGAGAGAGAGAGGGACAATAAAACGCGAATAAAAGCTGTGGATTATGTGTATTTAAAACCAATTCCATTTTTATTAATCGATTTTGTGGTGAGTGAATTATGAAGAGAGAGAGAGAGAGAGAGAGAGAGAGAGAGAGAGAGAGAGAGAGAGAGAGAGAGAGAGAGAGAGAGAGAGAGAGAGAGAGAGAGAGAGAGAGAGAGAGAGAGAGAGAGAGAGAGAGAGAGAGAGAGAGAGAGAGAGAGAGAGAGAGAGTTGTGTACGTTCAATATATATTACAATTTTATTTGCTGAATACATACAAAAATACGGGAACAATCAGAGAGAGAGAGAGAGAGAGAGAGAGAGAGAGAGAGAGAGAGAGAGAGAGAGAGAGAGAGAGAGAGAGAGAGAGACCCTCCCCCTCCCTACCTCTACGGGGGCACCGGTTTTAGGAATGTTCATTAATTAACCTAAAAAAAGAAAGACAGCAATCATTCTTTTAAACATTTCTCTTTCTTTACACTGCATAAATAATAATAATAATAAATAATAATAATAATAATAATAGTAATCTCGTAAATGAAACTGGCATAAACTTCCCTTCTTTTTTTTTTTTCAATGCTATTTTCTTTTCTCTGCATTTTCGGCTGAGCTACGTAAGTGTTTGCGGATCGAAGTGTTTAATATTTTACGAAACTATTCTTTAAACTATTCCTAACAATAATGGACGTTTTTTTTTCTTCTCCTTCTTCTTCTTCTTCCTCTTCTTTCTCTCTCTCTCTCTCTTCAGGGAGATAGGACAAGTAAAATAAAATAAAATAAAACAAAATCAAAATAATAATAATAATAACAGTAAAACAAGAATATTTCCCCCATTTTCTTCCAATGCAATAAAGAAAACGTGAGAAAGATTCCATATTTTAAGGAAAACTATTATTATTACTATTATTAAATGTCGCGTATTCAAAGACTAACAAAAAAAAAAAAAAAAAAAAACGAAGAAAATAAAGCAAAAAAACACATATTTACTACTGACACAGCACAAAAATTACTACAACCACACATGAAGTTCAGTAGATCCTTTTTTCTAAATGGCGAGGATGGAATGGGATTGAATCGCTTATACAACAGAATCCAATCCCTTATACATGACATTCGATCCTTTATCATGGCAAACCGGATCCTTTATGTCCAATCAAGTATGAAAAAATGAGAAATGAATAAACAAATAGATAAATAAATAATGGTGCCAGTAAAGAAATGTCTTAAAGTATAAGAATAATTATCTCACTCATTCTCTCTCTCTCTCTCTCTCTCTCTCTTCGATGTGTGGTGCCCCCGCATTGGTAACAGTGTCTACATATACATAATACATATACATAGGGAGGCGGGGAGGAGGAGGGGAGGTGGAGGGTGCAGAAAAGGGGTGCGCATCCCCCCTCCTCTCTCTTCCTCCTCCTCTTCCCACTCTCCCTTTGATCCTCAGAATATACAAACACTTTCTTTTATTTTTTTTATACATATATAGAATATTTTCCCCTAAGTAATCCTAAACTGTATTTTGATTCTCTTCGTGTATGTGTTTTAAGTATGTGCCAAAATATACATATGCATTCCCCTTTCAAAAGTAAAAAGGGAAAAAAATGCAGGAAAAAAAAAATCATGTCACTTTCACCACTTTCAAAAAACGTTCATGAATATATCTATTTCTTTTCTTCTCTTGTCTTTCTTCTTCTCTTCCCCAAAAAACCCGCCACAATAAAATACACAGCTGAGAAAAGCAAGAGGAACGAAAAAATATGTATATGTATAATTATGTAATCATGGCAGAAGGTGTCACGTATACAACTTGTGTTATGTATGACTCCCAACATGTAGACGCAGTTGATCCATATCCATACATACATACACAGGCTCCCTTCTCAGTGAGTTACTTTTTATTATAGTCCAAAATATACACGATAAAACACAACATACACGGCCCACGAGGCATACATACGTACAGACATACATCCTGTACACACAACGTAGGCGCATTACATCATTATCATCATCAGCAGCAGCATTAGCAGCAGCAGCATACATAGAAACAAAAATATATATATGTATGTATGTATAATAAACTCACAGGTCAAAATATTCTTCTTTCTAAAAATAACCTTAAGAACAAAGCAAGAATCACATAGCGGACGAAAAAAAAAAAGAGAAAAATATAACACTTGAAAAGAAAACGGGAGGAAGTTACGAGGGGAGACTTAAATAAAAAAAAAATCTGAATAGAAAACGTGAAATTGAACAAAAAAAAAGTTAGATTTCATTGATATTATTATTATTTTTTTTTCTTCCCTCTCCTTCTTCATATACAATTAGGGTCATGATTACCAAGATGGCGCGTGACTGGCCTGCCCGTGCGTGAAGCAAAGAACTATGCAATGACTCCTTCGAACATGGTTGGCTACAAATAGTAATTATGTATGTACAGCACGTGGTAGCATTATTATATTTTTTTGGTTTTTACTTTCTATTATATACATATTACAAAAACGAAAATACTTACGTTAACATTCCCCAAAAAAAAAAAAATCAAGGAAAATGTCCCCTTTCCCTCCCCCTCTTTTTTTTTCCCCTCAATCCCCCTCATCATCCCTTCTTCCCCTTTCATAACAGACCGCTGCCTCCTCCTCCCCTTTCTTATTTTTTTTCTCATCTCCTCTTCGCTTGTGTCATATTTACTACACCTATTTTCCTTTTTTTTCTGTCTCTTCATTCTTTCTTTTTCTTTCCTTATTCCATTCTTTCCCTTCCCTTTTTCCTCCCCATAAAAGAGTTCTAACTACGCTAAGGCCTTTTTGTATAACTTGTATTCTTGTATTATTTTCTTCCTATGTAGACTTTCTTCTCTTTTCTTCCTCTAGTATGTATTGTAGTATGCATGCGGTTTACTTACATGTGTATACTCGAGTTACTTAATTACTTAGCAGCATGTCACGCGTGAGCAAAAGTTGAAGGAGGAAACATCTTAAGTCAGGTGATGGACTTGATAGGAAAAAAAAAAAATGGTCATAAATATGTTTCGTTCACCTGCTTGTTGGGGGGGGGGATGTTACATATATACACATTCACTCATCCCTTTCCTTTCCCTCCCCTCCCCTCTTCCCCTCCCTAAGAAAAAATCCTACATAATCCAGCTCCGAATAAACTTTCCCCTCTCTCTCTTTCTCTGTTTTTTTTTTATCATGTATCTTTTTCTTTATCTCTTTCTTTTCTTCCTCTTTTCTGTGTATTTATTTTCGTTTTTTCCTTTATTTTTTTTCTCTTCCTCTCTTTCGAAGCCAATACTATTTTTCCCCCTTCCTTTTCTCTTTTCTTTTTCCCTTTCTTTGGTCTGTTGGTTAATCCGATCGGGTGAAAAGGGGATCCAGTCGCTTCACTCTTTTATAAAACACGTTGTTCTAAGCTTGTCTTACTGAAGGGTTAACGAAAACTCTCTCTCTCTCTCTCTCTCTCTCTCTCTCTCTCTCTCTCTCTCTCTCTGTTCCGAGGATTCTTAACATCGTAATTCTTTTCTTTAAATTGATGGACGGAAAGAAAAAACAACAACATAAAAATGAATAAAATAAAATACTGAATGAAAAACAAGAAAGATGAATAATACGTAATGGCAATGCTATTAATAAGGTAGAATGAATTTATACGTAGTAGTAAATAAATAAATGAATAAATAAAATAAATGTATAAAATATAATAATGAAATGGCGCAGTTAAAAAGTGTTTACATTTTGATTCATCTGTTTTTTTTTAGATTTTTCCTCATTATTCATATTCTTTTTTTTTCAGAAGTTTGAAATAAAAATGTTATCAATTATGTGATTCTATTTCGAGAGAGAGAGAGAGAGAGAGAGAGAGAGAGAGAGAGAGAGAGAGAGAGAGAGAGAGAGAGAGAGAGAGAGAGAGAAAAGATCAATGTTCATATATCTATGTTTATTTTTACTTTTTTCTTACTTTATTTGCCTTTCTCTTTCCTCTGTAGCGTGTGTCTCCTCTCGTCTATTGGAGCATCGAGTCTTTGTAAAAAAATACACATGTTTTATAAAAGGAAACTCAAAAAAATAAAATAAAAATAATGTTGAGTCGAGTAGAAATCTCCCCCCCGCCTCTCTCTCTCTCTCTCTCTCTCTCGCTCTATCCTTGATGCGTGAAAAATAATAAAAGATAAAAATAATAACAAAAAGCAAAACTACAATGAAAATTAAACGATTTCATGGGTACATTCCATTAAACGCTCCTTTTTTGTTCCTTTTTCCCATTTTCTTTCGTTATACTTTCCAACGATGCTCTTTCAATAATTCTAATAAAGGTCTCTCTCTCTCTTTCTCTCTCTCTCTCTCTCTTACCTATTTTCTCCCTTATTCTTTTATACATTCACCCTTATCAGTATCTTTCATTCTTCATTATTTTTTTTTTATTTCTATCTTCATTCCTTCCTTTTTTCTATTCCCACGTGTTTCTTTTTTTTTCCTCCATGCTTTTCAGTCATTCTTATTCAAAATCTTTTCATTATTCTTCTTTTAACTGTTTATTCTTCTATTTATTTTCCATTTCTTACATGCTTTATTAATTTTCTTCCTACGCAATTCCATTTATCATCACTATCTTTTATTTTCCTCCTTTTGCTCTTTACACCATCTTTCTTCTCTCTTTTTATCTTATTTTTCTTTCTCCTACATTCTTTAAACTATCACTATTCTTTTTTTCTTTCTCTCTCTCTCTCTCTCTCTCTCTCTCTCTCTTATCTTTTTATTTCTTTCTCCTCCTTTTTTATTCCTACTTTCCTGCTTCCCCCCAACGAAAGGTTCACGTCGCAGCAAAACATTCCAGTTTATTAAGGCACCGTAAAAAATGTCCTTCCCGGGAGAGACTTGAGTTCCCCCTACCAACATTCCGTTTTCTCTCGTGTACAAAAATTTCCCTCAAAACGGGCCCAAAAAATATCTACCCGAAAAAAAAAAAAACGTAAATAAGAGGCAAAAAAAAATCATTCTTCTATCATATTTATGTTAATGTAAAAAAAGAGACGTGTGTGTTTTTTTTTTTTTTTTGAGGAATGGGTGAGGGGAAGGGGAAAGGGGAAAAAGGGAGGGAAGGAGGGAGGGGAAAAAAAAAACTGGGGAAAGAAAAGGGTTAGTGGAATATGAGGGCGGATTTTTTGTTTTATATTTTTTTCTAAGGAGGAAACAGACAGACATTATCATCATTATTATTATTACAATGACTAATTTTTTCATATTTATCTTATTTATTTATCTTTTTATCATTATAAGTTGAGTTTTCTGAAAATGGACGATTTCAAAAGGGATGTCTTCGTTTTCTATGTGGTAGTAGTAGTAGTAGTAGTAGTAGTAGTAGTTTGTTGACGTACGTGAGCTGGTTTTCTGTTTGCCCTTCACCCCCGTTTTCTGTTCACCCGCACGCACACAACCTTCAGGGGCGACTTACTTAATTAACTCGCTCCAGGCTACTGAATGCCCCGCCCTGTCTTCACCCCCGGACCCTCCCACCCCTACTACACTAGCCCTCACCACGCCGGGGCCCCACCAGTGCCAACTCCCCTGTTCACTCACGCGCGTCTGCAAGAAATCCCCTTCGGTTACACTAATCTACCCTTATATTAAAAGAAATAAAGAAATAAATACAAAAAAATAGATTATATAATAAAAAATCACATCATTAAGAGTAAAAAGAAATATTATAAGAAATGGAAAAAAAAAGCCGACACATTGAGAACAATTGAAAAAGACACGACTAGTATTTACTATTAATATTATCATTATTATTATTATTATTATTATAAATTAACTATTATTATGTTCACTTATGAAATCCCAACACGATTATCACAATGAGCCTCGGAAACTAATATAGTCATTTATCTAGAGTTACGTGGGACAAGCTAGGGATCTGTGACGTCACTTCCGGTGCTAATCAGTGGCCGCGACAGGTGTGTTTGGGGGTGGAGGAGGAGGAGGAGGAGGAGGAGGAGGAGGAGGAGGAGGAGGAGGAGGAGGAGGAGGAATAGGAGGAAAATAACTAAAAGAAAAAAAAAGTGACACTGAATTATGATAACGAGAAGAAAAACAACAAAAAACAAAACAAGAACACAAAGCGCTACTTCTCCCGCCAAGCAACTCCGGTGAGACAAGATTTGGGGAAAGAGAGAGAGAGAGAGAGAGAGAGAGAGAGAGAGAGAGAGAGAGAGAGAGAGAGAGAGAGAGAGAATGAGGAACGTAAGTAAATAAAAAAAAAAACTGTACGGGAAATACAAGGCAAATAATGTTTGTTTAGGGAAGAAAAAGGGGAAATAAAACGAGGAAAAGGGGAAAAAATAAAGGGTGGGAAGGAAAGGGAGGGAAATTTAAAGGGAGAATTAACGATTGTAGAGGGAAAGAATACACACCTGTCAGGCACACACACACACACACACACACACACACACACACACACACACACACACACACACACACACACACACACACACACACCTGACCTCTCTCTACCTTGAGCTTGAGATGTCTTTCTTTTTTTTTTCTACACTGGCTTGTTTGGCTTCTTTGACTCACGATATGAACGTCTTTAAGGCTTATCTTGGGAATGAAGCAACGCACGCACACGCACACACACACGCAAACATTAATGATGGTCCGTGTTCACCTCACCTGTCCCCTCTTCTTAATTATTCTTCTATACATCTGTGACGGAGAATCAGTGACACACACACACACACACACACACACACACACACACACACACCTGTAAAAATAGCTCAATAAAAATATCTTGAAGGTGTAAAAATGTGTGTGTGTGTGTGTGTGTGTGTGTGTGTGTGTGTGTGTGTGTGTGTGTGTGTGTGTGTGTGTGTGTGTGTGTGAGAGAGAGAGAGAGAGAGAGAGAGAGAGAGAGAGAGAGAGAGAGAGAGAGAGAGAGAGAGAGAGAGAGAGAGAGAGAGAGAGAGAGAGAGAGAGAGAGAGAGAGAGAGAGAGAGAGAGAGAGAGAGAGAGAGAGATTTCTTGAGACATATTAAGTGAATTACTATTGGTGTGTGTGTGTGTGTGTGTGTGTGTGTTCACCATCACATATTTTCATAACTATTCATCGATATTAAAGAATGAACAAAAAAAAAAAAAATAACTAGCGAAAAAAAAAAAACACATCCACAGAATGAAAACACACATAGGAACACACAAACAAACACACACAGTCCTCTCTCTCTCTCTCTCTAAACATCACCTAAGCAGAACCTCCCCCTCCCTCCCCCACTACATAAGTATCACATGGCCAGTATCGCCCTCCCTTCCCCCACCCATTCCCATTCCTACCCCTCCTCCCCCTATCTTATAATCAATACACAAATACCAAATTATATGTTTATGTATATATCTATATTCATATGTATACCTATATGTATAAACTTAAAAAGCCAGAGAGAGAGAGAGAGAGAGAGAGAGAGAGAGAGAGAGAGAGAGAGAGAGAGAGAGAGAGAGAGAGAGAGAGAGAGAGAGAGAGTTAAAAAGAAAAAAGATGAAGGAAATGACTAAGACTAATAATAATAATAATAATAATAATAATAATAATAATAATAATAGTAATAATAATTATAGTAATAATCAACAAAATCCCTAAAGAATCACGGGAATAGGAACGATATAATGAGGAACTACCAGGTAAGAAGGAGAAAGAAGGAAAATAAATGACAAGACAGAGGAGAAAATAAAGATAAACATGATAGAAAAAAAAGAAACAGGTAGAGAGATAAGAAAAAAAAAATATCCAAATTATAATGTCTTTTGTGTGTCTGTCATCATCATCATCATCATCATCATCATCATCATCGTCATTAATAGCTACAGCATCTTGGCAAAAAAAGTATATATACAACAAAGGGGGAAAAAAATTGTAGTGAGCAACAAATCAACAAACAAAGAAACAAACACTCACACACACACACAAAAAAAAAAAATATATATATATAGTCTTGACCCAAAATCACCATCATCACTTTCACAAAATCACCATCATCACTTTCACAGCTTCTTTCTTTCTTTCTTTCCCATTTTTTCATATTCGTCTGTTTTATTTTCTCTTTTTCATCAGTTTTGTTTCCTTTACACTTTACGTTTCACTTTATATCACCCCTTTCATTCATTTCTGTTTCTCTCTCTCTCTCTCTCTCTCTCTCTCTCTCTCTCTCTCTCTCTACAAATACACAGGCGGGGATATTTTCCTTTGATTTAACTAACAACACTTTCTTGAAACACTCCATTTCAATAAAAAACAATTAGTGAACAAGGCTCTTTCAAAAAACGAGAAAGAAAAAAAAAACACTGCCCTTATTACTAAACACACATACATACACACGCACGCAAAACACACAAACACACACCTCATACACGCACGCACACACGCACACACCGACTACATTACTTATCTGCCTACAACATCTCACTTTAGCTCCCTCTGTCTACTTCACCGTGAACTACAAGGGGGCGGTGGCGTGGTGGTGGTGGAGGTGCAGCAGCAATAGAAGAAGGGGGAGGAGGAGGAAGAGGGGCGCGTCTCCCCCCATAACCCCCCTACTCCCCACTGCCCTACTCACGCTGCTGGCTGACTGAACGCATTGCCCTGTAGGAGAAATGGATTAGTGGATGAATAGGTGGATGGATAATAGATGGATAGATAAGAGTATACCATTAACCCCTTCAGCACCATGACACGTTTTCATATTTATTCCAGTTACTATTTGGTGACTTTATACACCTTCAGAAACTTATGTGGAGGATTAAAATAGTGTTGACATTAATATTCTGATCCCATACACCTTTCCTAATGATAAGAAAATGGTCTAATCATACCCAAAACTCCAGGTAAAAATGCGTCCAGTACTGAAGGGGTTAATTAACTCTCATGCTGCCACACGAAACAGTTAACAGCACCAGAAGCAATGCGTGATGTCTTTAAAGCGTTCACAGGAAAGCTAGCCATAAGAAAGAATACATTTTGCTATTTGTTCCCCAGCTCAAAGGTTGGCTGTGGGCGGAACAAGTAAAGATGTCCCAGAGTGATTGGTTATTAAAGGAAAGGTGTGGCAGGTGGCAGTCAAAGGGTTAAGTGAAGCTGCAGGAAGCCATCAGAGGCATATACGTGGCAGTTCCTGTACCCTCCCCCCCCCAAAAAAAAAAAAAAAAAAAAAAAACTTGCAAGATAACTCTGGAACTCTGAATCTCCCTGCCTGCTTCTGTATTTCCATCTTCTTATGACCTGAACTCATTTGACAGGAAGATCTCAAGACATTTATCCCATTCTTCTGACTAACTCTCTCGGTCTGACATACTTGGGAACTGGCACCTAAGTGGGCCTTTTTGTTTAATATTTCTTTTTTTTTTTTTTACTCTTGGCGAGATTTCTCTTCTCACTTGAAAAAAAGAAAGAAAACAGAAGTCAAAAAGCCATCTTCAAACTTAGGCCAGTGTTCAGAAACGCCTTGCTCTCTCACCGTGACAGTTTTCCAGCGCCACAGAGACGACAAGCTAGGTTTTCAAGACAATTTTTCCTCATAACAGTCTATAAATCTTACCAGTCCACCATCGGAACCATACAAATACCCTTCAAACATGACGATCTTCAACTATAACCCTTCGAAAATACGTAGTGATGATGAGAGAGCAAAGCGTTTAAGAATACTGACCTTTAGACACACGCGCACATAGACACACGTACACACCTGCTAGCGTGGCGTTGATGGCAATGTGTGCGTCGTGCTGGCGCGGGATGCAGGTGTCGTGGCGCGCGGTGATGGTGAGGGTGTGGGGGCGGGAGTGGGCGTGGGAGGGCGGCGGTGACACCACACTGTAGGCGAAGCACACGCGGCGAGGCCCTCCGGAGGCGCGGCTCATGGGAGAGGCCACTACGTAAGTCACGCCCTCACTCTCCCACTGACCGTTGCAGTGGAACTCTGTGGGAGAGAGGCGAGTGAGACAGACAGACAGAGAGAGAGAGAGAGAGAGAGAGAGAGAGAGAGAGAGAGAGAGAGAGAGAGAGAGAGAGAGAGAGAGAGAGAGAGAGAGAGAGAGAGAGAGAGAGAACGCCAGAGGGAAGACTTTGTATCCCCACACCTGTCACACACACACACACACACACACACACACACACACACACACACACACTGAATGTTACATGTGTGTGTGTGTGTGTGTGTGTGTGTGTGTGTGTGTGTGTGTGTGTGTGTGTGTGTGTGTGTGTGTACTAGATAATTTACAAATTGGCCAGAGGGAAAGAAAAGAAAAGAGAAGAAAGGGAGAGAAGATGAGAAGGAAAGAGAGAAAAAGAGAGAGTACGAAGATGAAAGAAAACTTTGTAACGTGCACTTTTTGTATTTAGGTAAAAAATGGAGAGCAAAGGAGAGAGAGAGAGAGAGAGAGAGAGAGAGAGAGAGAGAGAGAGAGAGAGAGAGACTGAGGCGACTCATCACCGGTTGAATAATTTGTATGTTTAACCTTTTGTACTGCGTCTTCTTAATCTCTCTCTCTCTCTCTCTCTCTCTCTCTCTCTGCTCACCATTCTTTCTCTCCGTCTAAAATGAACCTAAATATTACACAAGAATTTTCACACCTTATGCTCATCTCATTTCCCAGCTCCTTACACACACACACACACACACACACACACACACACACACACACACACACACACACACACACACACACACACACACACACACACACACACACACACACACACACACGCAACACTCACCATACACACTCTCCTCAGGACACGAAGACTTGAGTTGCAGAGTGTTGCGTGCCTCGGAGTTGCATCCCACCGTCATGTGTGTGTAGGTGGGCGCCTCCCCCGCGCAGGGCAACACACTGTGGGCCACCGTGTACCTTCCGAAGGGACCACAGGGGCCAGGCGGACCTCCCACAGCCACCAGGGTCGTGAGGTTGGCGGAGGTGGGGGACCAGTAGTGAGGGGAGCAGGCCTCGTCCGCTGAATATGCCAGCTCACCTGATCTCACCTGTACCACTCTCTTGTCACGTCGGTACAGCTGCAGACACTGGTACCCGCTCTTGCTGTGGGGGTGAGAACGGTACAGGGGTGGTTAGTGGGGGAATGCGGGTTAATGGGTAGATGGGGGTAGTTTGTTAGGGTGTGTGTGTGTGTGTGTGTGTGTGTGTGTGTGTGTGTGTGTGGGTGGGTGGGTGGGTGTGTTGGTGTGTGGGTGGGTAGATGGGGTGGTGTGTGCGGTCATGGGTTGTAGAAGAAAACATCACCATTATCACCATCACCATCACCAATACTCACCATCCGACAGTGACGTGGGCGATGATGGTGACAACGTCCTGGTCGCGGTGGTGGTGTGTGCGGTGGTCTGTGGGCGCGGCGTCCGTGGTGGTGGTGGAGGATGCTGGGGCGTCTGTGTGGTGGTGGTGGTGCCCTTCGTACCGGTGGCAAACCAACCGAATGTCTGTCTGTCCGCGTGTCTGTCGGAAATGGGGAAGGGGAAGGGATGGGGAAGGAGGGAAAAACGATAAGGAGAGGGAGGGGGGAGAGGGGGAGATAGGGTAGGGGAAAGAAATGATAAGTAGGGAGAGAGAAGGGGAACGGGAAGGAGAGAGAGAGAGAGAGAGAGAGAGGAAAAGTAGGGGAAGAGAAGGGGAAGAGGGAAGGGGAGAGAAGGAATGGAGTAAATTGAGAAGGTAAGGGAAATGATAAGGAGAGAGAAGAGGGGAGGAGAAGGATGGGAAAGGGGAGAGGAGGGATGGAGAAGATTGAGAAGAAGAGGGAAGGGGAAGAAGGGATCGGAGGGAAGGAAGGGGGAAAATGATAGGGATGGATTGTGTAGGAAGAGGAGGAAGAGGAGTGAGAATTAATAAGGAAGAGTTAAAAAGAGAAGGGAAGAGGAAAAAAGTGAGAAAAATGGAGGAAAACGAAATAAAGAAGGGGTAAAATACAGAAAGGTTTAGAGATGGTGGGGAGTGAGAAAAATGTGAATAAAGAAGGAAAAATAAAGAAAAAAGAACGAAAAGTGAAGAGATAATATGAAAAAAAATATGAAGAAATGAAGGAAAATAAAAAGAAAGAAAAGTAGAGATGAGAAGGAAGAAGAAAACAAGGAAAAAGAAAACAGAAATCGAGAAAGAAAAAAAAGAAAGAAAGGGAGAACAAAACCAATGAAAAGAAAAGAAAAGAAAAAAAAAACCGGGAATTAGAAAATAGGAGGTAGAAAGAAAAAAAGAAGGAAAATAGTGTTAATTCAAGCCAAAACAACAATCAATCTTAAATAAAACTTCTCAGGTGTAAAGGTGTAAGTAAACACATTCATTACCTGAACTACAAACAAAACACACCTGGCTTTATATCATTAGCACTATATTTCCACTTCACCTCTTTCCTCTTCCTCTTATATCAATGTTTTTCTCTTTCCTCAACGCAATACGTCTCTATCTTCATCCTTCTTCATTATCTCCTCCTCCTCTTCCTCCTCCTCCTCTTCCTCCTCCTAGTGTACTTCCTCTTCATCACCTCTGTACATCCTTCTTCACCTTCTTAACTTTTGTATCTCCTCTTCCTCTTCCTCCTCCTCCTCCTCCTCCTCCTCCTCCTCCGCCTCTTTCTTATTCTTAATTTATACGTTCTCCTCCTCCTCCTCCTCTCTTCCTCCTTCTCCTCTTCTCCTTCCTCCTTTTTTTTTCTCTATACATACGTAGCTTTAGCAGTTCACGTAATTGATTAGTAAACATACATACATACATACATACATGCATACCTGTCCTGCTACAAACATACACACACACACACACACACACACACACACACACAC
>NC_059285.1:17281277-17283777 GCF_017591435.1 Portunus trituberculatus
CCCTCACCTTCTAATCTTTCCCCTCTCTTGCCGCCGAATATTTAAGGTCAAAAGGAGCTAAGATCTGAGGGGAAGGTTAAAAGTAAGGGGAATGGGGAAATGAGGTGTTTGAAGATGAGCTAATCAGAAAGTGAGGGGAGATCTGGTATGTTCTGTTGGATATGAGTAAGACGTAAAGTGAGGGGAAATTTTGTGATAACGCTAGTTTGAGGGGAATAAATATTGTAGATAAGCAAGGGAATAAATGAGGGGACAGTCTGAGAGAGAGAGAGAGAGAGAGAGAGAGAGAGAGAGAGAGAGAGAGAGAGAGAGAGAGAGAGAGAGAGAGAGAGAGAGAGAGAGAGAGAGAGAGATGATGGGCGAGGGGAAATCTGATTTTGAAGATAAGCTGACCAAAAAAGTGACAAGAAAGTGAGTCAAGAAAAGGGGAAATATTTTAAGGAATAAATTTTCCCCTCACTTCTCATTCCCCTCACCTACTACTGCCCATCTTAGAAAATAGTTTTCCCCTTTAACTTATGCATTCCTCACACCTTTCCTTCCACTATCCTTAATGTTTCCCCTCTATTGCCCAGTAAAAAAAAATTCCCCTCACCCTCTATTCCTAAAAGCGTTTTCAGACTCCCCTTACATCTACTTCCCCTTTCAATTCCCCTCCTAATGTTTTCCCCTCACACTCAACACCTTTCTCAATTCTCCCAATTTCCCCTTTTAAACTAAGCCTTTATCACTCCTTTTCCTCAACTTCTTTCCCCTCACTCCTCTCCTCTTCCCCTCACTGCTACCCATCTCTCAAATACAGTGTTCCCTCAACTCTCCTCAGCTTTTC
Organism: Portunus trituberculatus; assembly: GCF_017591435.1. Classification (NCBI taxonomy): domain Eukaryota; kingdom Metazoa; phylum Arthropoda; class Malacostraca; order Decapoda; family Portunidae; genus Portunus; species Portunus trituberculatus. The sequence continues at coordinate 17,282,107 of NC_059285.1, forward strand.
TCCCTTCTCCCCTCTTTCCCTTTACTCCCTCATTTCTTTCCCTTTCCCCTCACTTACTGTTGCCTATCTATCCAAAACAGATTCCTACGTTAGTATATGCACCTTTCCCTCATTTTTTCAACTTTTCTCCCCTCTACCCTCTCTCCTCTCACTCCCTGATTTCTTTCCCCTTCCCCTCACTCGCCCATCTCTTCAAAACAGTTGCTCACATTGATATAAACATTTCTTACCTCTTTCCCTCAACTTTTCTCCCCTCTCCCCTCATTCCCTCACTTCTTTTCCCTTCCCCTCACTCGCCCATCTCCAAAACAGTTCCTTCATTAATATAAAATTTCTCCTTAACTTTTCTCCCCTCCCCCGTTCCTCCCCTCACTCTTTCATTCTTTTCCATTCCCCTCACATTCACACATCTCTCCAAACCAGTTCTTCACATAGATATAAGCATTTGTCACCCCTTCCCCTCAACTCTCCTTAACCTTTCTCCCCTCTTTCCCCTCACTTCCTTTCTTTCCCTTTCCATCATTCACCCATCTCTCCAAACCAGTCCTCACATAGATATATGCATTTTTCTCACCTCTTTCCTCAACTTTTCTCCCCTCTCCTGCCTCTCCCCTCACTCCCTCATTCTTTCCCATTCCCCTCACATTGACCCATCTCTCCAAACCAGTCCTCACATTGATATAAGCATTTCTCACCCCTTTCCCCTCAACTCGCCTTAACTTTTCTCCCCTTTCCCCTCTCCCGTCGCTCCCCTCACTTACTTTTGGTGAGGGTCATGGTCTTGCTGCCCTCGTGAGCCGATATGAGGCCCTGGCAGGTGGCGTCGGCGCTCTGGGCGAGGCTCCACGTCTGAGTGTTTCCCTGGTGGCGCGGGTGGTCGTAGATGAAGCAGCGGTAGCGGTCTTCGTCTGACTTAGCGAAGATGTGGTCAATCTTCCCCACCAGGTAGTGATTGGACCCCTCTTTCCACCAACCCAGACACACCAGCTCCTCCACTGTGGATGAGAGGGGGGGGGGTGAAAGGGGCTTGTGTTGTGGTGGTGTGGTGGGGTTGGTGTGGTAGTAGTGGTGGTGGTGGTGTGTGGTGGTTGTTGTGAGTGTAGTTCGGTGGTAGGGATGGTGGGATTGTGGTGGTGGCAGTGTGGTGGAGTTGTGGTGGTGGTGGTGGTGAGGTGAGATTTGGGTTGGGTGGGGTGAGAAGTGGTAGTAGTGGTGGTGGTGGTGGTGGTGGTGGTGGGGGGGATGGGATGTGGTGGATGGTGGTGGTGGTGGTGGTGGTGGTGGTGGTGGTGGTGGTGGTGGTGGTGGTGGTGGGGGGTTGTAGGAGAAGAAGTAGCAGAAAAGAGGAGGAAGAAGAGGAACAACACTAACAATAACAATAACAAGAACAATAATAATAAGGCCAAGAAGAAAAAGAAAAAGAATAAAAGAAAACAAGAACAAGAAAAGAAGACAAGAAAGAAGAAGAGGAAGAAGAAGAAGAAGAAGAAGAAGAAGACGAAAAAGAAGAAGAAACAGAAAAAGATGAAGTAAGAGAAAGAAAAGAAGAAAAGAAGAACAAGAACAAGAAGAACAAGAATAAAAAGGATTGATCACGCTAAACTGAGAGAGGATTAGTTCAGTTTGGATTAGGTAAGATTAGGTAAAGTTAGGATAGATTAACTTAGATAT
>NC_059285.1:17288777-17291277 GCF_017591435.1 Portunus trituberculatus
TAGTGTGAGGGGAAAAAAAGAGAGGAGTGAGGGGAGGAGAAGCAGGTAGTTGTGGGTCAGGAGGTAGAGGATGAGGGGAACAAAAGAGGGAAAGAGACAGAGAGGTGAGATAGTTAGAGGGGAGTGGGTGAGGGGAGTGGGTGAGGGGAGAGAGTGAGGGGAGAGGATGAGGGTTGTTAGGTGGAAGACACATATTTATTAAACGGTAAATTACTTTGTTCTCGCGACGCAAAATAGACACGAAGGAAACACGTCTAATACAGGGTCTGCGAGGGGAAAATTATTTGATCCTCCTCCTGGGAAAATATATGGAAATTAGCACATTTTTTCCCCTCACTTCTACCCACCCTCTCCTCCTCCCCCTCCCCTTTCTTTTCTGAAACACATGCATTTCATAATTAAGCGCTGTTAGTTACTTTTACACACACACACACACACACACACACACACACACAAGGGGAAAAAGGGGAAAAATGGTTGCGTTTTCCATTAATTTTCGTTAATCTCGTTTAGTTCATGTTAAGAATTCATTAAAGTCATTAATTATTTGTTTATTTTTTCCCTCCTCTTCCTCCTCCTCCTCCTCTTCTTCCTCATCGCCCTCCTGCCCTAGTTACCTTTTTTACCTCCTCCTCCTCCTCCTCCTCCTCCTCCTCCTTCCTCCTCTTCTAAGTGACCTGTCGTGTTTTTTGTTAATCATTTCAAAATTATCAAGGTGTTTATTTTTTTTTTTTGCCTTTTTATATATTTCTTCTTTTGTTTTCTTTTCTTTTTTGTATTTTTTGGACGCATTCTTAATAAAAACCTGGATTCCATTGATATATTTTTTTTCTTTCCCCCTTTTTTTTTCTCTCTCAATTTTCAAAGTATCTATTTCCTACTACTACTTTTTAACAGTCATAGTAGTGCTTCCCATAATAATAATAATAATAATAATAATAATAATAATAATAATAATAATAATAATAATGTAGGTATATATATGTTTTTTTTTTCCTAGCATTCAATTGTCAACGTTCATTTATTTCCTTTCAATTACAAAACATCATCAAAGCTCAATGATACGTATTTGTTGACACACACACACACACACACACACACACACACACACACACACACACACACACACACACACACACACACAACACACACAAAAAAAGCATAATATAAATAAATAATGATAGAATAGAATAGAATAAAATAAAATAGAATAAATAAGTGAATTAATGAATAAATAACACCAATAATGATCTAAACACTGACTAACTAGCCAACAAAGTCAAGGAAAAGAACACAACTGACTAACTAACAAGGATGCCACACAATGCAAGAACAAATATTTAATTACGAGGAGAAATCAATAACAATGCTTAACACAACCACTGCTTCCATGACCTCACTGAATAACATAATAATAACAATAATAATAACAATAACAACAACAATAACAACAATAACAACAACATGCATTACGTAAATAAAAAACAAGCGAATCAAGAAAAAAAAAATAAATAATAATAATAAGAAGAAGAAGAAAAAGAAAAAGAAAACATGACATTCACTAATAGAAAAACAGGGAAAAATAAAAGAAAAAGAAAACAAAAATGAAAAAAAAACAAATGAAAAAGAAAAAACAAATGAAAAAGAAAAAAACACATAAATGAAAAAAAAAATGAAAAAAAAACATAAATGAAAAACATAAATGAAAAACACATAAATGAAAACACATAAATGAAAACACATAAATGAAAACACATAAATGAAAAAGAAAACACATAAATAAAAACAAATGAAAAAGAAAAAAAACATAAATGAAAAAAAGGACAGACAAAAATACAAGATAAGAAAATACAAAACAAAAGAAAAACAAAACTAACAAAACTAACGAAAAAAAAAAAAAAAAAACACCAAACCAAACCAAACCAAACAAATCAAAACACAAACAAAACAAAACAAAACAAAACAAAATCAAGAACAAAAAAAAAAAAAAAAACAAACAAACCCCAACAAACAAACCCCAACAAACAACAAAACCCCAAAACAAACCACCACCACCATCACCACCACCACCACCACCACCACTCACCTGGGACACTGGAGAAGAGCACACCTCGTACCCTTTGGAGTAGGTGAAAGTGAGCGGGCCGCGGAAGGGACAAGTGACTGGATCAGCGCCTAGCCGGAACATTGAGTACAGCATCGCGTCCCCCGTGATGCCCTCGCACAGCTTACGCAGGTCCTTCGTGTTGTCACAGTACGCTGCAGAAGGAAGGGGGGGAGAGAGAGAGAGAAGGGGTTAGTAAAGGGGAGGTAAGGGAGGGTTTAGGGAAGGGGGTAAGTGTTAAGTGTGTGATGGTGGTGGGTGAGTGTGGGGGAGGGAGGGGAGAAAGGGATGAATGAGTGGGGTCTTTTGGTGTGTGTGTGTGTGTGTGTGTGTGTGTGTGTGTGTGTGTGTGTGTGTGTGTGTGTGTGTGTGTGTGACAAGTGTGTGAGAGAGAGA
>NC_059285.1:17308777-17318777 GCF_017591435.1 Portunus trituberculatus
TTAGTGAATGTTTGAAATCTTCTCTTCTTCTTCTTCTTCTTCTCTCTCTCTCTCTCTCTCTTTTTGCTCATTTGCACCATTCAATTTTGGCGATTCGCATTATTTAGAGACAGAGACAGAGAGAGAGAGAGAGAGAGAGAGAGAGAGAGAGAGAGAGAGAGAGAGAGAGAGAGAGAGACTTCCTTATTGATTGCAACTCTCACCAGACAAGGTCTCTCATTCTCTCCCTCATGATTCAGCTTTCATCTCTCTCTCTCTCTCTCTCTCTCTAATTTCAATAAGATTTCCTTTCAGTATTTCACTATTCCTAAAACGCGCTATTTTTTCCTCTCCTCTCCTCCATTTCCCTCACTTTTCCTTCCCCTTATCAAACTCATCAACACCTATTTTCCCCTCACCTGTTTATCCACTTCTCTTTCCCCTCACCTTCTTTCCTTTCCCCTCAAAAAGTCATCTCAATTTGGCCTTGCTTTCTTCAAATTCTTCCATTTTCCTCTTTGCCTTGACAGCTAAGAAAACAATTATTCCCCTCTTTTCCCCTTTCTTAACCTTTCCCCTTTTAACCCCCCCATTCATCTCCTCCACGTATACCTTCTCCAATTTCTCTCCTCTTCCATCCACTCTTTCTTTCTCCATCTGTCTTGGTTTTCTCTCCCCTCTTCTCCCCCTTTCCCCTCTTTTTCCCCTCCCTCATTTTCCTTGAGAGGAGTGTTGGCACAATTCATGAGGTCAAATTTACCTGCCAGTTAATTAAAGAGCTAAGCATACCTGTGTGTGTGTGTGTGTGTGTGTGTGTGTGTGTGTGTGTGTGTGTGTGTGTGTGTGTGTGTGTGTGTGTGTGCGAGCTGGGAGAAAGGGGCGAGAAATGATTGGGGGAAAAGAAAAGAAGGAGGGAGGGAGGGAGGAGGGAGGGAGGAGGAGGGAGGAAGGAAGGAAGGAAGGAAGGAAGGAAGGAAGGAAGGAAGGAAGGAAGGAAGGAAGGTAGGGTAGGGTAGGGTAGGGTAGGGGAGGGAGGGAGGGGAGGGAGGGAGGGAGGGAAGGAAGGAAGGGAAGGGAAGGAAATGATACAATGGACAGATGAAGGAAAGAAAGAAGGAAGGAAGGAAGGGAAGGGAAGGAAAGGGAAGGAAAGGGAGAGAAAATGAAGGAAAGGGAAGAGAGGGAGAGAATGAGGGGAAAAGAAATGGAGAAAGAAACAAAGGGAGGGATGAAGAAATCTAAATAAAATAAAAAAAAATAATATCTGTGTCTTCTCCCTCCTCCTCCTCCTCCTCCTCCTCTTAAGTGTGACCTGCATTTTGTCTTCCTCTCTTTATATTTTTGCCTCTTCCTCTTTAATTTCTTTTTCATTTCCTTTCCAATCGTTATGTGTTCCCGTATTTCTATGTATAGATTTTCTTCTTCTTCTTCTTTCTTCTTCTTCTTCTTCTTCTCTCTCTCTCGTCACTTTTATCAATTCCATTTATTAATTTAACTGGAACTGATGCGTTGAAGAGAGAGAGAGAGAGAGAGAGAGAGAGAGAGAGAGAGAGAGAGAGAGAGAGAGAGAGAGAGAGAGAGAGAGAGAGAGAGAGAGAGAGAGAGAGAGAGAGAGAGAGAGAGAGAGAGAAAACACTCACATACAGGAAAAAAAAATACAAAAAATAATAAGAAGAAAAATATAGATGAAGACAATGAAGAGAAAAAAAGTAATCCTTCTTATTTTCTTTCCTTTTTCTTTTTCTTTCCCTTCGTCATCATTCCAACACTTCTTTCCCTTCGTCATCATTCCAACACTTCTTTCCCTTCGTCATCATTCCAACACTTCTTTCCCTTCGTCATCATTCCAACACTTCTTTCCCTTCGTCATCATTCCAACACTTCTTTCCCTTCTAAGTAAGCCGAGGTAGTGTGAACCCAAACCACTCTTAAGAAGGGAAAGAAAGAAGAGGAGAGGGAGGGAAAAAAGAGACAAAGAGAAAGAGAAAGAGAAAGAGAGAGAGAGAGAGAGAGAGAGAGAGAGAGAGAGACAACAGTACTCCATTTTTTTTCTCATTCTTAGAAGAGGAAAAAAAGAGGGGAAACATTAGTGAGATTAATAAAGTAAGAATGGAAGTAGGGAGGAGGAGGAGGAGGAGGAGGAGGAGGAGGAGGAGGAGGAGGAGGAGGAGGAGGAGGAGGAGGAGGAGGAGAGAGGAAGAAAAGAAAACTGATAGCAAGAAGAGGAAAAGAGATACGACATGATTCGAAGAGGAAAACAAAGGAGGAGAAAAAGGAAAAGGAACAATACGAAGAAATACAAGAGGAAGAAGAAAAGATGAAGATGAAAAGAGGAAAACAGATACCAGGAAGCAGGAAAGAGAGGAAAAAAAGGAAAAGAGGAGCAGAAGTGGAGAGAGAGAGAGAGAGAGAGAGAGAGAGAGAGAGAGAGAGAGAGAGAGAGAGAGAGAGAGAGAGAGAGAGAGAGAGAGAGAGAGAGAGAGAGAGAGAGAGAGAGAGAGAGAGAGAGAGAGAGAGAGAGAGAGAGAGAGAGAGAGAGAGAGAGAGAGAGAGAGAGAGAGAGAGAGAGAGAGAGAGAGAGAGAGAGAGAGAGAGAGAGAGAGAGAGAGAGAGAGATGCTAACTCTGGCACTGTGGCCATGGAAACAGCGACGAGGAGGAGGAGGAGGAGGAGGAGGAGGAGGAGGAGGAGGAGGAGGAGGAGGAGATAAAGACTTAACAACCTCTTCATTCAAGTCAACGAGTGTGTGTGTGTGTGTGTGTGTGTGTGTGTGTGTGTGTGTGTGTGTGTGTGTGTGTGTGTGTGTGTGTGTACAGGTGTGTTTGGAGTGCCTCAGGTGTCGCGCCGAGTAATTAATTAGTCAGTCAGGTAAAGGTGTGTACTAATTCCTGTAAAAAATTATATTATTTAATTACGAACGAAGGGTGTGTGTGTGTGTGTGTGTGTGTGTGTGTGTGTGTGTGTGTGTGTGTGTGTGTGTGTGTGTGTGTGTGTGTGTGTGTGCCAAAAAAATAATAATAATAATGAAAAAAAAAAAAAAACACTAGTCACTTATTAAATCAACCAGGAAGCCTTCACATAACCAACAGGTGTCATCAAACTTCCTCAGGTGTTTCTTGTTCATTAGCAGAAGCAGCAGGTAAACAGGTAAGGAGGTGAGCAGGTCCAAAGGTGTGGCGCACTAATGAAGAGGCAAGCGACAGGTGTGCGTGTGAATGAGTGAGTGAGCGGTAAGCCAAAGGCAAGCTGGTGAGAGTGGCTTTAACAGGCGAGAGGCGAGCACAGGTGAGGTCAAGGTGAGAGGCGAGCGCAGGTGAGGTCAAAAGGTAACACAAGTAATTAAGATAGAAAATAGGAAAGAAAATAAATATAGGTAGATAGATGGGTAGACAGACAGATAGATAGATAGATAGATAAAAGAATAAATAGGTAGATAAACAAGCTGCGAGAGAGAGAGAGAGAGAGAGAGAGAGAGAGAGAGAGAGAGAGAGAGAGAGAGAGAGAGAGAGAGAGAGAGAGAGAGAGAGAGAGAGAGAGAGAGATTATGAAAGAATGATTTATAAAAGTAATTTCTATTTGCCTAATGTTTTTGCCCTTTTCTTCCTTCATTTCACATTCTTTCGCTCTATTAAGAAAAAAAAAAATTGGATGGAAAATAAAAAAAAGAAAAGAAAATTTAAAATGCTAAAATAAAACAATGAATAATAAATCAGCAAAGTAAAAAAAAAAATGTAGAAATGAAACTCAGTGAAAGAAAGAATGAAGATAAAATAAAACAGAACGAAAACCAAATAAAATAGAATAAAATAAAACAAGAGAAAGGAAATTTAGAATAGAAGGTGAAGGAAAGACAAACAATGTAGGTTAATCCAAAACAAAAACAAGAAGAAAAAAAAACAACAGCAGGAAATTAAGGAAGAGAAAATAATTAAGTTTACGTTGTATTTCCTGACATTTACAACGCGAGAGAGAGAGAGAGAGAGAGAGAGAGAGAGAGAGAGAGAGAGAGAGAGAGAGAGAGAGAGAGAGAGAGAGAGAGAGAGAGAGAGTGTGTGTGTGTGTGTGTGTGTGTGTGTGTGTGTGTGTGTGTGTGTGTGTGTGTGTGTGTGTGTGTGTGTGTGTGTGTGTGTGTGTGTGTGTGTACTAAGATATCACTACATAAGACAAAATAGAAATCCATTTAAAAGGAAAAAAAAAACCTTTCTTCGAATGGACAAAAGCAAACTGAGGCTTACAATATGCGTAGAGTTTGCCATGAAACTAACAACAACATACATACATACATACAGTTTACATACATATATACACACATACATACATTCAATGGTATAAATAGTGTAACCTCTCCATTAATTCAAACTATTCACCATTTTCTTCCCTTCGTCTTAACTCCTCCGATCTCACGAAAATTCTGGATTTATCAAGATTTTTCCCATTTTTTTCCCATTTTTATCTATGAGCATTCCTAGTCATATTTCTGTACACAAAATTGTCACCTTCACCATTAATTTTCTAACAGGTCTAGTGGGATTACACAGGTATCGTATTACATTATTATTCCTTACTGGTGTTTTCACGATTCTAATGACAGTATAAGAGAGAATTCTGCCTCGTCTGTAGCTAAACGTTAATGAAAATACTCCTAATAAAAAAAAAACACCTTAACAACCTTTTAACCTAATGCAATGTAAGTTATTTCACTCCTCAATGGTGTTTTCTTCATTCTAGCAAGTCTCACAAACCAAAATAAAAAAATCCGAGTGTAGGTTGGGTTTCCTCACTCGGGGCAACGGTTTCCTAGCGGGTGGTGGGCTTTGAGATAGGCGGTACCCTAAAAAGTATACCCTTTAGCAAATAGATTCCCGTGAAAAGTCCATATGGTATAAATAAGAAATAAAAAAAACAACAACTCTGCATCGTCTGTCGCAAAACACCCATGAAATTACACACGTTTAATGGTGACAAGGCCCTCCACGTTAGTTAGAAGGTACGTCCGTGGCATCAAAAGACAAAAACATCCCTAATAACCAAGCTAATTAACTCCCCGTCCCTTCAAAACAGCCCCGCCAAGAAAACAATGCCCTGAAAAGTGTTGGTCTTTATATCATGTAACGCACCTTAATAAGATTTTTAGGTTAAGAAGGAATATTCATCAACGTGCCATCACAGCTTCAAAACAACCATAATGACCCAATATATCGCCTCTGTGTCCAGTGATACGACACGTGGCACAGGAACGCGTTGGAAAATATTGGTGGAGAGGTTTTGTTAAGATATGATCACCTCTTCCTCCTCCATCACCTCCTTCATTTTCATCCTCCTCCTCCTCCTCCTCCTCCTGCACATCCTCCTTCTCTTCTTCCTGCACATTCTTCTCCTCCTCCTCCTCCTCCTCCTCCTCCTCAGATCTATAATAAAAAAAAATACTTATCAGGTTTTCTTATGGCATTTTCAGAGGAACTTGTGATGAAATAGACAAATAAACGAATAAATAATAAAAAAAGAGAGGAAGTGCATGCTGGGTACTAGACATCTGACACACACTTACACACACACACACACACACACACACACACACACAAGCCAAATAAAATAAGATACAAAAAGGTGAAAAATAAATCAAATATGAGTGTGTGAATGAATAAAAGTAAGATTCGTCGCCATTCAATTTAAACCGTGAAGAATTGTACACAAAAAAAAAAAGGAAGAAAAAAAAAACGAAGAAAAACAAAACAAGAGTGAACATAAGCGAGTGAAAAAGAATAATGTTGCAGAGTATTTTGAGAATTGGAAAAAAAAAGGGGAAGAAAAAAAAATATTCGGTGAAAGATTAAAGTAAAAGTGAATGTTTGTGAATAAATAAAAGGTTTGATGCGCTCATATGAAACGCAGACCCTTTGCAAAGATAGAGGAAAAGAGGAAATGAAAAATTATAGTCAAGTTAGTGTGTTATTGTCCTCCTCCTCCTCCTCCTTTATCTTCTTCTTCTTCTGCTTCTTCTTCTTCTTCTTCTCCTTCTCCTCCTCCTCCTCCTCCTCTTCCTTCTCCTTTTCTTCTTCTTCTTCTTCTTCTTCTTCTTCTTCTTCTTCTTCTTCTTCTTCTTCTCCTCCTCCTCCTCCTCCTCCTCCTCCTCCTCCTCCTCCTCCTCCTCCTCCTCCTCCTCCTCCTCCTCCTCCTCCTCCTCGTCCTTCCTCCTCCTCCCACCACTTCCTCCCTAGCCCTCCTCCTCCTCCTCCTCCTCCTCTACTTCCTCTTACATCACTGACTTCTACCTTCTACTTCTTGTTGTTCTTTATTTCTTATTCTTTATATCCTCACCACCACCACCACCACCACCACCACCACCACCACCACCACCACCACCACGACCACCATCATCGAAACATTAATATGGATAAACTAATACTGAATGCAAAATAAAACCAATAAATGATAAATCAGTAATGAAGTGGTATTAATGAGAGCATAAATGGATGAATAAAGCAATAAATAGTGAATAATGCAATGGAGGAAGAGAAAAGGGAAGTGGAGTAAAGAACAAAGAGGAAAGTGAATAGGTTTAAAGGCAATCAATGAGGGAAATGGATGAGAGTTTGGAGGAAAAAAAAGGATGAAAATTGAGAAAGACATGAAGAAAATTAACAATATAAGAAATTAATAAAGAAGAGGAGTAAAGATGAAAACGAAATAAGAAAGGAGTAAAATAAAGACAATAGACAATATAGGCATTAATAAAGAAGAGAAAAAGATGAAAACCAAAAAAAAAAAAGATAGGAACAAATAAAGAAAAAAACAATACAAAAAAATAAAGAAATGAAAGTCAATGAGTGTAAGAACAAGGAAGGAAGAAATGGATGACAGTCAAAGATAAACAAAGAAAAACAAAACAAAATAAGAAAGAAAACACACAATAGAAAAAAAAAAAAAAAAACAGAAAATGGAAAAAAAACACGAATAAAAAAAAGCATTAACAAAAACAAGAAAATAAAGAATAACAAAAAAATAAAATAAAAACAAGAAAAAAATAAAACATAAACATACACACACACACACACACACACACACACACACACACACACACACACACACAAGCACTTTCCTCCCTAGCAGTCTTAAATCACCTCAGTTAATTACTTACGACACTTACATGATACTTATAAATCAAGCCACCTTCACCTGGCCCTGCCCCCTAAAGGCCCAGGTAGGCAGGTATCTCTAATTAACCTGAATAACCGTTTTCTTACCTGTCTCGTCCTGTATTTACCGTATTTCTTGCCTAATTACTGTGTGAGATGTAATTGAAGAGAGAAAAGAGTTATATCGATCTAAATTCTCTCTCTCTCTCTCTCTCTCTCTCTCTGATTTTATCTTATTTCCTTTCTAATTTGGGTGAAGGGTGAGGGAAGGAGGGAGAAAGGGAAGGAAGGAAGGAGAGAGAGAGAGAGAGAGAGAGAGAGAGAGAGAGAGAGAGAGAGAGAGGGAGAAACATGACTAACATTAGCGACCCTTTCCTCTCTCTCTCTCTCTCTCTCTCTTTTCCCTCCTTCCTTTGCACCGTCATTTTTTCCTCTCTTTGTTTCCCTTCATTTGTTGGCCTCTTGACAAGCACTGATCTGTGTTTATTGTTTCTCTCTTCTTCTTCTTCTTCTTCTCTCTCTCTCTTCTTCTCTCTCTCTCTCTCTCGTACACTTCAATATGTGTCTTCCCCACAGCTAATTTTACAGTCCATTAAATACTAAAAGGAATGAGAGAGAGAGAGAGAGAGAGAGAGAGAGAGAGAGAGAGAGAGAGAGAGAGAGAGAGAGAGAGAGAGAGAGAGAGAGAGAGAGAGAGAGAGAGAGAGAGAGAGAGAGAGTTACCAAGGCTTGTATGATATTTTCACACCTAATAAAGCCGTTTTATAGGCTGTACAATCTCTCTCTCTCTTCTCTCTCTCTCTCTCTCTCTCTCTCTCTACTGAAGGAGGAAGAAGAGGATATTGATAAAAATGAAGATGAGGCGGACAGGAAACGCAATTTTGACCCCGCGAGAAAATAAATGCGAGAGAGAGAGAGAGAGAGAGAGAGAGAGAGAGAGAGAGAGAGAGAGAGAGAGAGAGAGAGAGAATATGCGAATAAAAGACGACACTTCTATTTGCTCAATATTTTACACTCTCTCTCTCTCTCTCTCTCTCTCTCTCTCTCTCTCTCTCTCTCTCATGCAACCAACTCACACCTCTTTTACGATTTTGTCCCTCCTTTCATCTCCTTTTCCTCAACTTCTCAAATAAACACACAAAGCTTAAAAATTTCACACATACACAAATCATCTCCTTTTTTTCACTTCTTCAAATTAAAATCTTGATCTTTTTCCCTATTAGTGAGTGACAATGGAGTAAATGAGGTAATGTCATAAAGATAGTGTGAAATATGATAGGGTTAATATGATGATAGTGTAATTACAATAGTCTTAATAGTGTCAGTATAATGAATACGATGAATAAGAGCTAATAAGACAGTGTTGAATGAATATTTATATATGATAGTGTAAATACAATAGCGTTTATAAAGGAGATTAATTATGAGTGTGAATAAGATTGTGTTAATAGGATAGTGTGAATAAGATAGTGTTATGAGTAAGGTGAATAATAAGATGGGTAAGATGAATAAGTGTTGAATGAATAAATATACACGATTATCTACCAGTTACCAGCGAAGCACCATTATTAGACTTCAGTCGATAAAATGCACTAATGATTTTGAATAATTGAATGAAAAACGATAACAGTGGAAGTGAAAGGGTTACACTGTTAGAGAATGTACAGTTTAATATTTTACTGATAAAAAAAAAATACGTAAATTGAGGTACAAAAGTTATTTTTTTGTGAAATGGTGTACAATTGAAGAAAAAAAAGAAACCCAGAAAATACTAAAAAAAAAAAACTAATATAAGATTGTTACATATACACTGAGAGAGAGAGAGAGAGAGAGAGAGAGAGAGAGAGAGAGAGAGAGAGAGAGAGAGAGAGAGAGAGAGAGAGAGAGAGAGAGAGAGAGAGAGAGAGAGAGAGAGAGAGAGAGAGAGAGAGAGACGGCGACGGAAAAAAGTGTGTGTGTGTGTGTGTGTGTGTGTGTGTGTGTGTGTGTGTGTGTGTGTGTGTGTGTGTGTGTGTGTGTGTGTGTGTGTGTGTACTGTTTGATGTCTCTGACGAGACAGCCAGATGACCCTACGGAACGAGCTCAATCGATCTTCGGATAGGTCAGATTTACATTACACTACGACTCGACAAGAGAAGAGAGAGAGAGAGAGAGAGAGGTGAACAGAGAGAGAGAGAGAGAGAGAGAGAGAGAGAGAGAGAGACGGGAGAGAGAGAGAGAGAGTGAAGAGAGAACCACTGTGTGTGTGTGTGTGTGTGTGTGTGTGTGTGTGTGTGTGTGTGTGTGTGTGTGTGTGTGTGTGTGTGTGTGTGTGTGTGTGTGTGTGTGTGTGTTGAAAGAAATACAGAAAAACTCCACCCGTTTATACTCGTACAGGAGAAGTGAAAATAAAATGTAAACAAATAAACAAAACATTGGTAAGTTGAAATACTGCAAATACACCTAAAGAAATAATGAGAGAGTCGAAAATACTGGAAAAATGAACGAAATATAACAAACATGAAGAGGAGTAGAGAGGAGGAGGAGGAGGAGGAGGAGGAGGAGGAGGAGGAGGAGGAGGAGGAGGAGGAGGAGGAGGAGAGAGAAAAAAATAACCAAAACAAAAACAAATCATGAAGAAGTATTTCAAGTATTTGTAAAAACATGAAAAAAATAACTTCCAAATGGAAATATTAAAAAAACTTGATAAAAAAACGAAAAAAATGGGAAAAAAAAGGTGAGAGAGAGAGAGAGAGAGAGAGAGAGAGAGAGAGAGAGAGAGAGAGAGAGAGGCAATCGGTTGAGTCCAGCCTGACTGACTGACTTAATCCCCGCTATTGAAGGAGAGAACAAAGTCTGTCTTCGCTTGAGGAATTAATCGCTAAACTTCTACTAATTCTCTCTCT
>NC_059285.1:17323777-17358777 GCF_017591435.1 Portunus trituberculatus
TCCACCTTCTATAAACATTCTTCTTAAAACAACATCAATACACCATCACCACCACCACTGCTGCTACAACTATTACTACTACCAGTGTGAGAGACGCAGTGTGGTATCTCTCCGCCCTACCACTATCATCACCACCACTACTACTACAATTACCACGACGTCCATCACTAGCTATAAAAGGGTGGCAGAGAGAGAGAGAGAGAGAGAGAGAGAGAGAGAGAGAGAGAGAGAGAGAGAGAGAGAGAGAGAGAGAGAGAGAGAGAGAGAGAGAGAGAGAGAGAGAGAGAGAGAGAGAGAGAGAGAGAGAGAGAGAGAGAGAGAGAGAGAGAGAGAGAGAGAGATCTAACCTTCAAATTTCTTGCTACACACTACAAAGAATAAAAAAAAACTACTACTACTGCTACTACTATTACTACTACTACTACTACTACTACAACCACAACTACCATCTCTACAACTATTATCACCACTAAACAGAAACCGTAAAAAAAAAAAAACTCACTAACACACACACACACTACCCCTCTCCAAACACCCCCCTACCCCGGTCACCACTACCACCACCACCACCGTCAGACCAGGTGCTCAATTATTCACCTGAGGAAGCGCTGGCCACCAATCACCACAATACCTGAGTTTCGGCAGTCAATAATCCCAGTTCAGGTGTGCTAGTCGAAATCCAGGCAAGGCGAAGGAAGGAAGGAAGGCGGGAATGTTTGGGGAGAAGGGAAGAAGAGGAGGTGGGGAGAGAAGGCTAAGTGTGTGAGGGTGTGTGTGTGTGTGTGTGTGTGTGTGTGTGTGTGTGTGTGTGTGTGTGTGTGTGTGTGTGTGTGTGTGTGTGTGTACATAGGGGAGGGGTTGAAAGGGGAGGTATAGGAAAAGGGAAAGAAGAAGGAAAGAAGGGAGGAGAGGGAGAGGGGAGGTGGAGTGGGGGGTGTATGAAGGAAAGGGGTTGAAAAGGGTGGTAAAGGGAAAGAGAAGAGGAAGGAAAAGAGAAGGGAAAAGATGAGAGAAGGAAAGGAAATAAAAAGGAAAAGAAAGAAATAGGGAAGGGAGGAGGACATTTGGGAAGAAAGGAAGGAAAATAAGGATACAAGAGACAAAATAAGAAAAAAAGTTGAATACATGAAATGGGAAATGAAAAAGAAGAAAAAGTAAAAGAAGAAAGAAAAGAAAATAAAGAAAATAAAAAGGAACACAATTAAACTAAAGAAAATAAAAACACAAGACAAAAAATAAAATAAGGAAGATAGAAAAGAAAACTGATAAAAAAGAAGAAAAGAGAAGACGAAACAAGACAAGAGAAAAGACGAGAGAGAGAGAGAGAGAGAGAGAGAGAGAGAGAGAGAGAGAGAGAGAGAGAGAGAGAGAGAGAGAGAGAGAGAGAGAGAGAGAGGAAGGGTAAGGAGAAAAGTGATAATGATGATAGCGAAGAAGGGGAGAGAAGAAGGAGTGAAGAGGAGAGGGAAAGAGAGGGGAGAAGTGAAAGAAAATGAGGAAAGAGAGAAAGTAGTGAAGACAGATGAGGGAATAAGAGGAAAAAGAAGGGGAGATGGAGAAATGGAAACAGAATAAGGGAATAAATGAAATGAATTAAAGGATAAATGAAAGAAGGATTAAAAAATAAAGATAGGAATAAGAGAGAGAGAGAGAGAGAGAGAGAGAGAGAGAGAGAGAGAGAGAGAGAGAGAGAGAGAGAGAGAGAGAGAGAGAGAGAGAGAGAGAGAGAGAGAGAGAGAGAGAGAGAGAGAGAGAGAGAGAGAGAGAGAGAGAGAGAGAGAGAGATTACAGGGTTGGAGACAAAATGAGTTGATAAAGGAGTGAATGATAAAAGGAAAGAGATAAACGAGGAAATGTAGAAATGGGAAAAGAGAAAAGGATGATGAAAATAAGAGAGATAGATGAGAGGAACGCAGGGAGAAAAGGAGAGAGAGAGAGAGAGAGAGAGAGAGAGAGAGAGAGAGAGAGAGAGAGAGAGAGAGAGAGAGAGAGAGAGAGAGAGAGAGAGAGAGAGAGAGAGAGAGAGAGAGAGAAGAGGAATAAGAGGAAAACGAGAATGAAAATACTGATGATGAAAAGAAATATATTCCTACAAGAAGCAAAGAAACAAACAAATAAAAAAAAATAGAATAAATAAATAAATAGCACGAACAAACATCAATAAAAAACAAAACAAAATAAAGAAAAACACACATCAAAGAATAAGAAAGAAACAAAATAAGCAAGAAAATCTACAAAACCGCAGAAAAAAAACAAAAAAAAGAAAAATAGAAAAAAAGAAGATAAAAATAAAAGGTCACAGTAAAACGAAGAGAGAGAGAGAGAGAGAGAGAGAGAGAGAGAGAGAGAGAGAGAGAGAGAGAGAGAGAGAGAGAGAGAGAGAGAGAGAGAGAGAGAGAGAGAGAGAGAGAGAGAGAGAGAGAGAGAGAGAGAGAGAGAGAGAGAGAGAGAGAGAGAGAGAGAGAGAGAGAGAGAGAGAGAGAGAATCAATGTAAAATAAACGCCACAAACTTTCGGGGCGGGAAGAAAATAAAGTAAAAAAAAAAAAAAAAAAAAAAAAACAACAACTAAATAGAAGATTCCTTGGATAAACCATGACCTATGAAAGTGGAGCGACAGGTGGAGGAGAGGAGAGGTGGAGGAGAGGAGAGGAGAGGAGAGGTGAGGTGGAGACTACGGGAGATTAGTGGAGGAGGGAGATAAGTTTGAAAAGGGAGATAAAAAAAAAACAGATGGAGGTGAAAAGCAGATGGAGTGTAGAAAATGACAAATGGAGGAGGAAGAAAGAGAGAATAAAAGAAGTGGAAAAGGAAAGCTGGTGGAGAATAAAGAAAATGAAGAAGAGGAAGATAAATTTGAAAAGGGAGAAAAAAAAAGATGAAATTTACAAAGTGGAGGAATGACAAGAAGTAAGACAGAGGTGGAAGTGGAGATGAATGGAGGAGAGGAAGGGAAGAAGAAAGGGAGATGACGTGAAGATTAAAAAGTGGAGGAGTGGAGATAAGATGACAATGAAGAAAGAGACAGGAGGAGATAAGGTGGAGACTAGAAGTGAAGAAGAGATAATGAAGAGGAGATGAAGAATGCAAGTGGAAAATTTGGAGATAAAGAGAAAATCACAAATGGAGATACTGGAGGTGAAGTGGAGGTAAGTGGAGGTAAGGAGACGAGAGATGAAGAAAAGATAGTGGAGATGAGATGAATAGAAATGAAGACGGTGGAGGTAAAAAGGAGACTACATATGGAGAAAGTGAAGATTAGGTGGAGATAATAAGTGGAGATAAGGAAACTATAGATAAAGAAGACTAAGTGGAGGTGAGACGAAGAATACAAATGGAAAAAGTGGAGATAAAAAGGAGACTACAAGCTAAGAAAGAGTAAGTGACGTGGAGGTAAGTGGAGGAAGTGGAGATAAGGAGAATAGAGATGAAGAAGAAATAACAAAAGTGAGAAGAATATAGCTGGGAAAGGTGGAGGAAGAAGGACAAGGGGAGGAGAAAGAGGAAATAAGATGGAGACTAGAGGTGAAGGCAGGTGGAGACTATAGATGGAGAAGAGATAATAAAGGTGTGATGAAGACAAATATAAAGAGTGGAGATAAAAAGGAGACTAGAAATATAGAGAGAGAAAATATGATAGAGCTGAAATGAAAAAGACAAACGAAAAAAGTGGAGGAAAAAAGGAGAATACAAACGAAGAAAGCAGAGGGGAAGTGGAGACAAGTGGAGGTAGTGGAGGAAAGCAGACTAGAGATAAAGAGACAGTGGAGATGAGATGATGAATAAAAAGAGAAAAGTGGAGGTTAAAAGGAGACTACGAGCTGAGAAAGTGTAGGTGAAGTGGAGATAAGTGGAGGTAACTGGAGGTAAGGAGAATAGAGATGAAAAAGAGAAAATATAGCTGAAATGAAAAAAGACAAATATAAAAAGTGGAGAGAAAGAGAAGACTACAAACAAGGAAAGTACAGGTGAAGTGGAGATAAGTGGAGGTAGTGGAAGTAAGGAGACTACAAGAGGAGTGCAGATGAGGAGGACTAAAGGTGGAGCAGGTCTGGTACATGCGTTAGTTCCCGAGTTAAGGAGAGAGTTAAGGCGGTACAGAGGCGGGTGAAGGAGTGAGGGGCGTGTCTGTTACTCCTTAGTGGAGGCTCCGACACGCCTCACAAGTGGAGGGATGGAGGAGAGAAGAGCGGTGGAGAGACAAGTGGAATATAGCTCAGTATTCAGAAACGCTTTGTTCTCTCACCACGACTATTTCCCAAGGCCACAGAGATGATTAGACGGGTTTTCAAGAGTGTTTCTCCAGCTCATAATGTTTTTCCAGTTAATGATGTAGAAATCTTGTCACTCTGGCTTTAGAACCTAACCTAACCTCCTAAAAACGTTCTGTTCTCTCGCCACGACTATTTTCCAAGACCTCAGAGATGCTTAGTGAGGTTTCCAAGCGTGTTTCTCCAGTTAATAGTGAAGAAATCTTGTCACTGTCTCTAACAACGTAAAAATTTGCTTAAAATCGCTCTGTTCTCTAATTATAAATATTTTCAAAGGTCGCAGAGATGATTAGCGGGGTTTTCAAGGGTGTTTTCAAGTTAATAGAGTAGAAATCTTGTCACTGTGTCTCTAGAACTATATATAAAACACCTTAAAAACTCGTGTAAATATAGATAAAGCCTTTTGAGATAGTGAAGGTGAAGCACAGAAGTGTATGAGGATATGAGCGATAGTAACGTTTTATATAAAGGTTGGTGGATTTCTTGGCTTGATCGTATATGTGGATACTGCTTGTTCTAATTTTACTTATTCATTTCTATTGATCTACAGTGAGAGGTGAATGCGGCAACTTACAAAATGTTTACTTCCGACGGAGTTTCATTTTTCTTTTTTGTTTCATTAGCCGGTTAATTTAACACGTACATACATACATACACATACAAAAAAAAAAAGAAAGAAATAAAGAAAAATAAATAAGTAAATGAATAAAATAAATAAACAAATAATAAAACAATAAATAAATGAATAAATAAATAAAGAGAAAAAATAAAGAGAAAAAAAACTTTATTCACCGAAGAAAAAAAGAGAGAAATCCAACCTTTAACAAAAAAAAAAAAAAAAATAGATCTACATATTCATTCCACTGTTCACCTATTAACAGAAGTAACATTAAAAAAATCAATAAATTAACAAAAGAGAGAAGACAAAAAATACAGAAGAGAGAGAGAGAGAGAGAGAGAGAGAGAGAGAGAGAGAGAGAGAGAGAGAGAGAGAGAGAGAGAGAGAGAGAGAACAAGTAATCCCACCACACAAACACCTCTTCCTAACACGTGGACCCAAACACCAGCCAGTAAACGCTCTCTTGTCTCTTATCGCCTCGCCATGTCTTATCTTGTTCTTCTTTGTCTTTATCTTGCCTGGGGAAGGAAGGAACGAAGGAAGGATGGAAAGAAGGAAGCGAGAGTGTCTGTACTGCTTTGTCCTTCGCTAACCTAAGGCTCCCGCTGATCGCTGCCTGATGACACCACCACCACCACCACCACCACCACTACGATCAGTACACTTCCAGCCATTCACTGCTATACAACTTTTTTCCTTCCTTTTTTTCTTCTTTTATATTATCTTACAAATTTTCTGAACATATTTTTTTTCTGCTACTACAATCTCTGAATTACTTGTCACATTAAAAATATTATCCTCTCTCTCTCTCTCTCTCTCTTCGGATTATAAAGAAAAACTAACAAAGCCAATACACTGAAAGAACTAAACACACACACACACACACACACACACACACACACACACACACACACACACACACACACACAGTTCCAATCCACCACTCCTATATAACCACAACAGAGTAAACAAGAAACACAACCCTTAGCACGAGTAGCAACATGATTCACGACCCACTGGTAACGAAAGGCGCCATCCTTAGCCTGCCCTGAGCCTCTAATGGCACGTGGGGATGTAATGAAACCGATGCCGTGCTGGTGAAAGGGATAAACTGATCCACTGGGCCGGGAGTTTAGAGTGGCGAGGTCAATTGGACAAAGCGACGTTCCTTGATGGGCAGGTTTGTTTTAGTTTAGCAAGACTCCGAGTTTATTTACTGTGGTTTGTCAAGGAAGATGGGGTGTGTCTAAACTTTTTTTTTTTTACTTTTTCTTTGATTTCTTTTATTTTTTTTTTTTAGGGAGGTGAAAAGTGTGTTATTCAATGTGTTTTTTTTTTTTTGTGAGGTGGTATTGTGGTGGTCTTCTGTTGTTGTTGTTGTTGTTGTTGTTGTTGTTGTTGTTGTTGTTTATGTAGAGTGTGTTTAGTTGCCTAGTGGTCCTGAGTGAGATTGATTATGGTCCCTTTTAATTCTTGCACTAATTATGGTCTTTTCCTTTCTTTTCTTTTTTTAATGTAGGAATGCTTCAATTCTTCTTCAAATCTACCAATGTCTAGTTTTGTTTTCTTTATTTTCTTTAGTGAGGGGAAAAGTGTGGTATTCTTTGTGGTTTTTGTCTATGGTGGTATTGTGTTGCCTAGTGGTCCTTAATGGTACTAATTATGGTCCCTTTTTATTTATTTCTAATCTAGGAACGCTTCAATAATATTCTTCTTTAGATCTACCAGTGTCTAGTTTTGTCCTTATTTTTTTCTTTTGTGAAGGGAAGAGTGTGAAAATCCTTATAGTGTTTCTCTAAGGCTGTATTGTGGTGGTGGTTTTCTTTTGTTTATCTAGAGTCTCTATAGTGGCCTATATAGTGGTCTTCAGTGGCACTAACTATGGTCACTTTCTTTTCTTTTTTAATCCAGGAATGCTTAAATTCTTCTTTAGATCTACCAGTGGGTCTATCGTGGTCTTGTTTTCCGCCTAGTTTAGATTTCTCAGTTGGTCTTTGTGGGAATACTGAGATCTTATAGTATTTTTCTATTGCAATGTTGTTTTATCTATTATTGATCTATGTGTGTGTGTGTGTGTGTGTGTGTGTGTGTGTGTGTGTGTGTGTGTGTGTGTGTGTGTGTGTGTGTGTGTGTGTGTGTGAATGATGTGGTCTAAAAATGGTGTGTGGTGTTGTGGTGTTGTCTTCCTCTAAGGTGTTGGTGAAGTTTTTCATTCTTTTTTTCAAGGTCTATATTGTTGTCTCGTGGTCATTTAGTCTTCAACAGTCGTAGTAATCATGGTCTTGTTTATCTTGTATGGTCCTAATTCCTCTCCCCTTTGATCTGTATGTGAAAATATTACCGTCTTCTTTTCCACATACACAGTTTAGGTTCCTTTGGTGAGCTTTCTGGGAATATCAAGGTCTTATAGCATTTTTCTATTGTAATGCTGTCTTATCTATCTAGGCGAGTTTAATTATTTTTGGTGTGTGTGTGTGTGTGTGTGTGTGTGTGTGTGTGTGTGTGTGTGTGTGTGTGTGTGTGTGTGTGTGTGTGTGTGTGTGTGTGTGTGTGTGTGTGTGTGTGTGTGTGTGTGTGTGTGTGAATGCTATGAACACTTTATCTTATCTTTCAGAGGACTAGTAATTTGTGTGCTATAGGAATACTGTGGCTATGGTCTGCTTTTGCTAACTTTCAGACCACTACAGAGAAAAAAAAATAATTGCATTGACACGGAAAGGATGTCTAATACTGTTAAGGGAAGTCTGAAAAGGAAGTCTAAAAAAGGAAGTCTAAAAAAGGAAGTCTGAAAAGGAAGTTCAAAAAGGAAGTCTATAAAAAGAAGTCTACAAAAGGAAGCCTAAAAAAGGAAGTCTAAAAAGGAAGTGTAAAAAAAAGAAAGTGTAAAAAGGAAGTCTGAAAAAGGAAATCTGAAAAAGTAAGTGTAAAAAAAGGAAGTGAAAAAGGAAGTGTAAAAAAGTAAGTCTAAAAATGCGAAAGGGAACGGAGAAATAATGAGTCTGAAGAGAAATGAAGCAGTTGGTCATCACAATATTGGGAAAACGAGGAGGAATAACAGGCAGGATATGGATCAAATGAATGCCCATCAACGTAAAGGGAAAAGAGAACTAATTAAAGAAAGCAATAAACATAAAGTAATATTTATCACAGTATTGGATAAAAAAAAAAAAAGAAAATGAACTGAAGAGAGAGAATATCGACGAAAAAGAAAATCATCATGAAAGTAAAAGGGAAAAAGAGAAGTAATGAGATAAAGATATAAATGGAAATTAAACAAAAGAAAAATGAGCATAAAAATAACTAAATTGTTAAAAAGAGAAAAGCATTTAGAGTATAACAAAGGAAGGAAAAGACAAAAAGGGAATAACACAGACAAAAGATAATAAAACACACACAAAAACGAACAGTAAGAGGAAGAGAAAAACACGAACAAAACGAATATATGTATACAGAGAGAGACAGACAGAGAGAGAGAGAGAGAGAGAGAGAGAGAGAGAGAGAGAGAGAGAGAGAGAGACAGAGGAATCAAGTTTAAACAAAGAGCACCATTTCATATTATTCTTACAGTGACCATTATCGTTGTTATTCTTATTGCTATTATCATTCTTATTGGTATCCGGTCAATTATTACTCTCCACTCAATCAGGAGGTGAATGGCGCACGGGCGGGCCGGGTCAATGACAGGTGAGTCAGCTCAATTACCTGCCATTCATCACCTGTAATTACCTGACCAATCTCCATTTTCTTTTCCCCCAATATTATTACCTATACTCACCCGCGAGGCCATTCATTCCCACGCTTCTCCATTTATTCTCACGGTTATTCATTCATTCTTTTTTTTATATAGTTTGATTTTTTTTTTTTCCAGCTTTCACAGGTTAATTGGTTCTCTAGTTCTCTATTTTATTTCTTGTTTTTTTTGTTATGTTTATCTTTAGCGCCTTTATTTATTTATTTTTTCTCTATTTCATCATTTGCAGAGGTCATTAAATACATTTCTTCCTATTTTTTTTATTTTTTTTTATTTATTTATTTCATCCATTTATTATTAAAATCTTCTACTTAAACCCCCATTATTTCTTCACCGTAGCTTCCCCATTTACTGACACCCGTTCACTTCAATTCTCTCCCATTAACTTCCCCTTTCTCCCATATATTTTTCCCCCATTCATTCCCATTACAGTAAATCAACACTACCATCATTACCCCATTACACATTCAATATTTTCTTCGCTCCCCATTAAACCTCCATTTTTTCTCCCTCTCTCTATCTCTTTCCCTTTACCTGCCTGACTCGTACCTTGTCTGGCTCTTAATTAATTAGCATATTTACCTGTAACACACCTGGCTGGGCTAACCTTACGCTGCCTTTTTCCTTACCTGTGTGTGTGTGTGTGTGTGTGTGTGTGTGTGTGTGTGTGTGTGTGTGTGTGTGTGTGTGTGTGTGTGTGTGTGTGTGTGTGGGAAGTAGGGTTAGTGGATGTGTGGGTGAGTGAGTGTGTATGTTTTCCTTTCTCTCTCTCTCTCTCTCTCTCTCTCTCTCTCTCTCTCTCTCTCTCTCTGGACTTTCAGTTTTATAATTACTTGCCATAACTCCTCTCTCTCTCTCTCTCTCTCTCTCTCTCTCTCTCTCTCTCTCTCTTAACTCTTCTCTCCCATTACCGTGATCTGTTCTACCCATCCTTCAATTTTCTGTATCACGACCATACATCTTATCGCTTCCTCTGTTCCATACGACACACACACACACACACACACACACACACACACACACACACACACACACACACACACACATACAGGTAATGGGCGAAAGGAAGAAGGACGAGGCAATATCAGATAATAGGACAAAGAAGGAAAGTCGGAGGAAGAGGGAAACAGAGATAACGTGTGGAGTAAAGATAGGAAGACTGGAGATAAATAGTGGTGGTGGTACTGGGTTACAGAGAGAGAGAGAGAGAGAGAGAGAGAGAGAGAGAGAGAGAGAGAGAGAGAGAGAGAGAGAGAGAGAGAGAGAGAGAGAGAGAGAGAGAGAGAGAGAGAGAGAGAGAGAGAGAGAGAGAGAGAGAGAGAGAGAGAGAGAGAGATTGACAATATTAATGACTACAGAAAGGGGAAAAAATGAAAATAACAACAAAAACACAACAACGACAAAAACTACTATTGGTACCAATCCATCAACTATACTACTACTACTACTACTACTACTATTACTACTACTACTACTACTATAATAATAATAATAATAATAATACTACTATTACTAGCACTACTACAACTATCGCTACTACTACTACTATTACTACTGCTACTGAAACAAAATGATAACAATAATAATAATGATAATAATAATAATAATAATAATAACAATAATAATAATGATAATAAAAATAGGTATGAAAACAAAACCTAGCAGTAGTAGTAGTAATAGCAGTAGCAGTAGTAGTAGTAGTAGTAGTAGTAGTAGTAGTAGTAGTAGTAGTAGTAGTAGTAGTAGAGACAATAGCAGCAAAAGCAGTAGTGGCAGAACCAGCAACAGCGGCAATAATAAGCAACAATAATAGAGTTAGAGGAGGAGGAGGAGGAGGAGGAGGAGGAGGAGGAGGAGGAGGAGGAGGAGGAGGAGGAGGAGGAGGAGGAGGAGGAGGAGGAGGAGGAGGAGGAGGAGGAGGAGGAGGAAGAGGAGAAGGAAGAAGAGGAGAAAAGGAGATGGAGGAGGAGGAGGAGGAAGATGTGGAGGAGGAGGAGAAGAACGAGAAGGAGGAGCAGGAGGAGGAGGAGGAGGAGGAGGAGGAGGAGGAGGAGGAGGAGGAGGAGGAGGAGCAACCGCAGAAGGAAGAGGAGTACGAGTAGAAGTAGAGGTCGTAAAAAAGAGTACGTAGATTTTATGTAAGCACCAGTAGTAGTAGTAGTAGTAGTAGTAGTAGTAGTAGTAGTAGTAGTAGTAGTAGTAGTAGTAGTAGAAATAAAAATAATAGTAGTGGTGGTCGTACAGTAGTAGTAGTAGTAGTAGTAGTAAAAATTGTAATGGTGGTGGTATAGTAGTAGAGTAGCAGTAGTAGTAGTAGTAGTAGTAGTAGTAGTAGTAGTAGTAGTAGTAATAGTAGTATCATTATGAGTAGATTAACTTGAATTAGAAGAGACTGTGGTCGTAACAGTGATAGTGAGGAAAGTAATGATGCTAATAATGTCTGTAGCAATGATAGTAGTAGTAAAGTAGTAGTAGTAGTAGTAGTAGTAGTAGTAGTAGTAGTAGTAGTAGTAGAATAACAATACGAAGTAGTAATTGCAGTAGTAGTAGTGGCACGATTTAAGCTTGTGTGGCTGCGGTAGAAATAGTAACAGTGGTAGAAATAGTGGTACTGTCGGTGGTGGTGGTGGTGGTGGTGGTACTGTTGGTGGTGGTGGTGGTGGTGGTGGTGCGGTACGAGAATCACAAGTCGACGTCAATACTTCGTGGGTCAGACTGTAAACAAACCACGGAGTTGCCGGACGTAGAAGAGAGAGAGAGAGAGAGAGAGAGAGAGAGAGAGAGAGAGAGAGAGAGAGAGAGAGAGAGAGAGAGAGAGAGAGGAAAAAAAGCAGTGTAAAGCGGAGGAGACTTGGCTTGGAGAAACTATAAGCTTGTGGAGAGAAAATGTAGTGGTGGTGGTAGTGGTTTCAGGAGGAAGAGGAAGAGGAAGAGGAGGAGGAGGAGGAGGAGGAGGAGGAGGAGGAGGAGGAGGAAAAGCTGAGGATGGTAAAAGAATGAGAGGATAAAGATAAAGAGAAAAATATTATATACAAGAGAAAGAAGAGATAAGAAAACACGTGCATTATTATCCTCTTTATCCTCCTCTTCCTCCTCCTCCTCTTCCTCCTTGTTCTTCCTCTGCTTTTTCATCTTTTGCCTCATTTTTATTCTATATTATTCCCATCTTTTAACCTATCCTTCCTGTTTTCACTCTTATTACTATCATTACCATTACTACCAAGACGACAACAACAACAACAACAACAACAACAACAACAACAACAACAACAACAACAACAACAACAACAACAACAACAACAACAACAACAACAACGACAACTACTACTACTGCTATTCCACATAATATTCCCTCTTATTCTAGTCTCGTCCCCATTACACACGAAAAAACTCTACGGCGCGAGCAAGTCACATTTCACTAACACAACAGTCCCGACCAGCCACTCCGCCTCTCATTTCCTATGCAGCTCAATGGAAAACTAAATAAACAAGTAAAATAATGTGACCAAAAAACGGGGAACTCTTTCTGAATTACATGACGAACAGTTTAATGTATGTGTCGATACGCTATACAAGACGAGGTGTGTGTGTGTGTGTGTGTGTGTGTGTGTGTGTGTGTGTGTGTGTGTGTGTGTGTGTGTGTGTGTGTGTGTGTGAATTTAACGACATATTTTTTTTTACGCTACGATAAATGGACAAACAGGGAAAAATATATATATATATAAATGAAAAAGGAATATGAATATGAAATGGCGGAATATCTATGACTGGGGACACACGTAATAAAAAAAAAAAGATAAAAAAAAAAATAGAAATGAAATATAATGATGGACTGTTTGTGACAAGAATACAAAACTAATATGAAAACAAACACATACTTAAGTGAAAAACAATAATAATGGTAAAAATAATAATAATAATAATAGTAATAGTAATAAAAAATAATAATAAATACAGGTGTCATATATATAATACTCTTGTTATTTTCCTGTTTCCTCTTTCCTCCTCCGCTGGGTTTCCATTCTCTCCCTCCTTCCTTCCTTTTGCTTTTCGCCTAATTATTTCTCTGCTCTATGTCCTCGCTTTGTCTCGCCTCACCTTTGTCTCTCTCTCTCTCTCTCTCTCTCTCTCTCTCTCTCTCTCTCTCTCTCTCTCTCTCTCTGTGTCTTGCCGTGGCCTCGTGTTTTTAATCTCGTGTTTTTCATTACAATATTCTTCTTTACATACTTTTTTCTTATTTCTTCACACATATTAATTTTTTTTTCCCCATGTTGAGTCCAGTGTAATACCCGTATGATGTGTGTGTGTGTGTGTGTGTGTGTGTGTGTGTGTGTGTGTGTGTGTGTGTGTGTGTGTGTGTGTGTGTGTGTGTGTGTGTGTGTACATTTATATATCTACTAATGTTATTTTTACGTTTAATGAAATTCCTCTCCTCTCCTTACAGAGAAATGAAGAGAAGGAGGAGGAGGAGGAGGAGGAGGAGGAGGAGGAGGAGGAGGAGGAGGAGGAGGAGGAAGCCTTTTATTTCATTATTATTTTCTTCTTGCTGTTTATATTTCTTTTTCGTTACTATTACTACTACTACAACCACTACTACTGCTACTACTACTACTACTACTGCTACTACTACTACTACTACTATTCCCACTACTACTACTACCACCACCACTATCAATATTACTGCTCACTGCTACTAATTTTATTACTTTATCACCATTTTGTATACTAAACATCATCAGCACCACCTCTCTCTCTCTCTCTCTCTCTCTCTCTCTCTCTCTCTCTCTCTCTCTCTCTCTCTCTCTCTCATTAGCAATTGCACGCACATATCCACCACCACCATCACCACCACCTCCTCTACCGCAGCATCGCACATCCTAACTAAATACACACACACACACACACACACACACACACACACACACACACACACACACACGGTAAAGTTTTCAAGGCCGACAGGATATTAAAATGAGGCGTGATAATAATAAAGAGGAAGAGGAAAAAATACAATAAAAACAACTGAACCATAATAATAATGAACAATATACGGCGAGAGAGAGAGAGAGAGAGAGAGAGAGAGAGAGAGAGAGAGAGAGAGAGAGAGAGAGAGAGAGAGAGAGAGAGAGAGAGAGAGAGAGCGCCAATGACTCGAGCAATGGCCAACAAGCAAGTCGTGTGTTCAATGACTCGGAAAAGCATTTCAGTCGCGCCGCTTGGTGACGAAAATGACTCGAAACGTAAGAGCGAAACGGTTCACTTGACTCTTCACTGTTTCGAAACGCCGTCCTGGAGCTTCGCCCACGCTAGAATGCATTAACGAACGAATGAATGATTGGGTGAATAAATTAATACGCGAACAAATTAATACATCCAAGTCCTGTTATGTATATATGTATGTATGTATGTATGTATGTATGTGTGTGTGTAGGTGCCCGTGTGTAGGTATTTATCCGTTTATTAGTTTTGTGCGTATTTTTTTTATTATTTATTTATCTATCTGTCTAATCTATCTATCTATTTATTTATTTATCGATCTGTCCATCTATCATTCTTTGTATATACACCAATAATATTTTTCTATATTTTTCTCTAACTTAAATTAAAACACTGATTAATGATATAATAATAATAATAATAATAATAATAATAATAATAATAATAATAACAATAAAAGGAAGAAGAAAAAGAAGAACAAGAACAAGAACAAGAAGAACAAGAAGAAGAAAAAGAAGAAAAAGACGAAAAAAGAAGGAAAGAAAAGAAAATAGTAAAGAAGAGAAAAAGAAAAATAGTACTACTACTACTTCAACTACTACTACTACTACTACTACTTATAATAATAATAATAATAATAATAACAATATCAATAACAACATCCACAACACTAAAACATTTCCCCCTTAGATATAAAAAAAATAATAAGCAAACTGCAGATAAAGTAATAACGAAGAAATATGCTGAAAAAATAAGAAAAAGAAAAAAAAAGAATGAAAAATAGGAAGGAGAGGAAGAAAAGAATAATAAGAAACGAAATATAAAATGCATAAACAAGGGGAAGGAAGAATCCAATAACGGTGGACAATGGAAGCGAAATAGATGTAAGTAGAAGGCGACAAATATATAATAGAATGATGGGAAAATTAAGGGACGAGAGGGGAGAAGGAAAAAAAGATAAAAGAAGGGAAAGGGAAACAAAACAGTGGGGGAAATTGAAAGCGTGAGAGAGAGAGAGAGAGAGAGAGAGAGAGAGAGAGAGAGAGAGAGAGAGAGAGAGAGAGAGAGAGAGAGAGAGAGAGAGAGAGAGAGAGAGAGAGTCTAAAGCAGGCAAAAAGACAGATAAACAGGATACATAAATAGACAGACAGACAGAGAAACAGACAGACAGACAGACAGACGAAAAAAAAAGTTACTTAAACAAACAGCCAGAGAAAAAAATAAAGAAGGACAGACACACACACAAAAAAAGCACAAATATTAACAAAAAGTAAAATTATATAAGAACAAAAAAAAAAGAAAATAAAAGGTAACGAGACAGATACACACACACACACACACACACACACACACACACACACATATATACATATAAAGAGACAGACAGATAGATAGACAGACAGACAGACAGGTAGAATAAGCATGTCAAATAAAATAAATATAAAAATAAGCTGAATTGAGATATGAGAGTAACAGTCTAAAGGCATAATGAATATTTGAGCCCCCCAAAAAAGTGTATAAAACGGAAAAAAAAAAAAATAGAGAGGGACGAAAAGGAAATTTCACGCGCTGTAAAAATGAAAGCACGAAAAATACAATATGAAGAGGATGCATATTTTTTGATACAGTAATGCATGCCTCCTCTCTCTCTCTCTCTCTCTCTCTCTCTCTCTCTCTCTCTCTCTCTCTCTCTCTCTCTCCATTAGGCCTTAAATCCTACTGACTTTACTGCTTTACTCACTTTTCTGCACTCCCTCTCCCCCTCTCCCTCTCTCTCTTTCCCCTCACACTCCCCCTCTCTCACTCTTCCCCTCACTCTCCCCTCTCCTACGCTACCTGACCTGACCAGTCCCTGAACCGACCTAAGCTTGGCCAACTACCGAGGGGAGAGAGGAAGAAAAGGGGAAAAGGAAAGGAAAAAGAGAAAGAAAAGAGGGAAAATAATAATGGAAGAGAGGGAAAGGAAGGGGAAAAAAGAGAAAACTTGGAGTAGCAAGGAAATATTGAGAAAAATAAGAAGAAAAGAGAAAAGGTGGAGAGGGGAAAAGAGGGAAAATAAATGGAAAGTGAAAAGAAAGGAAAAGATAAAAAACAAAGGGAAAGAAGGAGAACATAAAGGAAGAGAAGAAAATAAATATGAAGAAAAGGAGAGGAAAGAGAAGAGGAAAAAGGG
Source organism: Portunus trituberculatus (assembly GCF_017591435.1). Classification (NCBI taxonomy): domain Eukaryota; kingdom Metazoa; phylum Arthropoda; class Malacostraca; order Decapoda; family Portunidae; genus Portunus; species Portunus trituberculatus. The sequence continues at coordinate 17,339,808 of NC_059285.1, forward strand.
AAACAAGAGAAAATAGAAGAGAATTGAAAGAGGGGAATAGATTTGAAAGAAAAAAAAACAGAGGAAGAGAGGGGAAGTGAGAGGAAATGAGGGGAAGAAAGGTAAAGAGTGAAGAAGAAGGGTGTGTCACTAACTGCTCTCTCTCTCTCTCTCTCTCTCTCTCTCTCTCTGCTTAGTTGTAACAGATGAAAGGAAGACAAGAAAGAAAGGAAGAAGCAATGCGTGATGAGTGAGGGGAAGAGAAAGGGAGAAGAGGGGAAGATGGGGAGAGGAATGGGGTCAAGGGGAAGAAGAAAGGGTGAAGTGAAATAAAATAAAGTAAAATGAGGGAATGATAATGAGGAAATATGGAGGAGGAGGAGGAGGAGGAGGAGGAGGAGGAGGAGGAGGAGGAGGAGGAGGAGATTATCAATAACAAGATATAAGGTGACGATAACAATAAAAAAACGGACAGAGAAAGAGAGAGAGAGAGAGAGAGAGAGAGAGAGAGAGAGAGAGAGAGAGAGAGAGAGAGAGAGAGAGAGAGAGCAAGGGAAGGACTAAAAATAGACAAACAAATAAAAAAAAGAGAAACACACACACACATACATACATACATACATACATACATACATACATACATACATACATACATACATACATACATACATAACCTTGTAACAAATAAATAATACTCGTTCCGTTATTTCTGTCACGGCCAAGGGAAAGGAGGGTCGACACACACACACACACACACACACACACACACACACACACACACACACACACACACACACACACACACCAAATTATAGTGTACGGCCACCCTGTCCCTTATATAGACAGCAAGTAAAATATTGTCACATAATTTAGAGCACGCGGCGCATGACAGTTTGGGGGACAGAGAGGGAGAGGGAGAGAGGGAGAGGGAGGGGAAATAAAGTGATGTGGAGGGAGAGAAAGAAAAGAATAAGAGAGAAAGCAATAGAATGGAGGGAAAGGATGAAAAAAGTAATATATGGAATATGTGAAGGAAGAAAAAAAGAGGAGAAAGAGGAAGAGGAGGAGGAGAATAAGAGGAGGAAGAACTAAAAGAGGAAGAGGAGGTGGAGAGAAAAATTATGAGAATAAATGATAGGGAGAATGAAAAGTAAACACAGATGAATAAGGAAGAGAGAAAAAAGCAAGAATAATAGAAGAGGAGGAGGAGGAGGAGGAGGAGGAGGAGGAGGAGGAGGAAGGGTGCAGTAATAATGTGCTTGTCTAACACTAGCAAGAAGGGAGGGAGGGAAGAAGGGAGGAAGGGAGGGAGGGTGAGAAAAGGCGGAGTGGTCGAGGGAGGGAGGGAGGGAGGGAGGGAGGGAGATGGAAGGGAGGGAGGGGGTAGGGGCTAAGGGGGAGGGCTGTTCCATTAGCTAAGGGGGCGAGGCAACTGATGCTAAATGTATCTTGGGATTAGACACGATAAAGGAATTGGGGAGGAAAAAAATGGATGGTTATTACTATTGTTATTGTTGTTGTTGTTGTTGTTGTTGTTGTTGTGTTGTTATTACTAGCATTATTAAAGGAAATATCATCGTGGTGGTGGTGGTGGTGGTGGTGGTGGCATTAGTAGTAACAATAGTAGTAGTGATGAGGGTGGTAGCAGGTTTTTTATTGTTGTAGTTGTTGTTGTCACTTGCTACAGCTGCTACTACACATTACTTCTTCTACTATTACTACTTCTACTACTACTACTACTACTACTACTACTACTACTACTACTACTACTACTACTTATTACTACTACTACTACTACTACTACTACTACTACTACTACTACTACTACTACTACTACTACAACCACGTACAAATAATACATCCCTAAAAATCTTAACCCACGAAGAACAAAAAATCACCACCACTACCACCACCACAACTGCTACTATTACTACCACCACTACTACTACTACTACTACTACTACTTCATTAACTTCACTACTGCCACGACCACTACAACTAATACCTTCACCTAACGACCGTGGCAGCTGTTAACAGTCGCCTAGCCCCATCCCTCCCCCTATCCCTGCCCCAATAGAACCCTCCCCCCTCTCCCTTCCCCTCTGACCGCCTTCCGCCCCACCCCGCCCCGCCCCGTCACCATTCGTCACCGTCACCACAACTAGTGATTACGAGTGACGTCATTGCCCTAACAGCTGCCAGTCCCCTCACCTCTCCCCTCTCCCCTCTCCCATCTCCCATCTCCCTTCCTCTCCCATTTAGCACGTCACGGAACTGCCACCGATAATACGTGTTTCTTCTACTTTTACTACTACTACTACTACTACTACTACTACTTCTTCATCTTCTTTTTCCAATTTTTCTACTACTACTACTACTACTACTACTACTACTACTACTACTACTACTACTACTACTACTACTACTACTTCTTCCTTCATCTACTCTACTACTACTACTACTACTACTACTCTACTTCATCTCTACTACTACTACTACTACTACTACTACTACTACTACTACTATTACCACTACTACTACATCTACATCTACTACTATCTACATCTACAACCACCACCACCAGCACTACTACTACTACTACTACTACTACTACTACTACTACTACTATGATAGCGGTGGCTTGGTAAATAAAAGTCTTGCCCTTATGAGTAGAACTGATTTAAGATTTGATTCTCTCTAAACAGAAAGCAACAGAGAAAGGATCTGGGAGTCTATGAGAAAGCAAATCAGTTTCTTTTTTTTAACCCCTTCAATACTAGGACACATTTTTACTATAAGTTTTAAATACGATTAGACGATTTTAATTACACTAGCATGGTTCTATGGAGGCCAGAAGGTTTAATTGTCTAGATTCTTCATTATTTTAAACCCCCACATGAGACTGAAGCTGTATGGAATTGTCTAATAGTAACTTGAATATATAGGAAGACGCGTCATGGTGCTGCAGGGGTTAAGAATGAGTGTGAGTATATTTTTTTCTTATTCTTTTTTATTTAGGGGTTGTTCGATCGAATGCAAATCAGTTTTCTTCTTTTTTTTTTTAAGGGGTGAGTGGTGGTTGTTTGGTGTCTTAAAATGTGTGGTCTGTATTAGTTGTTTCTTGTCTTCTGTCAAATCAAATGCTTAGATCAGTTATTTATATTTATTTTATTTAATATGCTGATTTTGCTTTTCTTATTTTTTTTTTTCATTTTTGAGTCTGTCTGTGTGTGTGTGTGTGTGTGTGTGTGTGTGTGTGTGTGTGTGTGTGTGTGTGTGTGTGTGTGTGTGTGTGTGTGTGTGTGTGTGTGTGTGTGTGTGTGTGTGTGTGTGTGTGTGTGTGTGTGTGCGGTAAGCCTTCAAGATTCATGATATTAATCTTTTCTTGTCTATTAACGGGACACTAAAATTCTTTCCTTCATTTGAGGTTAGACTGTCGAGCAAGTCTTAAAATTTACGATATACACTACTAATGTTTATTGTTTATTAATATACCATACTTACCAATTTTTTTTTTTTTTTTTTTTTTGGTGGGGGGAGAGATGGGAGAAGTAGAGAGACATCATAAAATTCTAGCTATACATATATAAATTATCTTAAAAAACGTGGGATGTACATTAATATTCTCCGGTCAAATTGAAATAAGTTGTATAAAATTCTAAGTTCCAGCTCACTCCTCATCAGCTTGTGTTACTCTGGTTGTTGGCGTCTTATCATTACTCAATTACTGGCTACGCATTTCCCCGCCGCCCTCATCTCATTACCGCACTCCTTCCCTCCTTCCCTCGCCTCGTGCTCCCTTTGCCCTCACCTCATTTCAGCACTGCTCCTCTGTTGTCTACTAGTTTCATTGTTCCTGAGACTACTGCCACTGCTGCTGCTAATACTGCTGCTCCTGTTTCTCAGACTACTTTACTGCTACTTCTACTATTATTTCTTCTTCTCCTACTCATATTGTTGCTACCGCTGCTGCTGCTGCTGTTACTACTACTACTACTATTTCTACTTCTTCTATTACTACTGCAAACAGCATTACTACTATAACATCTTTCCTTTCCACTCCTTGTTTTCTACTACTACTATTACTACTACACAACTACTACTACTACTACTACTACTACTACTACTACTACCACTACTACTACTACGTTGCTACCACCACCACCACTTTATCATAATGAATTTACGATCTTCACTTGGAAAAAACAAAGCACATAAGAAATCCATCATACAAACACCGTAAAAGAAAAAAAAATTGAAAAAAAGGAAAAAGAAAAGAAATGAAGGGGAAAAAATAACAAAACAAAGTATATTAAATGAGATTACACCTACACCTACCTACACACACACACACACACACACACACACACACACACACACACACACACATCTACTAAAATAAAATATAAACATCTCCAAACTAAACCAGTCTCCCCTCGAAAAAAAAGTTGTTTACAGAAAATGGGAAAAAGATTACAGCTATTATGTTATTTTTTTTTCCCCTCGTGATATCGAAATTTCATTATTCGCGCGAAGGAAATTCCAAGGGCAAGATTTTTCCCCTCAGAGCTTAACATCCTCTGTGGGGAAATGGGGCCGTGGACCTTAATGGGTGAGAGAGACGAGGGAAGGGAGGGGAAAGGAAAGGGGAAGAGGAGGAAGGTGTAAGAATGATTGGAACAGAAGCAGGGAGTAGGAAACAGAGGAGAACGATGATGGAAAGGAAGAAACAGAAAGGAAGAGAGGGGAAGTGGAGAGGGGAAAGGAAGGGAGGGAAGGAAGGTGTAGGAATGATTGGAACAGCAGTAAGAAGTGGGAAAACAGAGGAAAACGATGATGGAAGGGAAGAAAAGGAAAGGAAGAGAGGGGAAATGGGAAGGCGAGAGAAAGGAGAGGAAAGTATAAGAAAAATTGGAAAAGAGGAAAGTGAAAAGATAAGGATGGCAAAAAAAAAAAAAGGGGAGGGAATGGGGGAGAGAAAAGGGGAAACATGAGGGGAAACTGAAAATAAATAAAAACATGTAATAAAAGGATAGATACATAAAGAATGGTTTGAAAAGAAGGAAAGAAAAAAAGGAAGATTGGAAATAAAGACGGAAGGAGAAAATAAAAAAAAAATTGAAAGAAAGAAAAACAACGAATAAAGAGAGAAGAAAAAATATAAGAACAAAAAACAAAATAAAAATGAGGGGATGGTTATGAAAAATAGGAAAAAAAACAGAAAGGGAAATACAAAAGGAAAGCAGGAAGTGGAGATGGGGGAGGAGAGGGGAGAGAGAGGGAGAGGGAGTCAAGGGGAAGGAAAGAAGAGAAGAGAGAGGGGAAATAAAAATATATGAGTGAAAAAGAGATGAAAATGAACAGGAAGAATGAACATAAAGAAGAGGAAGGAGAGCGGAAAGAAATGGAAAAAGACAAAGAAAGAGGAAGGGAGGGGAAACAGAGAGAGAGAGAGAGAGAGAGAGAGAGAGAGAGAGAGAGAGAGAGAGAGAGAGAGAGAGAGAGAGAGAGAGAGAGAGAGAGGAAAGGAAATAGGATGAAAGACGAGAAGGGTGAGAGGAAAAAAATATAAGATGAATTTAGAGTACAGGAGGAGGACAATTCTCTCTCTCTCTCTCTCTCTCTCTCTCTCTCTCTCTCTCTCTCTCTCTCTCTCTCTCTCACCTGTTCCATCAAGACCGCCTCAATTCTTACCTGTGGAAGAAAGAAAACGGAAATTAGTAAGCAAAATAAACAAAGAAACAAACTCTCTCTCTCTCTCTCTCTCTCTCTCTCTCTCTCTCTCTCTCTCTTCTAAAACGTAAAGCACAAACAAACAAATAAATAAAACGACACAAAAAACAAAAAATGATAACAATAAAACAAACAAAATAAATAAGACAAAATAAAAAAAAGTCATAAAAAAATAAATAAATAAATACCCAGACATTTTTATGTAATATATGAGAGAGGGGAGAGAGGGGAGAGAGGGAGGGGAGAGGTGATGAGGGCAAAGAACACCCCCAACCCCTCTCCCATCGCCCCCTCACTCCCCCTCCTTATATACATAATAGAACCATTCCCCTCAACACATGCGCTCGGGGCGATTCCTTGTGAGGGGAAGTGAGGGGAAGAATGAGGGGAAAGTGTGAGGGAATGGCCTTTTTTATACGTTGGTAAGTGTGTGTGCTTGTATACGTGTGTGTGTGTGTGTGTGTGTGTGTGTGTGTGTGTGTGTGTGTGTGTGTGTGTGTGTGTGTGTGGGTGGGTGGGTGGGTGTGTGTGTGTTTCCTTTTCCCCTCTTTTATCTAATATCGCGTAAACCCTTAGATTTTTCCTCCTCCCTCTTCCTTCTTCTCTCTCCTTCTCCTCCTCCTCCTCAATCATATTCTTTCAATATTACATTAATTCTTTCTTGCATATTCCATTTTTCCTTCTCCTTTCTTTAAATATAACTTTTTTCTAATTCTGTAGAGATTCGATTTTCTTTAGTCTCTCTCTCTCTCTCTCTCTCTCTCTCTCTCTCTCTCTCTCTCTCTCTCTCTCTCTCTCTCTCTTCTCTCTCCCTTCCCTCTTTCCATCTTCCTCCCCTGCAGCTAATCTCTCTTCCATCTCTCGCTCCATCTCTTCTCCTTCTCCTCCTCCTCCTCCTCTTCTTCTTCTTCCTCTGTTCTTCCTTACTCTTTTATTTCTCCTCCTCTATTTTCTCAGATCACTGGAGATCAAAAAAGTCTGTACAAGTCTCTCTCTCTCTCTCTCTCTCTCTCTCTCTCTCTCTCTCTCTCTCTCTCTCCTTTGTCATTCCTCCACTTGACAAAACAAATGTGGGAGAAGGGTGGAGAGAACTTAATGGAGAGGAGAAAAGAGGAATGGGATGTAGGGAAGATGGAAGAGAGGGAGAGGAGGAGGAGAAGAAAGAGGGGAGGAGAGGTAGGGAAAAAAATATAGCATCAAGCCTCCCCTCTTTCCCCTCTTCCCTCTGTTTACCATGATTTTCCCAATAAGTCCTGAGAGAGAGAGAGAGAGAGAGAGAGAGAGAGAGAGAGAGAGAGAGAGAGAGAGAGAGAGAGAGAGAGATTGGATCAAGATGTTAACAGTAAATTATATATTCAAATTAACCACGTGACTCCAAATCTCCGAGGAAATATTATTGATCTACTCTCTCTCTCTCTCTCTCTCTCTCTCTCTGATTACATATTTTCGGAACGTAGATTTTAATGAACAAATCTTTACTTTTTTTTTTTTTCGTTCTTCAGATTTTCTTTTTATGATGAGAAGTGTACAAATAAAATCATCTTTTTCTATCCTAGTTTACTTCTTTACTACTACTACTATTACCTCTTCTTCTTTCTTCTTCTTTTTCTCCATAATCATCATCATTATTAGCATTACTTTTCATCCTTTTTCTTCTTATTTTCTTTTCTTTACTATCACCATTCGTTCAGACATCGAAGAATTTCCCAGATCGTCTTTATTTTCTTTTCCCATTTTTCTTTTCTCACAATCATCACCATTAACATCATCACCACACTCACCATATGCCTTACTTACTTACTACTACTACTACTACTACTACTACTACTACTACTACTACTACTACTATCACACACAATTTTCTAACAGCCTTATCCAAGAGTGTTTCATTATAGCAAAGTTCCCTGACTCTCTACATAACATTTCTTCACTCACGCTTCCTTCAATGTGCGTGATGTTGTTGTGTCGCTTCCCTCACGCTTGTCAGAGGCAGAGGTGGGTGGGGAGAAAGCCTTGTGATATTTTTACTCCGTTCTCTCACGCTTACTTTACCGAGAGTTGTATGTAGTTCGTCTTTACTGAGTGAGTTTCGTAATCTTTCTCTGTATGTCTGTCTGTCTCTTTCTCTCTCTCTCTCTCTCTCTCTCTCTCTCTCTCTCTCTCTCTCTCTCTCTCTGGTAAATAAAATCGATCTCTCCTTCCTCAAATCCTCCCTTCTTTTCTTATCCCCCTTTCTCTCTCTCTCTCTCTCTCTCTCTCTCTCTCTCTCTCTCTCTCTCTCTCTCTCTCTCTCTCTCTCTCTCTCTGCCTCTCACCCTCTCTTTAATTTCCTCCCCACACTTCCTATCTTTCAGCTCATTCTGCCACATCAAACTTCTAATTTTACAGATGTTAAATATAATTCACTGCTCCCCCATCACTCTCTCTCTCTCTCTCTCTCTCTCTCTCTCTCTCTCTTGCTCATCTGCGAATTCTCTTTAATCCGTTTTTTCTGTTTTATTTGCTTGATATTCGTAATCTCATTAGAGTATTATCGTTCTCTCTCTCTCTCTCTCTCTCTCTCTCTCTCTCTCTCTCTCTCTCTCTCTCTCTCATTCATCCTGATTATCCTCCTATTTTCTTTTCCTCCTGGTACACGATGCAACAAAGAGAGAGAGAGAGAGAGAGAGAGAGAGAGAGAGAGAGAGAGAGAGAGAGAGAGAGAGAGAGAGAGAGAGAGAGAGAGAGAGAGAGAGAATAATACGTTACAGCAAAGAAAAGGAAACGGATGAAAGAAGAAAATATAATAAGAGGAGGAGGAGGAGGAGGAGGAGGAGGAGGAGGAGGAGGAGGAGGAGAAGGATGGTGATGGTGATGGTGGTGGTGTAGAGGGGATGGAAAGTAAAGAAAGAAGGAAGAAAGAAGAGGAGAATAAGGAAAAGAAATGAAGAGGAACGTGGATAAATGGAGGAGGAGGAGGAGGAGGAGGAGGAGGAGGAGGAGGAGGAGGAGGAGGAGGAGGAGGAGGAGGAGGAGGAGGAGGAGGAGGAGGAGGAGGAGGAGGAGGAGAAGAAGATGTGACTTTGTGAATATTTGTGGGAAAGAATTTGTCTCCCTCTGTGTCTCATTTCGCCTCTCTCTCTCTCTCTCTCTCTCTCTCTCTCTCTCTCTCTCTCTCTCTCTCTCTCTCTCTCTCTCTCTCTCTCTCGGCCATTATTCTCTCTCTTTGACTCATTTTCTCATTTCTTCTTGGTAATTTGATATCATTAGATTTTCTCGCCTTTAGAAAATAAAAATAGAAATGAAAAAAAGTAAGAAATGAAAGTAATAATGTTAATAAAGATAAACAAGGAAGTGCATGGATAAATATAATAAATAGAGAGAATAAATAGATAGAGTAAATATATAGATAAAAGAAAAGAAATGTATAAGTTTGCATGAATATATTGGAAAAAAAATTATTCTCTTCTATATTTTATTCACTTTTTCCTTTTTATTCTTTTTCTTTCTTTTCCTTCAGTTTTATCATTTTTTTGCATTTTCTTTTCTTTTTTCTGTTCTCTTTTTCTTTTTCTATCCTCCTTTCATTTTTCTCTCATTTATTATCTATTCCTTCCTTCCTTTTTCTTTTCTTATTTTTTTCCTTTCTTTTCCCTCAGTTTTATCATTTCTTTGCATTTTTCTTATCTTTCCTTTTCTCCTCCTATCCTCCTTTCATTTTTCTCTCATTTATCTATTCCTTCTTTCTCTTTCTTTCTCTTATTCTTTTTTCCTTTCTTTTCCCTGTTTTATCATTTCTTTGCATTTTCTTATCTTCATCTTTTCCTTCTCTCTTTTCTCTTCCTATCCCTTTTCCATTTTCCTTTCATTCATCCATTCTTCCTTTTCCTTCCTTTTTATTCTCTTTTTCTTTTCTTTTCCTTAAATTTTACCATTTCTTACTATTTTTTTCCCTCGTTTTTATTTCCTATTTTGAATTTCTTCCCTTCCATTTTTCTCTATTTATCCATTCTAAACGCCTTTTCTTTTTCTTCCTCTTTTTTTTCTTTTTATTATTTTCCTTGCCTTTTACCATTTCTTTCCATTTTCTTCTTTATTTTTTTCCTTTCTTTCCACCTCTTCCCCTTCCTTTTTCCTCTCATTTATCTATCCCAAATACCTTCTCTTCCTTATTTTTACCTTTTCATTGCTTTTTCCTTTTCCCTCAATTTCATCATTTCTTTCTTACTTTTCCTCTTGTCTTTCCTTTTTTTCTCCTCCACTTCTCCCTCTTCCATTTTCCTCTCATTTATTCCAAAACATTTTTTTTTTCTTCTATTCCTCTTTCTCCTCTTCATTTCCTCTTCTCTATCTACACATCTTCGCTTTCAAACATAAAAAAAAAAAACAATAAATAAACAACTAAATATAGGAATTTCCATCACGCATTCTCCTCCTCCAACTTCTTTTCCCCTCATTTTCCCCTCCCCCTTTCAAAAAAACATAACAAAACATCCCCAACAACAACAACAACAACAACAACAACAACAACAAATGAGTCACCTTTTCCCCCTTGTTATTTTTCCCCTCACCCTCAAACTTTTCCCCTCACGAAGGAAAAAACAAACAAACCCCCTCTTTTCCCCTTCCTCTTTCCATCATCCCTTCCTCTTCCTTCCCCAATGCATAACTTCACCTGTTAAAAAATACACACCTCCCCTCTCTCCCCTTTCCCCTCTCTCTCTCCCCTTCTTTATCTAAAATCCCACTGAAATAGAGGATTACTCTTGCCCAGGCCTACTATATAACATTCTATCGTAGTTATTAATCCCAAGCCGATGCAGTAGGGATTAGCGGATTAAAGAGAGAGAGAGAGAGAGAGAGAGAGAAAAAAAAAAAAAAAGAGAGTTAAGCATCCAGACACATACTACCACTCTCTCTCTCTCTCTCTCTCTCTCTCTCTCTCTCTCTCTCTCTCTCTAAAAAGAAAGTTAATTGTATTCGTGTATTCTTGTAAGTCATTATCTCTCATTGATCTTCTCTTATTATTTTTTCCTTTTTTTTTTTTTTGCTAATTCCAATTCGTGTTTCTTCTATTACTTTTTTTCTTTACTGCTTTGTCTTATTTCCTTCTTTTCTTCCTCGTTTATTTTTCTCTCGTTTTCTTGTTATTCTTTTTTTCTTTGTCCTGTTCACCTGTTACACGTTTTCTTTTGCTTTTCCTTCTTTCTTATATCTTTCATTCTTTCTTTCATTTTGTTTTTTTTTCCTTCAACAATTCTCTCTTTCCAATCTTTCCTTCCTTCATTCCTTCCTTCCTTCCTTCCTTCATTCATTCTTTCCCTCTCATTTTTGCTTCTTCCAGTAACTTTTTTCATTCCTTCTGTCAATCCTTCATTCCTTCCTTCCTCCTCCCTTACTTCCTTCTTTATTCCTCTTTCTAATCCATTCCTTACTTTCTTCCCTTCGTTCTTTCTTCTTTCATCATTCATTCTCATCTTTGCTTCCTACATTATCTCTTCCTTCCTTCTACATTTCTTTCCTCCCACCCCTTCGTTTCCTCCTTCCCTCCTTCCTTCCTTCCTTCCTTCCTTCTTTCCTTCATTCATTCATTCATTCACTCTCATCTCTGCTTCCTCCAGTAACTCTTTCCTTCCTTCCTTCGACTTTCCTTCCCTCACCCACTCCATCATCATTGCCACTCTCCCTCCCTCTCTCCCCTCTCAACCCTCTCTCTCCCCTCTCCCTCACGTCAGCGCCTTGGAGGAGGGAGAGGAAAACTACCTTAGAAGTTGTGAAGGAAGAAATTGACAGATGAATGCTGAAGGAAATTGAAGGGAGGGAAGGAGGGGTGGAGGGAGGGAGGGAGGGACACACACACACACACACATACACACACACACACACACATTTAAGTAAGGCAGTGATGGGTATGCAAATATAAGAAAATAAATACATAAATAAAAAAAGTAAGTAATTAAATAAGTAAATAATTAATAACTCTTGATTTTTTGTTTTTTTTTTGAGAAGGAAGGAAGGAAGGAAGGAAGGAAGGAAGGAAGGAAAGGAAAAAAAACAAGAATGAAGGGATAAATTTAGAAAGGGTGAGAGGGAAATGATGATACTAATGTCAATGAAAAAAAGAAAAGAAATAAAGTAAAAAGAATGTTAAAAGAACAAAAGAGAGAGAGAGAGAGAGAGAGAGAGAGAGAGAGAGAGAGAGAGAGAGAGAGAGAGAAAAACGTGAGGAATGAAAACGAAAGAGGGAAAAAAAGGAGAGAGAAATACAACACTAACACAACAAATTACAAAATAAAAACAACAACAATAATAGCAATAAAAATAACAAGGAGAATAACAGCAAATTGACCTCTCTCTCTCTCTCTCTCTCTCTCTCTCTCTCTCTCTCTCTCTCTCTCTCAGTATCACTCTTCGTCAAACGTCTATGTCCTTCTCTCTCTTTCCCTTCCTCTCCTCCCTCCTCCCTCTTTTTTTTTCCCTCTCTCTCTCTCCCTTTCTCCCTCTCCCGTCCCCCTCCCTCTCCTTCCCTCTCTCTCTCTCCCTCTTCAATAGTCTTAATCAGGATAACATCTGCTCATAGGAGGAGGAGGAGGAGGAGGAGGAGGAGGAGGAGGAGGAGGAGGAGGAGGAGGAGGAGGAGGAGGAGGAGGAGGAGGAGGAGGAGGAGGAGGAGATGGAGGAGGAGGAGGAAATGTGTCCTTCATTCCTTCCTTTATTTATTTCGTTATCTCTCTTATTCTCCTTCTTTTCCTTTTTTTTCCTTTTAACGTGTTTGTTTTGTGAATTATGTTGAATCTTCACTTGTTTTCTTTTAGCTTATTCTTCAGTTGTTGTTTTTCTTGTTGCTTTTTTTCTTCTTGTTTTATTATTCTACTTGTGGCTTGTTCTTGTCCCCGTCTCTCTTTATCTCATCGTCTTTATCACCTCCTTTCATCTGTACACACATTTACCGCCTCACATTCTCTCTCTCTCTCTCTCTCTCTCTCTCTCTCTCTCTCTCTCTCTCTCTCTCTCTCTCTCTTTATTTACTTACATTGGTGCTAACTTTTCTGACCTTTACTATCTCTCTCTCTCTCTCTCTCTCTCTCTCTCTCTCTCTCTCTCTCTCTCTCTCTCTCTCTCCTTCCTTCCTTCTTCCTTCCTCCTTTCAGCCTTCAATCTTTTCGCTTCCGACGTTGGCCTCTCTCTCTCTCTCTCTCTCTCTCTCTCTCTCTCTCTCTCTCTCTCTCTCTCTCTCTCTCTCTCTCTCTCTCTCTCTCGCTTCACTGACATGGTATAGGAGGAAGGACACGAAGATAAAAAGGTACAAAAGGAAGGAAGAGAAGAGGAGGAGGAGGAGGAGGAGGAGGAGGAGGAGGAGGAGGAGGGAGATAAAAACAATATATACAAAGAATAAAGTCAAGATATGAAAGGAAGAAAATCGAAAGAGAAAAGGAAGAAAAGGAGAAAAAGGAAGGAAAAAAGAAGAAAGGAGAGAAGAAAAAAGGACGGCAGGAAGAAAAAAAGGAAGGAAAGGAAGAAAACTGAAAGAAAGAAGATAAAGAAAGAAAGAAGGAAAGAAAAAAAGAAAGAAGGAAAGAAAAATAGAAATCAAGAATGAATCGCGAAGAATAGAAATGAAAGAAGAAGAAACGTAAAAAATGAAAACAATATGAAGAAAACAATAAAGCAAAATACAAAACACACACATAAACACAAACACACAGAAAAAAAACAAAGAAAAGTACAAAAAAAAAGAGGAAAAAGGACAATGAAAAGAAAAAAAAGGAAAGGAAACTCTTCTTCTCCCACAACATGGCGCCTAAACAGGATTCGAACCTGCTTCAACGAAAAAGGCGCAATTTCTTCACCACTGCGCCATCCATGACAATACTAAGAAAGGAAAATAGGAAAAGAAAAAAGAAAAAAACGAAAATAGAAGGAAAAATGTGAAAATGGGAGGGTGAAAAGAGAGAGAGAGAGAGAGAGAGAGAGAGAGAGAGAGAGAGAGAGAGAGAGAGAATTAATGCTTAAAATATATATGACTGACATCACACACGACAAACATCCACACACACACACACACACACACACACACACACACACACACACACACACACACACGCGTCCTTCCTTCAAGTGTCTTGACGTGTCGCTTACACATTCCCTCCTACACTCTGTTTTTTTTTTTACCCTTGCTTTTTTCTACACCCCACAATGCAGCTGAAGTGTAAAGCATATATATATCCTCTCTCTCTCTCTCTCTCTCTCTCTCTCTCTCTCTCTCTCTTACTTACAAACTACTTTTCTCAAATAAATTCAGATCAAACAAATACAAAGAACACACACACACACACACACACACACACACACACACACACACACACACACACACACACACACACACACACACTTCAATCCTTCCTTCACTTCCCTTTAGTAACACAAATTCCCTTGTATATTTCAGTCTCCAACACAAATAACTCAAGAGAACACACGAAAATACAATGCTCTTGTGTGTGTGTTTGTGCTTTTTGTTATCATTATACAAAAAAAAGAAAGAAAAGGTTTGGAGAGAAAGAAGAGAAGGAAAAAATAGAGAAAAGGAGTGTTTCAAAATTGTATACATGACTTATTTTGTTGTTGTCGGACACTTTGAAGAAAATGGAAAGGAAAAAAAGAATAAAAAAAAGGCGACAAAAGGAGGAAAGGAGATTAAATTTGTCTCTTCTTAGCTACATAAACACTTAGGAGAGATTGAAGTACAATGATAAGGGTATAAAAACGAGATAAAAATTACAGTAATGATAAATAATGGAAGAAAAGGAAAAAAAAAAAAGGGAGAGATTAATTACGTTTTTCCTTTCGCTATATTGCCAGAAAATGAGACACAATACAAAATGAGAAAAAATATTAAAAAAAAAAGATTAATTATGCCTTTCTTTAGCAACATTACCTGAGACTGAAACCAAACACAAGTTGGAAAAAAAAGGAATAAAAGGGAATAAAATAAAAGATTGGTTATATTTTTGGTTTATCTACATTAAAGGAGAGTTAAACATAATAAATAATAAGTAGGAAAAAAGGGATAAAGAGGAAAAGAAGGAAAAAAACTGGTTATATTTGTGTTTATCTATATTGCAAGAGAGTGAAATACAATAACAAGAGGAATAAAAGAAAATAGAAGAGATTAGTCATGATTTTCTTTAGGTACATAACTATCCAGACTGAAATAAAATAAAAAAATTTAGTTATGTCTTTCTTTAAATTACTAGAGACGAACACAATTACAAGAAAAAAAATAAAAGAGGAAAAAGAAAAGATTAACAAATGTCTTTATAATTTGCAGATAATGAAAAGAATGCTAATAAAAAAAAAGAAAGAGAAAAAAAGGATTACTGATTTCTTTCTTTAAATTACCAGAGACAAACACAATAACAAGAAAAAAAAAAAAAGAAAAGAAAAGGTTAACAAATATATTTATAATTTGCAGATAATGACGAGGAAGGATATTTATCTTTATGAAGCAATGGAAAGAGTTAAAAGATCACGAGTTAGTTTGCGTCATCAGCTGGGGCGTAATCCTTAATCTAATCCTATTGCACGAAGCGACGCGAGGCAATCCTTAAGCTGATCAATGTTCTCATGTTTACTGTATAGAATTAATTGTTTCGCTGGTTATTTCAGTCGAATGGACTCGAGATGGAGGAATAATTTTGTTAATGTTTAATCTACACTAGTACTATTTGTCTATCTACAATCTACTTATATTTTGACCAATATTCTCATGTTTACTGTATGGAGTTAATTGTTTTCCGGGTTATTTCACTCCAATGGATACGAAATGGAGGGAAAAGTGTAGTCAATGTTTCATCTATACTGTTTTTATGTAGCCAGGAGCAAAAAAAAAAAAAAAAAATAAAAATAAATAAATAAATAAATAAATAAATAAATAAATAAAAAAAAAGGCCCACTTGAGTGCTGGCTCTATACTATCTACTTATGTTTACCTATTCATTTATCTACTTACCTACTTATTATATTTACCGATTCATTTATTTTTTTACAGATTTACATATTTTCTTCATTTCTTATTATTTTGTTCCTAATTATTTTACTATTGCTATTATTATTTTACTATTATCTTTTCAACTGTTTGGTTATCGCTCGACTTGCATTGATGAAAAGTTTACTTAATGTTTCATCTAAGCTATCTATCTACTTATCTACTATCTATTCCTCTATTTTCTTTACGTATTTCATTATTTTCTTCATTTTCATCATTTTACTATTATTCTTGGTCACTGTTCGACTTGCATTGGTGTTCGGCGTTTTGCATTTCGTGGGCTACAATTTTTCCCTCCAAATGGATTCAAGATGGCAGGAAAAGTTTATTCATTGTTTTAATCTGCACTAGTATTATCAATGTTTCACCTCTTTGTTTCTATCTACCACCTATCTACTTCTTATGTTTGTCTATCGTTCAGCCAATCAATGCACCAGTCTATATATCGAAGTAAATATATTGTCATCACGAGTATTTCCCTCATTCCCCTCATTTCCTTCAACTAATTTCTTTCTGATTTTCCCCTCCTTTAAAAACATAACTACCTCACAGAAAAAACCTCCCCTTCTCTCTCTCTCTCTCTCTCTCTCTCTCTCTCTCTCTCTCTCTCTCTCTCTCTCTCTCTCTCCATTTCAAATGGTTATATATCTCCCTATCTATCAATCAGTCTATTTATCTATCTATCTATCCATTTATCTATCTGTTTATACATTTATTTATTTATCTATCTATGTATATGTCTGTCTGTCTGCTTGTCCGTCAACAGTCTCTCTCTCTCTCTCTCTCTCTCTCTCTCTCTCTCTCTCTCTCTCTCTCTCTCGTGTCACCACCTCCCAAGGACATTTAAAAGCGCCACGTCAGCAACACGAGAGAAGAACGTGAGAGTAAATAACTGCGCACGTCACATTAAATAAATACATATGTTATTCGAGGCCAGATGAACATTAAAAGCAAGTGGATTATCTTGTATTAAATCCTTCAATACTGAGACGCATTTTTTTCACCTTGAGATCTGTGTACGATTAGTCCTTTTAACTGACATTAGGAAGAGTCTATGGATGTCAGAAGATTGATGGCCAAAGTCTTCAGTATTTTAATCCCCCACATAAGTTTCTGAAGGTGTATAAAGTCAGCAAATAGTAAACAAGCAGAATGAATATAAAAACGCGTCATGGTACTCGAGGGTTTAAATATATCGCTCGTATAGGCAAAATTTGAGAGTGTAAGTGTGTATGTGTGTGTAATTGTTAGGCAGGTGGATACAGAGGAGGACAATACAGCTAAAATGTTTCAGTGAGGGAATAAAATAGCAGTAAACATGAATTATTATTGTAACTTTGTGTCTCATTGTGTTCACTCTGTTTCACGCCTTCATAAAGTTATACACTGCACGGCCCACTCACACTCACACTCACACACACACACACACAAACACACACGTAGGCGCACACACACGCACGTACATACATACAGGTTCATCAGCCACACATTTCCCATCACGACACTCATTAGAGGGCAAAATAATCCCCTCAAAGTTATTCCTCTCTTAATCTCCACCACTGCCACCAATAACTTCCCCTCGACTGTCTCCCCTCACCTGACTTCTATTCACTATCACCCGTCCACTTCCCCTCTCCCTCTCCCTCTATCCACCTTTCCACCTCTCTATCTTTCCACTACCACCTTCACCACCACCACTTCAAAGCATTAACCAAAAAATAACAAAACACACACACACACACACACACACACGTACAAATAAACAAGTTAGCGTCATTACCTCGCCACACACACACACACACACACACACACACACACACACACACACACACACACACACACACACACACACACTTGTTTACCATACGCACACACTAATCCTTCCAAATCCTCTCAACTCCCTACACTTCTAATTGAGTAGATTGGTCTCCCCTCTCTTCCCTCCCTCCCTCACTTCCTCTCATCCTCTCTCTCTCTCTCTCTCTCTCTCTCTCTCCCATTTCCTGCTCCTTCCTCACCTCTCTTCTCTACCTGCCTCCCTATTTCTCCTGTTGCTGTGTGTGTGTGTGTGTGTGTGTGTGTGTGTGTGTGTGTGTGTGTGTGTGTGTGTGTGTGTGTGTGTGTGTGTGTGTGTGTTTTCCTTTGTTTATTTATTCCTTTCAATACTTTTAGCTCTCCCCTCTTCCTCCTCCTCTTATTCTTCCTCTTTCTCTTTTCGATACTTCCTTTTACTACTGTTTCCATTATCTTCTCTTTATTCACCTTCTCCTTTCTCTTTCTCTCTTTCCTTTCTCTACTTCATCTCCATCTCCTCCTCCTCCTCCTCCTCCTCCTCCTCGTCTACCTATTTCCTCCATGTATTTCCTGCTTCTCTCATTCTTCCTTCCCTCCTTCCTTCCTTCCTTCTTTCCTTCCTTCTTTCCTCCCTTCCTTCCTTCCTGGACAAATGCATGATCTCGTCTCCTTCCTTCCCTCCCTCTCTACTCTCCTCTCTCTCTCCTTTCTAAGCCTAAAATTATACTCACTTCCTCCTTCTCCTGCTCTTCTTCCTCCTCCACATCCTCCTCCTACACACACACACACACACACACACACACACACACACACACACACACACACACACACACACACACACACACACATATATACATACATACATACATACTTAGATATACAAATAAAACTCATAAATACTGAATAAAAACGCATAAAAATATCCATAAATATTTACATAAAATATCTTTATTGATTACAGAGAGAGAGAGAGAGAGAGAGAGAGAGAGAGAGAGAGAGAGAGAGAGAGAGAGAGAGAGAGAGTGTGTGTGTCTGTGTGTGTAGAACGAAGTGATTTTCTCTCTCTCTCTCTCTCTCCCTCCCTCTCCCTCTCCTTCTCCCTCTTTCTCTCTCTTCAGGCGATGATCAAAGTGCATAATAAAGGAATCTTCTCGCTTTCTCTTTCTCTCTCTCTCTCTCTCTCTCTCTCTCTCTCTCTCTCTCTCTCTCTTTTATTATCTTATTCTATCTCCCTCTTCGCCTTCAAATTAGTCTTCTCCCCTTCTTATTTCCCTCTTCCTCTCCTTCCTTTACTGTCATTCCCTTTCTTTTACATCTGTTATTGTATTTAGATTTCCTTCCTCTCCTTCTTCTTCTTCTTCTTCTTCTTCTTCTTCTTCTTCTTCTTCTTCTCTTCTTCTTCTTCTTCTTCTATTTATTTGGATTTCTTGTCTATTCTCA
>NC_059285.1:17371277-17376277 GCF_017591435.1 Portunus trituberculatus
TTCTTCCAGTGCAGTCCATCCCTCGTTATAATGTTTCCCCTAAAAATAAAACAGTTTTTGAAAGATACCTGTAGTCGTTGTTGTTGTTGTTGTTGTTGTTGTTGTTGTGGTGGTGGTGGTGGTGGTGGTGGTGGTGGTGGTGGTGGTTACTGTTGTTAGTGCTGTACTTTTTTTTTTTTTTTGTGTTTCAGTTTGTATATTTGTTGATGTTTTCTTGTTTTTTTTTGTTGTTGTAGCTTTGTAGTAGTAGTAGTAGTAGTAGTAGTAGTAGTAGTAGTAGTAGTAGTAGTAGTAGTAGTAGTAGTCTTAACTGTTCTTGTTTTAGGTTAAGTTCCTGCCATTCACACATATCATTGTCATTACTCTAACCACCACCACCACCACCACCACACCCAACAACAACAACAACAACAACAACAAAAACACCACCACCACCACCACCACCACCAAAACAACAAACACAACAACAATAAATAAAACAAAATAAATTCAATCCACAAACCACTGACTGAGACTTCCCTTCCTTAAGACAATACAGTACTCGTGACATGTTTTTTATCCTTCACATCAAACCAACACTCAACACACACACCCCTCCACAAATAGGTCAGGTGAGGTTAGGTTAGGTTAGGTAAAGTGAGGTTAGGTTAGGTAAGGTAAGGTGAGGTGAGGTGAGGTTAGGTTAGGTTAGGTTAGGTGAGGTTAGGTGAGGTTAGGTTAGGTTAGGTTAGGTTAGGTTAGGTTAGGTGAGGTTAGGTTAGGTGAGGTGAGGTGAGGTGAGGTCAGGTTAGGTGAGGTGAGGTTAGGTTAGGTTAGGTTAGGTTAGGTTAGGTTAGGTGAGGTTAGGTGAGGTGAGGTTAGGTTAGGTTAGGTTAGGTTAGGTTAGGTTAGGTTAGGTTAGGTTAGGTTAGGTTAGGTTAGGTGAGGTTAGGTAAAGTTAGGTTAGGTTAGGTGAGGTTAGGTTAGGTTAGGTTAGGTCAGCTTAGATTAAGTTAAGTAAGTTCACATCTATAGAAGTTAAACAGAAAAATAGAAAGCTTTAAAGACCTATCCTCTCTCCCTCTCTCTCTCTCTCTCTCTCTCTCTCTCTCTCTCTCTCTCTCTCTCTCTCTCTCTCTCTAACAGCCCGCGGTTCGGAGTGGCCAATTAGCGGTGGTCGTGGGCCAATTACACCATTCTGGACACGAGGAGAAGGAGGAGGAGGAGGAGGAGGAGGAGGAGGAGGAGGAGGAGGAGGAGGAGGAGATTTAAAAAGATTTATACATCATAGGCTATACACTGTTTTTATGATTGTTAGAGAGAGAGAGAGAGAGAGAGAGAGAGAGAGAGAGAGAGAGAGAGAGAGAGAGAGAGAGAGAGAGAGAGAGAACCGTAGGGTAGAAAGGACACAATACGTCCATTAAATATTCTGAAAACTCTTGTAGAGAAGGACCCATACAACTCTCTCTCTCTCTCTCTCTCTCTCTCTTCTCTCTCTCTCTCTCTCTCTCATCCAATAGAAAGGTTAATCAAGAAAGCAAGAGAGAGAAGAGAGAGAGAGAGAGAGAGAGAGAGAGAGAGAGAGAGAGAGAGAGAGAGAGAGAGAGAGTTGGTGTTTCAGATAAGAGGTACCCAAAAACCTCCATTAGCCCTTTAAACACCATTGTATAAATAATAATAATAATAATAATAATAATAATAATAATAATAATAATAATAATAAAAATCGAGGTATGTGTTGCTTACCTGAGCCGAAGGAGGCCAGCAGGAGGAGGAGGAGAGCGCCCCCCACCCAGGAGAGGCGGGAGGAGGCGGGAGGGGGCGGTGACGTCATCATTCCTAGAAAAATACGAGAATAAATTAGATTAGAAATATTAAGGTTTTCAAGATCACAGGTTGATATCATGAGTGTGTTTGGGTTTGCCTGGGATTGACGGGTTGTTGTTGTTGTTGTTGTTGTTGTTGTTGTTGTTTTTTTCTTGTTGTTGACATTAATAAAGGTGTTTACATTATCATCGTATTTATTTTTATTGTTATTGTTATGATTGGGTGTTATTATTATTATTATTATTATTATTATTATTATTATTATTATTATTATTATTATTACTTATACTACTACTACTACTACTACTACTACTTTTAATATTACTGCTACTACTACTACTACTACATTTACTACTACTACTACTACTACTACTACTACTACTACTACTACTACCACGACTACTACTACTACTTCTACTATTACCACTACTACTACCACTACTACTTATACAACTACTACCACAACAAATTCAAGAACAAAAACAACAAAAAGAACAACAATAACAATAATAATAACAATAGTAATAATAATAATAATAATAATAATAATAATAATAATAATAATAATTCCTAAGAACATTTACAGAGCAGGTGGAAAAGAGAAAGAGAGGGAAGCTGAGGAGAAAAGGGCAGGGAGAGGGGAAGGAGAGTAACAGGTGGAGAGAACAGTGAGGGGAGAGAGGGGAAGGACGAGGGGAGGAGAGGGAGAGAGTAAGCAAAGAGTCGAGTGAAGGAGGGGAGATATGACAAAAGAGGGGAGAGTAGGTTAGAGTAGGGAGAGAGAGGGACAGAGAGAGAGAGAGAGAGAGAGAGAGAGAGAGAGAGAGAGAGAGAGAGAGAGAGAGAGAGAGAGAGAGAGAGAGAGAGAGAGAGAGAGAGTAAAAACCTGAAACGTGAGAGGATTTCTGTCTGTCTGTCTCTCTCTCTCTCTCTCTCTCTCTCTCTCTCTCTCTCAGCAGCCACACACAATTTATACTCATTTTCTGAACACCATACCGAATCTATACAATTTCTATTCAATTCAACACGAACAAATAAAAAATATATACACAAATACTGGAACTTATGCAAATACACACACTTAAACAGTCTCTCTCTCTCTCTCTCTCTCTCTCTCTCTCTCTCTCTCTCTCTCTCTCTCTTTCTCTCATGCACACACAAAGCTCATTTCAACTAAACACACTTACAAGCATACATACATATTCACACACACACACACACACACACACACACACACACACACACACACACAGGCCTAAATACCCAAACGCACGCAAATGGAAGGGATTACAGCTGCATTGTAATTGTAATCTTCCTCTTTATGTAAAATAATGATACAAAACACAGATCGAGTTTCCAGAGAGATGAGGGGAAGGGAGGGGAAAGGAGGGAGGGTGGGAGATGGCTGAGTGGGAGGGAAGGGAGGGAAGGAGAGAGGGAAGAAGTAGGGTAGGTGAGGGGAGGAAGTGGGGAGGAAAAGGGGGAGACTGGGTGGAAGGGGCAAGGATAGTGGTGTGAGAGGTGAGGGGAAATGGGAGACGGAGGGGAGATAGGTTGAGGGGAAAGGGGAGAAAGTTTGGGGGTAATATGAATAAATAACAGAGAGAGAGAGAGAGAGAGAGAGAGAGAGAGAGAGAGAGAGAGAGAGAGAGAGAGAGAGAGAGAGAGAGAGAGAGAGAGAGAGAGAGTATTCAAAGTAAGTAAAGGGAAGGGCTAAGAGAAAAGTAGGTAGAGAAATACAATTGAAAGGTTAAAAAGGAAGGAAGGAAGGAAGGAAGGAAGGAAGGAAGGAAGGATAGAAAGAAGAGAAGACAATGAAAGAGAAGGAAAAGGATACAAAGAAATAAAGACAGGAGGAACAGGAAAAATAAAAGAATACTATAGATAAGAAGGAAAAAAAAGGGGAAATAAGGAAAGATAAACTATGAAACAGAAAAAGAACATAAAGAGAAAATAAAAAAAGGAAAAGAGGAAAAGAAAAACAGGAACAATAAAAATGAAAATATAACGAATAAAGTAAAAAAAAATGAGGGGAAAATAAAAAAAAAGAATAAAAGGAAATACAAAAACTGAATGAAGGAAAAGAAAGAGAAGGAAAAAGAGAAAGGAAGGAAAAGGAGGAAATAGAAGGAGAAGAGAGAGAGAGAGAGAGAGAGAGAGAGAGAGAGAGAGAGAGAGAGAGAGAGAGAGAGAGAGAGAGAGAGAGAGAGAGAGAGAGAGAGAGAGAGAGAGAGAGAGAGAGAGAGAGAGAAAGGAGGAAAACAGAGAGAATAGATGAGAGAGATAGAGAAAGGGGAAGGCATGGGAAGGAAATAAAAAAGAGGGGAGAGAGAAAAGGGGAGAGCTGAAGGATAGCAATATGAACAGTAGAGATTTGAGGGGAAGAGAAGGGAGGGATGGGGAGGTGAGGGGAAGCTGAGGGGAAAGGGAGGAGAGGTAAAGAAAGGGGATAAAGAGGGGAAGAGAATGTCACTATGGAAACGGAGAGGAGATAAGAGGAAAGTGAGGGAGAGGGGAAAAGAGAGAGAGAGAGAGAGAGAGAGAGAGAGAGAGAGAGAGAGAGAGAGAGAGAGAGAGAGAGAGAGAGAGAGAGAGAGAGAGAGAGAGAGAGAGAGAGAGAAGAGGGAAGATGAGAGAGGAGAAGAGAGAAAGAGAAATAACACTGGAAACGGAGAGGAGAGACAAGGGGAAAATAAGAAAATGAGGGGAGGAGAGAGGGAAAGAGGGGAAGAGGAGGAAGGAGAAAAGAATACCTCGATGAAAATGGAGAGAAGAGATAAGAGGAAAATGACGGAGAAGAGAGGGGAAGGGAAGGGTAGTGAGGGGGTGAAGGGAGAAGAGAGGGAGAGAGAGGGAGAGAACAGGTGCAGGTTAACGAGGCGGTCACCTGCGCAACACACCTGTCCTGGACTCGCTTTATTAATTAAGGTATTTATTGTTGGGTTTGGCCTTTCTGGGTGGAAGGCTGCCGACTCTTACCAATTATCATTATTATTATTATTATTATTATTATTATTATTATTATCTTTATTATTGTTGCTTCTTTTAATAAATCATCGCTCATTTCATCTATTATTTTCGTTTTTCTTAATTAAATGAGAGAGAGAGAGAGAGAGAGAGAGAGAGAGAGAGAGAGAGAGAGAGAGAGAGAGAGAGAGAGAGAGAGAGAGAGAGAGAGAGAGAGAGAGAGAGAG
>NC_059285.1:17406277-17421277 GCF_017591435.1 Portunus trituberculatus
GAGGAGGAGGAGGAGGACAAGGAGGAGGAAAGAAATGACGTAGCAGTAATGGGTTGAAATATATTAACCATAGAACATTATACATCCTGCTAATGATGATGATGATGATGATGATGACAACAACAACAACAACAACAACAACAACAACAACAACAACAACAACAACATCACCAACAAACCAACACACTTTTCCATCACCTTCCATTTCCCCTCTATCCCTCTCTTTTCCCACTCTCCCCTCTCATCTTTCCCTCTCTCCTTCACGCAGGCTGTTCAGTGGGTGCCCTGCTTCGTGTCCCCTCAGCTGCCGGGCGCCTCTTTTCCCCTCATCTGACTAGGGTTGTTTTGCTCTCAGCGTCAAGGAAGTTGGAAGTTTGGAGTCACAAATGTAAACTTCAAGTAATTAAGACAGAAAGTATTTTAATCATGTCCCTCACGAGTGCCCGGAGCCAAGAAGGGGAAAGGGGGGGGAGGAATGGGATAAGGGGTAGGGGGAAGGAGAGGGGTGAAGGGAGAGAGGGAAAGGGAAGGGGAGAGGAGAGGAGAGGAGAGAGAGAGAGAGAGACAGAGAGAGAGAGGGTTATTACTATCATTATTATTATTATTATTATTATTATTATTATTATTATTGTAGTAGTAGTAGTAGTAGTAGTAGTAGTAACTGTTGTTGTTGTTGTTGTTGCTTTTCTTGTAGTTGTTATTACTGGTGGTGGTTGTGGTGGTGGTGGTATTATTGAGTAAGGGAACACAATGAGGGAAGGAAAGAGGAAATGAGGGGAAAAATTGAAGAACTATAATTCAAATTGGACTGGAAGGAAGGAAGGAAGGAAGGAATGAAAGAAGGAATGGGAGAATATACGCACAATTGAAGAGGAGAGGAAAAAAAAACGATGGGGAAAATATAAGGAAAAACATGCAAAAGCTGAAAAAGGAAAGATGTAAAAAGGGGAGAAAAAAGAGGAAAAAGCATCAAACTGCAATGAAAGAAGGAAATAAAGAGGAAAACACAAAAAAATACATAAGGTTAAAGGGAAAGAAAAAGAACAAAAAGAGAAAATAATAAGAAAAAAAACACACACAGGAAATTAGAATGAAATGAATTAATCTTACTTAGTTTGTGAAAAAAAAAGAGAAAAGGAAACAAAAAATGGAAAAAAAGGAGGAAAAAAAACAAAAAACACAGACAGAAGTTAAATTAATTGACTTTGCATTTTATTAGTGAAGTAAAACAAACAAAAAAAAAGATAGAAAAGAAAATAGAAGAAAAAAATTGAACTAAAAACAAGAGAATGAAAAATGAAAGAAAATAAAAATAAAATAAAAAAAAGAAAATAAAAAGTAGATAAGAAACACATAACGAGAGAGAGAGAGAGAGAGAGAGAGAGAGAGAGAGAGAGAGAGAGAGAGAGAGAGAGAGAGAGAGAGAGAGAGAGAGAGAGAGAGAATGATGAAAGGCAATAATGAATAAGGGAAAAAGTTGGAGAGGATAAGTAAAGGAAAGAAAGAGAATAATTAACAGAGAATAACAAAGAAAGAGAAAGAGAAAGAGAAAGAGAGAGAGAGAGAGAGAGAGAGAGAGAGAGAGAGAGAGAGATAGAGAGAGAGAGATAAGGTGATAAAGAGGGGAAAAAGGTTAATGAGATAATGATGTACTGTGTTAATTACGATGATGATGATGATGATGATGATGATGGTGAGGATGAGGAGGAGGAGGAGGAGGAGGAGGAGGAGGAGGAGGAGGAGGAGGAGGAGGAGGAGGAGGAGGAGGAGGAGGAGGAGGAGATACTTGAGAAAATACTATAAAAATGATGAAAATAGAGATAATGATGATAATAATGATGATGAGGGTGATGATGATGATGATGATGGTAATGATGATGATGATGATGATGATGATGATGATGATGATGATGTGATGATGACGATGATAGAAACAAAATTCAATAACATATGAAGAAGAGAGAGAGAGAGAGAGAGAGAGAGAGAGAGAGAGAGAGAGAGAGAGAGAGAGAGAGAGAGAGAGAGAGAGAGAGAGAGAGAGAGAGAGAGAGAGAGAGAGAGAGAGAGCAATCTAAACCAATAATATGAACCAAGAGGAGGAAATCATAATCAAATAAAAATATATAAAAAAATAAAGTATATAAAAATCTAAACTTACACACACACACACACACACACACACACACACACACACACACACACACACACACACACACGGAAGAAAAAAAACATGCAAACGAGGAGCAACATTTTGGCGCTGGGCGGGAAACATTATCGCCAATATTAGCGGCGCCAAAATCTAATTATTTGCATATTCGGACCCAAAACCCAGAAATTAATATTATTTTATTTCAGTGGCTTGTCCCTGAAACCTCTCTCTCTCTCTCTCTCTCTCTGAAAAGTTTCAAACGGTGCAAGGATCTGAAAGATTTTTTCTTACTGAATCTAATTTCTTCCTCAGCTCTCTCTCTCTCTCTCTCTCTCTCTCTCTCTCTCTCTCTCTCTCTCTCTCTCTCTCTCTCTCTCTCTATCTCTATCTATCTATCTATCTATCTATCTATCTATTATCTATCTATCTATCTATCTCTCCTTATTTTCTCGCACATAAAATCCCCCAAAGAAGGAGAGAGAGAGAGAGAGAGAGAGAGAGAGAGAGAGAGAGAGAGAGAGAGAGAGAGAGAGAGAGAGACCCTGAAGAAGCATAACACCCATTTTTCTTCATCGCCCATGACAAAGCATAATTTCCAGCCTCTCTCTCTCTCTCTCTCTCTCTCTCTCTCTCTCTCTCTCTCACACCAGATGCTGCCTCAAACTTTCCAAGGGACAAACCCACACTTACTTTTTTCCCCTCCTCTCACTCTCAATCTTCTTATCTCCCCTCACTTTCTCTCTCTCTCTCTCTCTCTCTCTCTCTCTCTCTCTCTCTCCATCATGCTGTCCTCACTCCTTATAAGTTTCCTCCTCTCTTTCCCCTCACTTTTCCCCTCCTTTTCCTTATCACCAACTTTTCATCCTTTCTTCCCTCACTTTTCCCTCCCCTCCTCTCACTTTTCCTCCCCCTCCCTTCTCTCAAATATACTTTACAGGGAGAAGGGAAAAGCAGAAGGAGAGGGGAAAGGAACTGGGGAAGGAAGGGGAAGTGAGGGGAAATGGAAAGGAAAGGAAGAAGTGAAGGAAAAGAGTGAGAAGGGAAAGGAAAAGGGGAAAAGAGAAGGAAATGAAGAGAGGGGAATGAAAGGAGAAAGAGGGGAAAGGGAAAATGGGAAGGATGAGGGGAAATGAAAAAGAAAGTAAAGGGCAAGAAAAAAATACAAGTAACGAGAGAGAGAGAGAGAGAGAGAGAGAGAGAGAGAGAGAGAGAGAGAGAGAGAGAGAGAGAGAGAGAGAGAGAGAGAGAGAGAGAGAGAGAGAAAGAACTTAATAATGAGTATGACCAGGTGTAGTTCGGGACACAGGATGGCAACGAGGTCATTAAAGGGGGTGAGGGGAAAGGGGGGGTGAGAGGAAAAGGTGAGGGGAAAGGGGATGAGGGGAGAGGGGGTTAAGGGGTGAGAGGGGTGAGGAAGAATGGAAGGTGGGATAAGAGGAGAGGCAGGTGAGGGGAGCAGTGGGTGAGATGAGTGGGTGAGGGGAAAAGGAGTGAGGGGAAAGGGGTGGGGGGTGAGGGGAGAAGAGGTGATTATCGTGGTAATTAAACGCAGGTCAGTTAGTTAACAGGCCAATTGGAAAGTTAAAAAGTTTTGCATTATAAACAAGAGATGACAGTGTGGATATTCTCTCTCTCTCTCTCTCTCTCTCTCTCTCTCTCTCTCTCTCTCTCTCTCTTCTTCCTTTACACAACTTAAACTTTTTTTTTCCCACATATTCCTTTTCTCATGACTATCCTCCCCTCTCTCTCTCTCTCTCTCTCTCTCTCTCTCTCTCATTAGCGAACCTGTCATATGACCTAATTACTTTCCAGGTGAGTATTAGCGTCATTAGCACCTGCATGTAGTCTGGGCTTGTCTAATGAGCTGATTTAATTCACCACACCTGGACGAGAATGGACAGGGAAGAAGTGAGGGGAGGAGGGGAGGGGAGGGGAGGAGAGGATGGGGTAAAAAAAAAAAAGGGGGGAATGTGGAGGGAAAGAAGGAATGGGGGGAGAGAAATTGAAGGGGAGATGGACTGAAGGTAAAGTAAGGGAAGGGAAGGAGCGAAGAAGAGATCGCAGGGGATATGTATTTAAGAGAGGGGAAAGTGAGGGGAAAGGATAGGTGGAGGTGAAGGGGAGGAAAAGAAGAAGGAGGGAGAGAAGAGGGGAAGATATTAAAGGGGAGATAGATTGAAGATAAAGTAGAGTAAGGGGAAAGAGGAAGTAAAAGAAGAGAGGGTGTAGTTAGTGAGGGGAGGAGGGAAGAGGAGGGGAAGGGCAGGAAAAGGAGGAGGAGGGGAGAGAAGATGGGAAAATATTGAAGGGGAAATGGGCTGAAGGTAAGGGGAAAGGGGAAAGAAAGGAAGAGTTTGTGTAGATGGAGTGAAGAGAGGAAAAAATAATGAAGGAAAAGAGGGGAAAAATAAGAAATGAATAGGAAAGGGAGAAGACAAGAGGGGGAAGGGAGGGAAAGACAAGAGTAGGTCAGAGGAAAGGGTAACAAGTGGGTTAATGGGAGGGAAGAGGGGAAAGAAGAGAGGGGAGGGATGAGGGGAGGGGAGGGGAAGGAGTTGGATTAAAAATAAGGTAAGGTAAGGGGAGGGGAGGTAAAAGAGGGGAAAGTGGAGAAAGTTTAGGTGTGTGTGTGTGTGTGTGTGTGTGTGTGTGTGTGTGTGTGTGTGTGTGTGTGTGTGTGTGTTCAGGATTCTTGTTTTTCTTTTTCTGTTTGTTTTGTTTTACTTTCAGTTTTTTATTGCATATTTTTACTTTTCTGCATCTCTCTCTCTCTCTCTCTCTCTCTCTCTCTCTCTCTCTCTCTCTCTCTGTCTTCCCTATTTCTAATTAACCATCATTCTAAATTTAATACCTTGTCCAGTGTCTCTCTCTCTCTCTCTCTCTCTCTCTCTCTCTCTCTCTCTCTCTTACCTGTCCGTAGCAAGGGTCACGTCTCTAATTAGTCACTCGCACCTGTCCTCTCTCACCTGAGAAAGACAACAGGTAAGAGAAGAGGTGAGAGTTACCGAGAGAGAGAGAGAGAGAGAGAGAGAGAGAGAGAGAGAGAGAGAGAGAGAGAGAGAGAGAGAGAGAGAGAGAGGAAAACAATGAAAAGAGAATAGAAGGGGAAAGTGAAGACGAGGCGAAATCCTAAGTGAGGGGACAAGACCTTCTTCTCCCCTCTCTCCCTCTCCCCTCTGAGGAAAACAGGCAAGTTATAGCTAGTAATCCATTTTCTCTCTAATGGCAACCCTAACCTCCTTCCGTTTTCTGTTTCAACAATGGACAAGAATTAATCCCGAACAGCACAAGGTCATTAGCAGAGAGAGAGAGAGAGAGAGAGAGAGAGAGAGAGAGAGAGAGAGAGAGAATTAATCATTTAAGTTTAGTAATTCCAATGATACGATTTTTTTTTCCATTATCTCATCTAAAGTTGCAAGTTAATCTTCTCTCTCTCTCTCTCTCTCTCTCTCTCTCTCTCTCTCTCTCTCTCTCGCTCGCTCGCTCGGTATAAAATATAAATAAATGCAGAATAGAGAGAGAGAGAGAGAGAGAGAGAGAGAGAGAGAGAGAGAGAGAGAGAGAGAGAGAGAGAGAGAGAGAGAGAGAGAGAGAGAGAGAGAGAGAGAGAGAGAGAGAGAGAGAGAGAGAGAGAGAGAGAGAATTTTCTTCAATAATATTTACAATACTGTAATAACATCAATTAATCACCACCACCACCACCACCACCACCACTACTACTACTACCACCACCACCACCACCACCACCACCACTACTACTACTACCACCACCACCACCACCACCACCACCACCACCACCACCACCACCACCACCACCACCACCCTACAGCAAACTAAAATTCCCCTATTTCTTCCAATCCCCTCTCTTGCTCTGACTCTCCCCTCTTCCCTTTTCCCCTTACCCCTCTCCCCCTTTCCCCTCACCTTCCCCTCGCCAGCAAACGAGGTAACAGCCCCATTAAACCTTTAGCTGCCCCAAACAACCATTATCCCCTCGCTTACTGCTCCCCAACTCCCCTCGTCCAACATTCTGTCTCCCCTCTCCCTCCTCCCCTCTTCCTCTCCCAGCTTGTCAAATGGGAGAGTGGAGGTATGGTGGAAGAGGAGGAAAGAGGGAGGAGGGAGGAGGGAGGGAGAAGGAGAGAAGAAATGAGGGGAAATGGAGGAAAGGAAGAAAAGAGGGGAAAGGAAAGAGGAAAAGAATGAACAAAGATATAGAAGGAAAGAAGGAAGAAAGGAGTGAAAGAAGAAAAAAAGGAAGGAAGGAAGGAAGGAATGGAAGAAAGAAAGAAAAAAGAAAGAAGTAAAGAAGAACGATAGAAAGAAAAGGAAATAAAGGAATAAATAGAAAAGAAAGGAAAGAGAAGAAAAAGAAAGAAAAGAAATATGGAGGGAAAATGAAAGAATGAGAGAGAGAGAGAGAGAGAGAGAGAGAGAGAGAGAGAGAGAGAGAGAGAGAGAGAGAGAGAGAGAGAGAGGAGGAGAGGAGGGAGGGACAGAAGACAACGAAACGAAGGAAGGTTTTGTGTGGGTGACAGGAGGAGAAAGAGAGAGGGGAGAGGGAGAGGGGAGAAGGAGAGGGGAGAGAGAGAGAGAGAGAGAGAGAGAGAGAGAGAGAGAGAGAGAGAGAGAGAGAGAGAGAGAGAGGGAGAGAGTCTGTGGGCCATTTAACAAGGCCTGGAAAATTTACGATTCCTAAATGCACGATTGTTGTTGTTGTTGTTGTTGTTGTTGTTGTTGTTGTTGTTGTTGTTGTTGTTGTTGTTGTTGTTACTGTTGTTGTTTTTGTTGTTATCAGTTTCTTTTTTATTTTCTTTTTATTTCTGCTTCTCTTTCCAGGTCCTTTTGTCTCTCTCTCTCTCTCTCTCTCTCTCTCTCTCTCTCTCTCTCTCTCTGAAGCAAAACTACAAAAGAGAGAAGAAAGAAATATTACACTATTGTTCTTTTGGAGAGGATAAATAATTGTTGTTGTTGTTGTTGTTGTTGTTGTTGTTGTTGTTGTTGATGATGATGATGATGATGATGATGATGATGACGATGATGATGATGATGATGTTACTATTACTATTAAACTACTTCTAAAACTATTTCAATCATTAAAATCTTTATCAGAGAAAGAGAGAGAGAGAGAGAGAGAGAGAGAGAGAGATGAAAGGAAAGAACTAAGAGAGGTGAAACGAGCATCATGTGTCAGCGAAGAAGAGAGAGGAGGAGGAGGAGGAGGAGGAGGAGGAGGAGGAGGAGGAGGAGGAGGAGGAGGAGGAGGAGGAGGAGGAGGAGGAGGAGGAGGAGGAGGAGGAGGAGGAAAACCTAAATGAGGAGGAAAAGGGAAGGAAAGGAGATAAAGAATGAGACAATCCTAGAGAGAGAGAGAGAGAGAGAGAGAGAGAGAGAGAGAGAGAGAGAGAGAGAGAGAGAGAGAGAGAGAGAGAGAGAGAGAATTGGCATGTTTTCAAGGTTAAATCTGAGAATCACTGAATTTCACTTGACTTTTTTTTCTTTTTCTTTTTTTCTGCTTTCTCAAAATTGTTCTTCTTTTCTCTGTTATTTTCGTCTCTTTCAAATTTTCTCGTTTACTTTTCATTTAATTTATTCTTAAAACGATATTTTTTTGTAATATTTTTCATTTTCCATTTTTTTCATCTCTTCTTCTTCTTCTTCTTCTTCTTCTTCTTCTTCTTCTTCTTCTCTCCTCCTTCCTCCTCCTCCTCCTCCTCCTCCTCCTCCTCTCCTCCTCCTCCTCCTCCTCCTCCTCCTCCTCTCATTATCTCTTCTTCCCTCAATTATTCATTACACTCTCATTATGTCATTATCGTTTTTCTTCCTTCTCCTTTATCATCCCTCTCGCTCCTCTTCCTCTTTTTCTCATTTACTTCAACGGCAAAAAAGCCTTTACATTATTATCAATCATCATCATCATCATCATCATCGTCATCATCATTATTGTTACTTATCATATTCACTTCTCTATTCTTCTTTTTTATTCGTTTGTATCTATTTCATCATCGTCATCATCATCATCATCATCATCGTCATCATTATCTCCTCCATCTCCTCCTTCTCCTCCATCATCATCATATCCACCACTACCATCATCTCCTTTTCTCCTCCATCTATCTATCTATATCTTCATTTTCTTTGATTCTCCTCCTCCTCCTCCTCCTCCTCCTCCTCCTCCTCCTCCTCCTCCTCCTCCTCCTCCTTCTTCTTCTTATTATTATTATTATTATTATTCCTCCTTCTTCTTTCAAATATATACTACTACTACTACTACTACTACTACTACTACTACTACTACTACTACCACTACTTCTACTAATACTACTAATACTATAACTCATATCATAGCTAAGCCTCCTCCTCCTTCTCCTCTTATCCTCCTCCATCGCGATCACAGGAACCTCTATTACTCTCTCCTCTCTCCTCTCTCCTCCTCCTCCTCCTCCTCTTCCTCTACCGTATCCAAGCTTCCATTTCAAGTTCACCTCCTCCTCACCATGACGATCACCAATATGGAAACCAGCGAGCCAGTCAACCGGTTCGAACCCCCAGAACATCTCCCTCCTCCTCCTCCTCCTCCTCCTCCTCCTCCTCCTCTTGAAGTTACTAGAGTAGAGAGTAGGATGGGAGTAGATTTGGTCCGGTTCTGGTTCTGGTTTTGGTCCTCCTCCTCCTCCTCCTCCTCCTCCTCCTCCTCCTCCTCCTCCTCCTCCTCCTCTTCATCTTTCTCTTCCTCGTGTTAGTTTTCTTATTTTTCTTCTTCTTCTTCTTTCTTCTTCTTCTTCTTCGTGTTAGTTTTCTTCTTTTTCTTCTTTTTTTCCTTTTTTATACTTTTTTTCGTCCTCTTCCTTTTAAAAGTTACCAGGATATGTTGGATCTCTTCTTCTTCTTCTTCTTTTCTTCTTTTTTTCTTCTTCCTCCTCTTGGTTCTCTAGATCTTCTTCTTCTTCTTCTTCTTTATCTTCTTCTTTTTTTTCTCCTCCTCCTCCTCCTCCTCCTCCTCCTCCTCCTCCTCCTCCTCCTCCTCTTCTTCATCCTTGCCACGCTTCACTAGACAAGCCATTTCATATTAAGCTTGGTTAGGCGAGTGTCCTATGATGGAGGAGGAGGAGGAGGAGGAGGAGGTAGTGATAGCGGTGGTGATGGTGGTGTTAGATTAATTCTGCCACCGACCACCACCACCACCACCACCACCACCACCCACACACACACACACACACACACACACACACACACACCTGTTCTTTGTCTGTCTCCAATCACCTGTTAATTCGTTGATAAGTAATATGAGAGGGTGCACTGAGAGAGAGAGAGAGAGAGAGAGAGAGAGAGAGAGAGAGAGAGAGAGAGAGAGAGAGAGAGAGAGAGAGAGAGAGAGAGAGAGAGAGAGAGAGAGAGAGAGGATGGTACAGAAAGGAATGGAGAGGAAAGGAGAGAGGGGGAGATGAGATGAAAGCTTAAAAGGAAAAGAGGAAGAGGAGAAGAAAGGAGAGGAAAAGGAAAGAGGAGACAGAGTTAGGAAGGGAAATGGAAGAAAAAAAAATGAAAAAAAAAATGAAAACAAAAGAAAAACAATACGAAGGAGAAATATAAAGAGAACGAAAGACAAAGAAACATAAAAAGAGGAATAGAGAGAAATGAAAAGAATAAGAAAAAAAAATGACGAACACAGACAAAAAAAAAAGAATATAAAACGGAGGAATAAAAAGATATGGGAGATATATAATCATAAGGGAGGGAGGGAGGGAGAGAGAGAGAGGGAGTGAGAGGGGATAAATAAAATAAAGAGGGAAGGTGGAAACAATGAACACTGTGCCCCTCCGGAAAGATTACAAGGAAGAGGGTGTTGGATGGGCGAAAATGAAGGAGATTAAAAGGTTCACCTCTCCTCTTTTTGTGGGTGTGGATCCTCTTATCATTGTTATTGTTATTGTTATTATTATTATTATTATTATGATTAACATTTTTTTATTATTACCATTACAAATTTTACTGCTACTATTACTGCTACTACTGCAACAACAACTACTACTATTATCGTTACATTATTACTGCTGCTGCTACTACTACTGCTACTACTACTACTACTACTACTACTACTACTACTACTACTACTACTTTTATCCTATTTACTTCTGTCAGTGTTGGGTTTACTGTTATTATTATTTTTCATTATCATTATTATTATTATTATTATTATTATTATCATTCATTATTATTATTTTCATTATCATTATTATTATCATTATTGTAGTAGCAGTAGTAGTAGTAGTAGTAGTAGTAGTAGTAGTAGTAGTAGTAGTAGTAGTAGTAGTAGTAGTAGTAATAGTAGTAGTGGTAGTAGTGCTTGTTACATCATTTTATCATCCACTCTTTTCAAACAGGCTCTAGATGAGGTTACATACGTTTTCATGGTGTTTTCTCACGATTTAAGTGGAAGATTAAGACGATTTCTACATACACAACAAGGAAAACAATCTTGCAAGCCTGGCTAATCTTCTTTGTGGCCTTTGAAAACATTCGTGATGAAGCTAAACACGCTTTTAAGGATGTTTTTAACGTTTTACTGAAAGATTAAACAAAATACCTACATCATTAAGAGCAAAAACAGTCTTAAGAAGCCAGCTAATCACATCTTTGGTCTATGAAAACAGTCAAGGTGAAGTTACATGAGATTTTAAGAGTATTTTTGTAATTGTACACGAATTTACAATATTTAAACGATTTATAAGATTAATAAGAGAGGGAAATAGTCTTGAGAACCAGGCTGATCATTGCGGTGGCCTTTAAAACCAGTGGGAGCGAGAGAACAAAGCAGGAAAGAGGCGGGACATGATTGGCGCTCAGTGAAAGCCTTAGTGAGATGAGAGGCCGAGAACTGCAACCAAGAAGTGACATGCAAGGACATTACCACTTAAAGAGAGAGAGAGAGAGAGAGAGAGAGAAGGTGATGCAAGAATAATTCCTTCAATTGTCCTGGATAAACGATTCTTTCCTTGTGTGAATATCAAGGCCAGACACACACACTGACTTCACTGACGTTCTTTTTATTTATTTATACCATGTGGGCTTTTCACGGGAATTTCTGGGCTAAAGGGGATACTTTTTCGGGGTACCTCCTATCTCAAAGCCCATCCGCTAGGTAACCGTTGCCCCGAGTGAGGAAGCCCAACCTACACTCGGACTGTGGACAGGATTCGAACCTATGCGCTTGGAGACCCCTCGGACCCCAAAGCACGCATGGTTCCACTGTACCACGGCGGCCCCCACCACACACACACAGAGAGAGAGAGAGAGAGAGAGAGAGAGAGAGAGAGAGAGAGAGAGAGAGAGAGAGAGAGAGAGAGAGAGAGAGAGAGAAAGTTTACAAGCCAAGAGCTAAAATTTTCGTTTCCACACATTAGTTAGCTTGGATTAATAACAAAAACAACATGACGAAATACAACATAAATGCGAATACAACAATTTGGGGCCACAAAATACACGTTGCAACAGAAGAATACCGAAGCTAAAACACACACACACACACACACACACACACACACACACACACACACACACACACACACACACACACACACAGTCAAAAACTAGAACAAACACAATTAAGTAATATGTTTGTGTGTGTAGAATTTGCATGCAAACGTTGTACACACACACACACACACACACACACACACACTCTCTCTCTCTCTCTCAGGAAAGGCAGCGGAAATGGGATAAAGAGGCAGGAAAGGAAGGGGAGAGAGAGAGAGAGAGAGAGAGAGAGAGAGAGAGAGAGAGAGAGAGAGAGAGAGAGAGAGAGAGAGAGAGAGAGAGAGAGAGAGAGAGAATATAAAGACAAAAAGCCGGAGAGAAAAACAAACAACGGCATTAACACACTAGTGGCCACGAGTTTAAATATTTCTTTTCTTTTCTCCCTTGAAAAAAAAAAAAAAAAGAAAAAATGAATAAAGGAAAAAATAATTAAAAAACCTTAATTATTTTTCATCATTACTTTCTTTCTTAACCCCTTCAGTACCATGGCACGCTGACATATTAATTCTGCTTACTATTTGGTGACTATACAGCTTCAGAAACTCATGTGGGGGGTTAAAATAGTGAAGACTGTGGCCATTAATCTTCTGACCTCCACAGACCCTTCCTAATGTCAATAAAATGGCCTAATCGTACACAAAACTCAAGGTAAAAATGTGTCCCAGTACTGAAGGCGTTAATCTAACCTAACCTAACTTATCCCTTCCTATCCTAACGTAACCTGACCCATTAATCTCCCCTCGTGTACTTTAGCTAAGTATGGATATGTTGAGGGGAAGGTAGTACCATTCCCTCATGTCTTTTCCCCTCAGACATTCTCCTTCTCCTTCTCTTTCCCCTCTTGAAA
This sequence comes from Portunus trituberculatus, assembly GCF_017591435.1. NCBI lineage: Eukaryota > Metazoa > Arthropoda > Malacostraca > Decapoda > Portunidae > Portunus > Portunus trituberculatus. The sequence goes on from NC_059285.1 coordinate 17,418,811, forward strand.
GTTACATAGAGAGGGTTGGTTCTTATCCTCTTCCTCCTCCTCCTCCTCCTACTACTACTACTACTACTACTACTACTACTACTACTCCTTCGTCTAAAATCTTTCCTCTTCTTCTTCTCTTCTTCTTCTTTTTCTCCTTCTGCTAGTTCTCTTCTTTCTCTTTCCTTTTGCAATCTTTCTCCTTGTCCTCCTCAAAATGTTAGTCCTCTTTCTTCTCCTCCTGTTGGCCCTCTTCTTACTCCTCCTCTTCCTCTTCCTCTTCTTCCTCCTCCTCCTTCTCATAATGTTACTCTTCCTCTTCTTCCTCTCCTCCTCTCCTCTTTCTCTCTCATTCTCTCTCTCTCTCTCTCTCTCTCTCTCTCTCTCTCTCTCTCTCTCTCTCTCTCTCTCTCTCTCTCTCTCTCTCTCTCTCTTTCCTTCTCCTCCTCCTCTTCCTCCGCCAGTGACCTCTGCAAGGAATTATAAAACTCAGTAAGTCCTCCTCCTCCTCCTCCTCCTCCTCCTCCTCCTCCTCCTGCAGAAGTGATGAGGACACACTTCCTCTCCTCGGCCTCTTGTCACGTCCTTAGAAGCCCACACCGTGCCAACATCAAGAGGTAACAGAGCCTAACCACCACCACCACCACCTCTTCCTCTTCCTCTTCGTTCTCCTCCTCCTCCTCCTGCTCCACTTCTTCTTCCTCCTCTTCTTCCTTTTCCTTCCTGTAATTACTTTTTTTCATCTTCCTCCTAGTCTTCCTTCTCTTCCTCCTGCTCCTCTTCTTCTTCCTCTTCGTTTTCCTTTTCCCTCTTGAACTTTCCTTTGCTATGTAATTTTGAGTTTTCTTTATGTCCATCTTCCTCTTATTCTTCCTTCTCTTCCTCTTCCTCCTCCTCCTTCTCCTCTTCCTCTTCCTCTTGTTCCTTCTTATTTTCCTTTTTCCTCCTGTACTGATTTTCCATTCCTATGTAATTTTGAGGTTTTGTTTGTTTATTTTTTCCTTATTCTTCCTCCTCTTCTTTCTTCTCTTCCTACTCCTCCTCTTCCTCTTCTTCCTCCTCCTCTTCCTTTTCCTTCAGTACTTATTTTATTTCAGTCATTTTATTATCAGTTTTTTTGTTATTTGTTTATTTTTTTCCATCTTCCTCCTACTCTTCTTTCTCTTCCTCTTCTTCCTCCTCTTCCTCTTCCTCCTCCTCCTCTTTCTTTTCTTCCTGTTTAATTTCCATTCCTATGTAGTTTTGAGGGTTTTTTATTTATTTATTTTTCATCTTCCTCCTACTCTTGCTTCTCCTTCTTCTCCTCCTCCTCTTCCTCTTCCTCTTCTTCCTTTTCCTCCTCTTCCTTTGTAATTTAATAGTAGTGTAATTTATTTTCTTTAGGCTCAGCTATTTATTTAATTTTTGTCCTCCTATTTCTCTTCTTTCTTCTTCTTCTTCTTCTTCTTCTTCTTCTTCTTCTTCTTCTTCCGACACAATAAACTGGTATGGGAATTAATCTATACATTTATTTTTATCAAGTATAATTTAATTTTTTTTAAACCTGATGCATGTATTAAAAAAAGACAAGATTTCATATACAGATACTCTCTCTCTCTCTCTCTCTCTCTCTCTCTCTCTCTCTCTCACGTAGAATAACAATGATTTCCTTCACACCTTCTTACACAGGTGAGCAATGGAGCTATCACTACCTGTCTTACGCACCGATTACCTCCACCTCTCCCTCTCCCTCTCTCTCTCTCCCTCACCATGATGTCGGTTCGTATTTTTGTTGTGTCCATCAGCTGACCACAAACACACGGTCATGATAACTCTCTTCCTGCAATAGTCGTGCCTCTCTCTCTCATTTCCTCTCCTCCTCTCCCTCTCCCTCTCCTCTCCTCTCCTCTACTCTCCTCTCCTCTCCCTCCTCTTCTTTCACACTCACTGTCACCATCCATTTGTGCTTGTGTGTGTGTGTGTGTGTGTGTGTGTGTGTGTGTGTGTGTGTGTGTGTGTGTGTGTGTGTGTGTGTGTGTGTGTGTTTTATGACGTATCTTCTTTCCTTCTTTTTTTTTCCATTCTGTTATTGGTGTTTTTTTTTTTCTTATTCTTTTTCTATCATTAGTTATTAATCCTTTCTATTTTTCTCTTTATTTTTTTTTTCTTTATTATTTTTACCTTGCTTTGTGTTAACCTGATTAATTAAACTTCCCTGCTTACGTGATGAGAGAGAGAGAGAGAGAGAGAGAGAGAGAGAGAGAGAGAGAGAGAGAGAGAGAGAGAGAGAGAGAGAGAGAGAGAAAAAAGAAGAAAAATATACGAGAAAACATCAAAATCTTTTCCATTTTTCTGTTTACCTTTTTTTTTTTTTTGGGGAGAGAAGCGAATAAAGAAGAAGAGGAAAAAGATGAAACAAAAAAGAGAGAAAGAGAGAAATTTACCACCAATATCTTTATACCTACCCTTCCTTTATCAATCCATCTCTCTCTCTCTCTCTCTCTCTCTC
>NC_059285.1:17426277-17431277 GCF_017591435.1 Portunus trituberculatus
CTACTATTATTTATCTTCCTTGTCACGTATTTTCATCATCTCCTCCTCCTCCTCCTCCTCCTCCTCCTCCTCCTCCTCCTCCTCCTCCTCCTCCTCCTCCTCCTTTGCAGCTTCCTCTTCCTACTCATCCACTTCCTCCCTCATGTCCACGACCACTTCTCCTTCTCCTATCCCTCCTCCTCCTCTTCCTCCTCCTCCTCCTCCTCTTCTTAATCTCCCACAGGCTGTCTCTTTCACTCTCCTATTTCTCCTTCCACTTCTGCAATTTCTCAAACTCTTCTTCCTCCTCCTCCTCCTCCTCCTCCTCCTCCTCCTCCTCCTCCTCCTCCCCCACACTCATAAACCAACGTATGAAGTCATGCTGGCCACTCCCCTCCTCCCACCCACTCCTCCCCCCTACCAAGATAATTAGACCAACTACCCTCCCCACCTCCCTCTCCCTACCCACCCCACCCCATCCCTCTCCACCCAACCTGAGTTATAGTTGAGGGGGGGAGGGGGGAGAAGGAGGCTGTTACTACCCCGCATCTCTCTCTCTCTCTCTCTCTCTCTCTCTCTCTCTCTCTCTCTCTCTCTCTCTCTCTCTCTCTCTCTCTCTCTCTCTCATGCAATCAGGCAGAATTAAGTTAACGAGGAGTAATAAAGATAGAATGATGATAAACATGCAGAAAAGAGGGAAAAAGAGGAAGAGAAAGAAGGGAAATGGGAGAAGAAAGAAGATAAAGAGGGGAAAAATGAAGATAATATAGGAGACCATTAAACATACACAAATGAGAATGAGAAGAGATAGAGGTAAGAAGGAGAGAGAGAGAGAGAGAGAGAGAGAGAGAGAGAGAGAGAGAGAGAGAGAGAGAGAGAGAGAGAGAGAGAGAGAGAGAGAGAGAGAGAGAGAGAGAGAGAGAGAGAGAGAGAGAGAGAGAGAGAGAGAGAGAGGCAGTATTAAGAGCAGTAACATCCATTATTATTATTATTATTATTATTATTATTATTATTATTATTATTATTATTCATCTACTAACTATTACTACTACTACTACTACTACCACTACTACTACTACTACTACTACTACTACTACCACTACTACTACTACTACTACTACTACTACAACAATAAAAGTACGATAAAGTTATTTTCTGAACACTTATAGAGAATTTACGATTATTACTACCACCACCACCACCACCACCACCACTACCACCACCACTGTTACTGCTACTACTACTACTATTACTACTACTACTACTACTACTAAAGCCCACTTAGCTGCCACACAATGACCGCAGAAAAATATCAAGGAAAACTTAGAAGCATATGTGACCAAGGGGAAAGAGAGGGGAAAGAGAGGGGAGACGAGGGGAAAGAAAAGGGAAAAGAGGGGAAAGAAAGGGGAAAGAGAGATTTGAACGATAGGTTGGGGAAGAGGGGAATGAGGAGAAAATGGGGGAAAAAGAGGGGAATTGGGGAAGCGCTGAGAAGAATATATAAGAGGGAAGGTACGTGAGAGAGGAGGGAAGGAAGGAAGGGAAGGGAGGGATGGGTGGCGAGAGGAGGGGATGGGAGGGGAGAGGAGAGGAGGGAAGGGAAGGGAAGGGAAGGAAAGAAAGGAAAATATAAGCGAAGAAAGGAAGGAAAAAGAAAGATAATGGAGAGAAAGGGAAAACAAAGAGGAAATAGGAAAAGAAAATAAATAAAGGACAAAAATGGAGAAATATAGGAAAAGTACGGAGAGAGAGAGAGAGAGAGAGAGAGAGAGAGAGAGAGAGAGAGAGAGAGAGAGAGGAGAGAGAGAGTAGAGGCGTGGGTGGATGGGGGAAGGTTGAGGGGAGGGGAGAGGGGAAATGGGAAGGGAGGAGAGGAAATGGGAAGGAGGAGGGGTAGGGAACTGGTACACACACACCTCAGGAATTTAATTACCCCCCCTTCAACGCCAACAATATTCCACCCACCTCCCCTCTTTCCCCTTCCCATTCCCCTCTCTCTCTCTCTCCCCTCCCCTCCCCACCACAGTTTTCCGCCACGCATCCTCGTCTCGCTTCCCCAACCAATCCTTCCCCAACATTCCCCTATGTGCTGCCTATTTTTCCCCTTTACGTTTCCCCTTTCCCCTTCATGTTTCCCCTTTTTCCCTTTCCAATTCACACTTCCACTTTTTTCCTCCTTTCTCCTTCACGTTTCCCCTTTTTCCCCTTCCCCTTTACGTTTCCTCTTTTTTTCCCTTCACCCTTTACCTTTCCACTTTTCCCCTTACCTCTTCATGTTTCCCCTTTCCCCCTTCTCTTTCACGTTTCCCCTTTTTCCATCTTTCTCTCTTTCCTTTTTTTCCAACCACTACCATATTTTTTCCATTTATTTTTCTTTGTCTGTAAATCTCTCTCTCTCTCTCTCTCTCTCTCTCTCTCTCTCTCTGTCTTTTCTTACCTACCTTCAATTTTCCCACTTTATCGATCTTTCTACTTTCTCTCTTTCTTTTTCCTTCCTCTCATTTCTTTCCTTCCTTCATTTCCTTCACTCTAAAAATTCGTGTCTATATTTCTTTCCTCTAAAACGTTTTATCCCTCTCACTTCACTCGTTTCCTTTCTTTCCTTCCCCACTTCTCTTCCTTCACCTCCTTCCTTCTTCTTCTTCTTCTTCTTCTTCTTCTTCTTCTTCTCCTCCTTTTATTACATTACGATAACAAGTTTAATATATTTTCCTTCCTTTCTAAGACCGAACGAGTATATATGCATATTTGCCACTTACACCTGACTCCTGCCTCCCCCTCCTCCCCCTTCCCCCTCTCCCCTCCTCTTCCCCCCAACCAGGTAATCACCCTCAACAACACCCCCCTCCAACACCCCCACCACACTCGAGACACCTTAACACAATACAATGCAACACCACTGCAAGACTAACTCCTGCCTCCCCTTCTTTCCCTCCCCCCTGTCAACCAGGTAAACACCCTCAACAACACCACCTGCAACACCACCCCCACACTTGAGACACCGTAACACTACTATACTATTCAACACCACTACAAGAGGGTACACCATTTCGTATTTTTTTTTTAAGGGGTGTGTCAGTTCATCAATCAACACCATGTCCTACACCACATCACCATTTTTTTTTTGTTATGCTATCGTTAAGGGACACCACTACATTGCACTACACCATATTTGAAGGAATCATCACCATATTTTTGTAAAGAGATAACCAGGCAACACCACGCAACACCACCAATACACCATCACTATATAATACCATACCATAATGTGGAGAATTACACATCACACACCACCACACCATAACACCACAACTCACAACTGAGGCACAACACCACCACCATCACCACCACCACCACCACCACCACCACCACCACGACACGAAGACAGGAAAGCACCGATGCAAAACACACACACACACACACACACACACACACACACACACACACACACACACACAATTCACAGGCAGCCAAACCAGCCCCATAAGACTGTAAGAATGGCGCCAACCCCTCTCCCCTCACCCTCTCCCCTCACCCTTTCCCCTCACCCACTCCTGTTTCCCCTCTCACCCTCGCCTTCCTCTCGTCCAACATCCACCTTGAACTTTCATTTTTCCCCTCTTTCTCCTCCAAAACTGTCCTCCTTGCCCTCTTTCCCCTCCTCTCCCCTTACCCCTCTCTTTCCAATCCCCCCTCAGCCATTGTTAAATATTTCTTGAGGTGAACAAGAGCCTGTTTGCTTCAATAGCGGAAGAGGAAGAGGGAGGGAGGGGAAAAGAGGGAAGGGAGGAGGGAAAGACAAGATGAAAGAATATTTGCAAAACGGAAAAGAAGGAAGAAGGAGTGGAGGAGCACAAAAAGAAGAAAAGGACGAATAAAGGAGGAAAAGGAGGAGGAGGAGGAGGAGGAGGAGGAGGAGGAGGAGGAGGAGAAGGAGAAAGAGGAGGAGGAGGAGCAGGAGAAAAGAGAAAACTAGAAGAGATGTGGTCACGAAACGTGAAAATGAGAGAGAGAGAGAGAGAGGATGGTGGTAACCAGCAAGTGGGCCTTAAAAAAGTGGGAGGAAAGCCTGCGCCGGAAACTGTGTGGCACTGGCGTAGGAAACAAAACTTGGTGGTCTCTTGTTAAGGACAAACAAGGAACTGGCCACCAAGAATCCATCCCTCCCCTCAGCAAGCAGGACGGTACTGTCGCCACCAGCAGTAAGGAGAGGGCACAGTTGCTGGCTTCCTTGTTTGCTGGAAAAATGAAGGTCGGGAATCCACAGCAGCCACCGCCTCAGCTGGTCCAGCAATGTGAGAAGACTGTCACCATGGTGGAGGTGACGCATCAGCAGGTGAAGCGATTATTGCGGGGCTGGACACACAGAAAGCCACCGGCCCTGATGACATCAGCCCGCACCTGCTGAAGCGATGCTCCCAGGAACTGGCTGCCCCTCTCACCCAAGTCTTCACAACTTGTGTACGGGAAAACGTCTGGCCTTCAGTGTGGAAGGAGGCTCGAGTAGTTCCTGCACACAAAAAGCTCCAGGACGGACCCAAAAAACTACAGACCCATATCCCTGTTGTCAGTGGTGGGTAAAGTGTTTGAGAGGGTCGTGGCAGAGGTGGTGTGTAGCCATCTCAAGGACAATGCCCTCCTCTCAGACCAACAGTTTGGGTTCAGACCTGGAAGGTCAACCTCCGACCTAATGATGCTTCTCACCAGGCATTGGCAGGACGCCCTCGACGACGGCAAGGACACTATAGTGGTTGCTTTGGACATAGCAGGAGCTTTTGATAAAGTATGGCACAACGGATTACTAGAAAAGCTTCGTGCTAAAGGCATCCAGGGTGGCTTGCTACGACTCTTGGGAAATTACCTGCAGGACAGAAGCCTCAAGGTGGTTGTCAACGGGCAAACATCTGAGTCCCTGCCTGTGGAGGCATCAGTGCCACAGGGTTCAATTCTTGGCCCACTCCTGTGGAATATCTACGTGGATGATCTTCTCCAGCTACTGCCAGGAGTCATGGCCTATG
>NC_059285.1:17458777-17461277 GCF_017591435.1 Portunus trituberculatus
TCTAATCACACCCAACAATCATGGTAAAATTGCGTCTCAGTACTGAAAGGGTTAATGGTTCTGGTTGTCCTTGGTTTTTTGGTGACTTCATTAAATACTGTTGTTGTTTTTAAGGTACTTCAATCACGTTTATATGGCTTTAGATTCCATGGGTCTTTAAATACTCGTACACGTGAGTTTCAGTGCTTTGTATGAATGCTAAGGCTTTTTCTCTCTCTCTCTCTCTCTCTCTCTCTCTCTCTCTCTCTCTCTCTCTCTCTCTCTCTCTCATTTCCCTCCCTCTTTCCTTTCCTCCCTCCATCTCCCTCCTTTTCTCCTTCCCTCCCTCCCTCCTTCTCTCCCTCACTCCCTCCCTCCCTCCCCTCTCCCTGGCTGCGTCCTTCACCGTGAGCTTTAAACAGTGAAATGCCTCCCTTTAACTATGAATGGAAGGATCCTCAGTGAAAGTTTAAGAATCTCAGTAAAGCTTCTTCTAAATCATTCTTGTGCCTTCGTGTGTGTGTGTGTGTGTGTGTGTGTGTGTGTGTGTGTGTGTGTGTGTGTGTGTGTGTGTGTGTGTGTGTGTGTGTGTGTGTAAGAGGAAGAGCAGGAGGGAGAAGAGAAGAATGAAGGAGGAAGTTTTTTTCATTAATTTATCTTTTTATTTTCATTTTTTTTTTTTTTAGTATTTGCCGTCAACTATTTTGCTTTTCTTTATGCATTTATCTATCAATTTTTTTTTTTTTTGTATTTGTCGTTCTGGTATATAATTTTTTTTTTTCATATAATTTCCTCCTGGTATATATTTTTTCCCAAGTAATTACCTCTCCTCGTATGTATTTTCCTGATGTAATCCTCTCCTGATACCCAAACAATTGTAATTCTCACTTAAAAACAAGAATCTCCTATGTAATTTCCCCTCATAATATCCCTCCTTATGTAATTTTTCAACTTAACCAATATCCATATGTAATTCCTTCTTGGTGTCTTCCTATATAATTCTATACTGATAAACCTTCTTCCAGTTATTTTTTTCCCCTTTTTAGTTTTGGCATCTATTCTGTGTACCTATTTCCAAGTAATACCCTCCTAGTGTCAGCCAAATGTAACTCCCTCGATTGATATGTTCGCAAGTAATTCTCTATGTGCAATCTCCCGCGCCGCCACGGACCAGTAATTACACAAGTTTACACTCCAACACTCTCGCCTCGCTGCATTTTCTCCGTCGTGTCATTCTCCGAGGTGTGTGTTCGCCCGCCTCGCCATTCCCTCCATCTTCACTCCTTCGCTTTCAAAATACATGTGTGTGTGTGTGTGTGTGTGTGTGTGTGTGTGTGTGTGTGTGTGTGTGTGTGTGTGTTCAGATGAGATTGTTATTAGTAAGTTTTAAGGTATTTATTTTAGATATATTCAAAAATTCTGTAATTTTAACCTTCGTGTTCTCTTTCTTTTTCTCTTTCCTTCTTCTCTTTCCTCATTTTCTTCGTTTGATCTTGTGTTTAAATGCCTGTTTTTTTTTATGTCTATTTGTTTTTGTATTAATTTATTTTGTTGTTGTTGTTGTTGTTGTTGTTGTGTGTGTGTGTGTGTGTGTGTGTGTGTGTGTGTGTGTGTGTGTGTGTGTGTGTGTGTGTGTGTGTGTGTGTGTGTGTGTGTGTGTGTGTGTGTGTGTGTGTGTATTTCCTAGGACTGACACTCTCTCTCTCTCTCTCTCTCTCTCTCTCTCTTGATACGTAAAATAAAAAAAAGTGACCAGGAAAGAAAAAAATAATAAAAAAAGATATATAGAAGGAAAAGGGAAAGAAAATAAACATCACTAAGTTTTTTTTTTCCTTTCTCACTATAAGGAAAATAATGACAAGAGCGGTGAAGAGATACAGAATATAAAACATGTAACTTCATATCAAACTTTTGCCTTGTGTTGTCATAGAAACCTTTCGCATCAGGTCACTAAAAATATCTTAGGTAAAGAGAAAGAGACACACTGATAACACACACATGAAATACACAATGATACGAAAATAAGAGAAAGATAGACAGATAGATAGATAGATAGATAGATAGAAAGATAGAAAAATGGGAAAAGGAAGGAAACTAAGACTATATATAAGGTAAAAGGGACACAGCTAACATACACTTGAAATACACAATGATACGAAAATAAAAGAAAGAAAGCAAGAGATAGAAAGAAAAAAAAGAGTGGGAAAAGAAAAAGCAACTAAGAATATCAGATAAAGAGAAAGAAACACAATGATAATATACACATGAAAGGCACAATGATAAGGAAATATAATGAAGAAAGAAAGAAAGATAGATAAAATACATACATACATACATAGACTTAAAAGAAAAATGAGAAAAGAAAGGCAAATGAAAAACATGCAAAAATAAAGATAAACTGATAACATAAATCTGAAAATTACAATGATACGAAAATAAAAGAGAGAAAAAAGAAAGAAAGAAAGATAGATAGATAGAAAAAATGGGAAAAGAAATGGAAGTAAGAATATGTTTGGTAAAG
>NC_059285.1:17471277-17473777 GCF_017591435.1 Portunus trituberculatus
TTTAATCTACCCGTTTATTTTATCTATCTATCTATCTATCTATCCATCTATCTATTGTCTGTCTGTCTGTTTGTCTTTCCATCAACATACTGTTTTCTTTTTTTTTTTTTTTTGCTTATTATCTATTAAAATCGCCTTATATATTCGTGTACCCTAATCTACCCAAAGCTTTTATCACTAATTATAATCTTCATATTCAACATTATACAAGAAAAAAGAGGAAAAAAGTTACTAATAAGTTTTTCATCTCAGTAGAACGTGTGTGTGTGTGTGTGTGTGTGTGTGTGTGTGTGTGTGTGTGTGTGTGTGTGTGTGTGTGTGTGTGTGTGTGTGTGTGTGTGTGTGTGTGTGTGTGTTTAGGCACTCAAGACCCCACCACTGAAATACTTGAGGAGGCAAAGAGTTAAATATTACCTGGAATATTACTAATTAACTCACGTGAACAGGTGAACCCCAATATCCATTTTCTATTTCCCCCATTTTCTTTCTCTGGAGTGCAGGAGATCTTTAGCGGGAAACTAATCCTCTTTTTTTTTTTTTCATTTTGTGTCGTAAAACCTCCGATTCCATTTGTGCTGAGAGGACGGAAAAAGAGGGGGAAAAAAAGAGGGGAAAACAATAATCCCGTTGTGCTGGTGTAGGAAGCGGGAAACAGCTGTGGGAGGTTGGTTCACTTCACGCTCCAAAAACACTGGGGAAAAAATCAACTTTCTTCCTCTTTAATTCTCGTTTTTTTTTTTTCCGGGGCTTCTTTCTATAAATATTTGTTTCGAAGTTATTTTTTTCATTTCATATTTTTGTATTTCTTTTATTTTTTACGTTTTTTTTTTTTTTCGTATCGACATAAAATCTGGTTCGTCATTTATTCTCAAGCTTTCTTCTTCCTTCTCTCTTCCTCTCCTCTCCTCTCCTCTCTACCTCTTCACTGCTTCCTCCTTCCTTTACAAATTTTCTTCATTCATTATTTCTTATTTCGTTTCCTCTCTTTTTTTTTTTTTGATTGACAAGCTTTTATTTTACTACCATTCTTCTTTTCCAATCAGTTTTCTCTATTTGTAAACTTTCCACATTTCTTCCCTTATTATTTACAACTTATCGAGGTTCTTTTCTTTTTTGCCATTTATAGTTTTCCTCCTCCTTTTTTTTTTTGCATTTACGAGTTTTAATGTTTGTTTTCATATTTGTATCTGTTTCCTTGATTTATTCTTTTTCTGTTTGTATTTTCCTGTTTTTTTTTTTACCGTATTCACACGCTTCCTAATATTTTTTTCGTATTTTTTTTTTATATTTTTTATCCTAATTCTAACACCATTTTTTTTTCTAACCAAACAATACAAAATCATTTTCTACTCATAAATCTTTTGTTTTTCGTTTTTTTTTCTTTCATTTGTTCTCCTTGACGTTCATTTTAACACACACATACATAGCGAGAGAGAGAGAGAGAGAGAGAGAGAGAGAGAGAGAGAGAGAGAGAGAGAGAAAGACACACACACACACACACACACACACACACACACACACACACACACGTCGTAACCTCCTTCCCTCCATCAACAACCAATGCAGGTGGAATTATGTCACAGGTAGTAATAGGGGTGACTAACTGACTCACTCACTGACCGACTGGCTGACTAACTGCTTGAGTGATAAAATGACTGACTGGTTGTTGGACTGAGAGAATGACTAAATGACTGAGAGAATAAATGAATAACTGACTGACTGACTGACTACCTTTATTAATTAACTGAGCGACTGACTGACTGATTGACTGTCTTTATTAATTAACTGACTGACAGGTTGTTGAATAAAGAAAATGACTGAAAGTAAGTGAATAACTGGCTGACTGACTTCATGAATAGAGAAAATGACTTAATGAGTGAGAGAGTAAGTGACTAACTGACTATCTCTATGAATTAACTGACTGACTGACTGACTGACTGATTAACTGACTAACCAACCACTGCTCATATTGATTAACTGATTGACTGACAGATTGACTGACTGACAAACAAACTCTTTCCCACAATGACGTTCAGTTCAGGATGCAACAGAAAATTTTCCTTCCCTATGTGTTCAATGTTTTTTTTTTCCCTCCCTTCCTTTCTTTCCCTCTCGAACCACGAATCAGATTCCAACACAGACCTTTTTTTCCCCACACCTGGCACACCTTTTCCATTAGTTGGCGGGTTATCACAACTTTTTTCCCCCTATTTTTAATATTGAAACGTCATGCACAAGTAACGCCTCTACATATACAAAAAAAAAAAAAAAAAAAAAATCAAATAATAATTTCTTTACTCTCTCTCTCTCTCTCTCTCTCTCTCTCTCTCTCTCTCTCTCTCTCTTGTCATTCACGTCAAGATCAGTGACGAGTGTGGTATTGATAATGTAGACTGTTGTTGTTGTTGTTGTTGTTGTTGTTGTTGTTGTAATCATCGGCGCCTCGAGACCATTATTATTATTGGTGATTTATAGTAGTAGTAGTAGTAGTAGTAGTAGC
>NC_059285.1:17478777-17493777 GCF_017591435.1 Portunus trituberculatus
TGATGGCTATTATTGGCGAAATGCAGCGGTAGGATTGTGTTTGGTGAGCAGTGGTCGCCAGTGTAGCCAACACAAACTGGCTATGTGGAGGATATGTGAAGGAAACTATGCACGCTGTTCCCTCGCATGATAAAGTGAAGGAATGGCTGTACGGAGGAGAGGGGGGGAGGAGAAGAAGGAGGAGGAGGAGGAGGAGGAGGAAGACTAAACCAGATTCTAAAAAGGAGAGAACAAGTTAGAATCACCGTGAATTTTTATATAAAGGTACACTGGGTTAAGTTAGGTTAGGTTAGGTTAAGTTAGGTTAGGTTAGGTTAGCAGGCTCCCCCCAGAAGTAAAGTTAGCTTACACTGGGTTGAGTTAGGTTAGTAGGCTTCCCCCCCCAAAAAAAAAAAAAAAGCAACGAGGACTGTTCTTTCCCTAATTCCCACAAGGTACAGCCTCGTAAGGGACAATAGGTGTGCTGCTGCTGGTGGTGCTGGTGGTGGTGCTGGTGTTGGTATCTCACGCTCCACTAATTCTGCACTTCTTCCGTCTCTTATCTTTCTCTTAGCTTATCTTTTCCTTCTTATCTTCCTTCCCAAGATTCCAAACCTTCTTGTCCTCCACTTCTTCCACCTTTCTTACACTAGTCTCCGGATATCCTCCTCCTCCTCCTCCTCCTCCTCCTCCTCCTCCTCGTGCCGCCATCCAGAGGGCCATAAACACGGGGCAATGAAAGCTTTAAGGGCGAGGCGACGTCGAGGCAGCCGCGGGAGGAGGTCTGAGATGGCGAGGCGCGGCTCCCACACCCACCCTGCCTGGATCACACTGAGAGAGAGAGAGAGAGAGAGAGAGAGAGAGAGAGAGAGAGAGAGAGAGAGAGAGAGAGAGAGAGAGAGAGAGAGAGAGAGAGAGAGAGAGAGAGAGGAAAGGTGGAGACAGGGAAAGGAAGGAAGGAAGGGATGGAGATTGCAGCGTGGGAGTGATTGCAAGGAGGAGGAGGAGGAGGAGGAGGAGGAGGAGGAGGAGAGAAGCCCCTAGCGACCCTCAAAGCCCCCGAGGTCCTCAGTCATGCATAACTGTCATGTTTACAAATCACTGCCACACTGTCTCCCCTCTCCCTCTCTCCCCTCTCCCTCCCACTCCCCTCCCCGCAACACTGTCTCCCCTCTCCCTTCCACTCCCCTCCTCGCTACACTGTCTCCCCCTCTCCCTCTAACTCCCCTCCCTGCCACACTGTCTCCCCTCTCCTTCCCACTCCCCTCCCCGCCACACTCTTCCCTCTCCCTCTCATCTCCTCTCCCCGTCACACTATCTTCCCTCTCCCTCCCACTCCCCTCTCCACCACACTGTCTCCCCTCCCAGCCTCACTGTCTCCCCTCTCCGCCACACTGTCTCCCCTCCCTCTAACTCCCCTCCCCGGCACAATATCTCCCCTCTCCCTCCCACTCCCCTCCGCACCACACTGTCTCCCCTCCTCGTCTCACTGTCTCTTCCTCGCTAAAACAGCCTCCCCTCACCGCCACACTGTCTCCCCTCTCCCTCTCACTGTCTTTTCCCCGCCACACTGTCTCCCTTCTCTCTCTCATCTCCCTCTCCTCGCCACAGTTTCCCCTCTCCTGCCTCACTGTCTCCCCTTCCAGCCTCACTCTCTCTCCTCTCTGCCTCACTGCTTCCCTCTCCATCTCACTGTCTCCCCTCTCCCTCTCCCTTCCCCTCAGAGGTGTTGTTCTGCTGGCGTGACGGGCGTGTCCTCCCCCTGCGCGGGTGTGACTCACGCGACCCGGAGGAGGAGGAGGAGGAGGAGGAGGAAGCCGTAAACGAGGCCGCTGGGGAATATGACGATGAAGAATGGCCGCCCTTTGGGACACGGAAAGTAAGGGGAAGAGGGAAGGGAGGGGAAAGAGGGGAAGGAGAGGAAAGAGGGGAGGGGAAGGAAGGGGAGCGGGAAGATGGGATTCAGGACGGTGAGAGTGGAACGAGAGAGAGAGAGAGAGAGAGAGAGAGAGAGAGAGAGAGAGAGAGAGAGAGAGAGAGAGAGAGAGAGAGAGAGAGAGAGAGAGAGAGAGAGAGAGAGAGAGAGAGAGAAATAAAAGGAAATGAGAAACTTTAGAAATACGTAAAAATGAGACAAAAAAATAAGACAGAAAGAGATAGAGACAGAGATAAAATAAAAAAAAAAATAAAGGACAAGAGACAGAAAGCAAGAAGAAATAAAGAAGAGGAGAGGTCGGAAAGAGAAGAGGAGAGGCAATGCAAGGAAACTACCTCCTCCTCCTCCTCCTCCTCCTCCTCCTCCTCCCTACCCCCTAAACCCTTCCCCCTCATCTCCTCTCTTCCTCTCTCCTTCCCTCTCACTCCCCTCCCCTCCCTCTCTCCCCGCCAGACATCCGATCTCCCCTTCAGAGGCACCAGATTCTCCTGCCAGGTCCGCGCCCCGCCCTGCAGAATCCGGACCCAGCAGGCATCCCCCCCAAACTCCCTCCTCCCAACCCACTCCCTTCCGTATCTCACGCCCCGCCCACCACAAAAAAAAACTCTCACCAATCCCCTCCATTCCCCCACCAGGAAGTCTAACCACCCCTTCCCTTCCTCCCTCCTCCCCCGAACCTCTCACCATCACCTCCCTCCCCCACTCGGAACCTCTCATTCCCCCCTAATCTCTCACCCTCTCCCCTCCCCTCCCCCCAGGCCCTCACCACGTGGCCGGCGGGGTGGGGGCATGGTGCGCATCACGGTTTGTCTTTTCACGCCAATTGCAAGATTCTGGTATTTGTCCAAGATGGTTTTGTTACTGTTGTTGTTGTTGTTGTTGTTGTTGTTGTTGTTGTTGTTGTTGTTACTTTTTTTCATTCTCTACCAGAAATAATATTTAAACAAGTTAAATAAAAATGGAATTATTAGGAGTTTTCCTCATAAAATTGTTGTTTCTCAGAGATCAGTATAATAATAATAATAATAATAATAATAATAATAATAATAATAATAATAATAACAACAACAACAACAACAGTTCAACAACTACTACAATAATAATAATAATAATAATAATAATAATAATAATAATAATAATAATAATAATAATAACAACAACAACAATTCAAGAAGAAGAAGAAGAAGAAGAAGAAAAAAAAGAAGAAGAAGAAAATAAGTAGGAATCATTCTTTTTATTTTAATTTATCTCCTTTCTTCCCTTATCTTTTTATTTTTCTTTAAGGAGTTCCAGCGGAGGAGATGGTGGTGGTGGTGGTGGTGGTGGTGGTGGTGGTGGTGGTGGCGAGGCGGCCCCGCTCCTTTGGCCGTCTCTAAGCTCAAAGAAGCAGTTTTTCAAGCATCCCGTCATCTTGTTTTAAGTGTCCACGAGAGCCCAAGGACGTGCGTTGCATAATGTAAGGCGGTAAACTTTGCAAAGATGACGATACGAGGGAAAAAATGCTGGACAAAAAAAATATATATAACAAGGAAAAAAAAAAAGAGAGAGTAAAGGCAGAGGAGGAGAAAATGAGTGTTAAATGATGAAGGGTGATAAAGAACAGGATGAGAAAATAACGATCAGATTAAGAAAATGAAAAAGTAAGAGACAAAATAAAAGGACAAAAAAGTAGAATAAGAAGAAGAAAGAGTAAAAAAGGCAAGAGGAGGAGAAAAGGAGTATTAAATGATGAAGGTGAAAAGGAAAGAAAGGGTTCGAAAAAATAGCGATCAGAGTAAGAAAATGAAAAAAAAGAAACAGGAAAAGGATAAAAAATAGAATAAGAAAAAAAAGAGGAAAGGAAGAAGAGGAGAAGAAAATGAGAGTTAAATGATGAAGGATAATACAAGAAAAGAAATTGGAAAAAAAAAAAATCTTGTTACGAAAATGAAATAGACAAAAATCGACACAAAATAGAATAAGAAAAAAAGAGGAAAGGAAGGAAGAGGAGAAGAAAATGAGAGTTAAATGATGATGGATAATATAAATAATGGGTTGAAAAAAATATAAAGCGATCAAAGTAAAAAAAAAAAAAAGGTAAGATGAAAGAAAAAAAAAGAAATACTCGATCAGAAAAAAATTATTGAAAAAAAAATAAAAAACGATGAAGGAAAATAAAGAAGAGGAATAAAAAAAAAGATGGAGATAAAAGTACCCAAAAAATAATAGAAAAGATAATGAGACAAAAAAAGAAAGTAAGAAAGTAAAAAAAATAAAATAAAAGATAGAAGATAAAGGTGGATTAAAAGAAAAAAAAAAAATACAAAAAGAAAAAGAAAAGATAAAATAATTGGAGAAGATAAAAAGACAAAAAATAAAAGAGAGAAGCTAAGAATAGATTAAAAAGAAGAGATAAAACACACAAAAAAAAAGAAAATTGAAAAGAAAAGAAAAGATAGAAATGAAAGATAAAAAATATAAAATACAAAAATACAAAAGAAAAAATATAAGTAAATAAAAAGAAAAGATTAAAAAAAAAAAAAAAAAAAAAAAAAAAAAATACAAAAACAGAAAAAAGAAAAAAAAAGAAAAAAAGATTAAAAACAAAAAGAAAACAAGAAAAGAAAAATAAAATAAAAAAAAAACGAGAGAAGCTAAGATTTGAAATAAAGAGGAAAAAACACAAAAGATAATAAAGGAGAGATGAAACACGAGCCGAAGGAGGAAAATATGTGAGTGGGAAAATGAAAAGAAAAAAAAAGTGTTACCGGGAAAAAAAGCCTAAAAAATATTGAAGGCATGAGATGAAATTAATAAGGATGAGAGGAAAATGAGGAAAAATAACATGCTGGCCAAAAAAATGAATTAAAGATGAGATTAAAGGGAGAGAAAAAATGAAAGTAAATTTGAAGTGTTAGCGAGAGAGTATTACTTTACAATGAGAGAGAGAGAGAGAGAGAGAGAGAGAGAGAGAGAGAGAGAGAGAGAGAGAGAGAGAGAGAGAGAGAGAGAGAGAGAGAGAGAGAGAGAGAGAGAGAGAGAGAGAGAGAGAGAGAGATAAAAGAAAGTGTAGTTCAATAAAATGTGTGTGTGTGTGTGTGTGTGTGTGTGTGTGTGTGTGTGTGTGTGTGTGTGTGTGTGTGTGTGTGTGTGTGTGTGTGTGTGTGTGTGTGTGTGTGTGTGTGTTTTAGAATGAAATTACCAAACTGGAATAAAATTAAAAATGAAGTGAAAGGGAAAGATTTAAAGGAGAGAAAAAAGATTATGAAAGCGATATATTACCTAGAGAGAGAGAGAGAGAGAGAGAGAGAGAGAGAGAGAGAGAGAGAGAGAGAGAGAGAGACTTAGTGCTATGGGAGGGGGAAAATGTGAGCCATAAATCTGCGGTGAGAAAGAAAATTAAAGAGAGGAAATTAGTGAGGGTGAAAAGAGAGCTGGGAGAGAGAAAAGAGAGGGAAAAAAAGATAAATGTGAGCGAGTGAATTAAAGAAAGTGAGAAAGGATGAGGAGGAAGCAAGACCATTAAAAACTTAAGAGTAAATTATAATAGTCTTTAGAGAAATGCCAGCTCTCTCTCTCTCTCTCTCTCTCTCTCTCTCTCTCTCTCTCTCTCTCTCTCTCTCTCTCTCTCTCATTATTTGAAATTTCAAGCATAGATTAAGTTTCTTTTCCTAAGTCGTCCATTGAACACTCTCTCTCTCTCTCTCTCTCTCTCTCTCTCTCTCTCTCTCTCTCTCAAAAGGAAGGAAGAGAGAGAGAGAGAGAGAGAGAGAGAGAGAGAGAGAGAGAGAGAGAGAGAGAGAGAGAGAGAGAGAGACGTTGGATGCAAGCCAGCTTTCTTTCCTCTCCCTTTCTCCACTCCTATCTCTCTCTCTCTCTCTCTCTCTCTCTCTCTCTCCTCTTAAGACAGAGAGAAGACTTCCCTCCTCCTTCTTCCACCCCTCCATCGTACCTTATATGAAGAAAGAAAAAGCGAAAATAAGGAAGGAAGGAAGAAAGGAAGGAAGGAAAGAAGAAACATAAGGAGAGTGATAATGTAAAGAATTTTTTTGGCATATTCCTTCTTTTCTTCCTCTTCCTCTTAATCCTCCTCCTCCTCCTCCTCCTCCTCTTCCTCATATTACTCTTCTTCCTCTTCATTTCCTCTTCTCGTCATTTTCTTTTCTTTCCCTTTTTTTCGTTTTTTTTTATTTTGTATTGGATTTTTTTTTTTTTTTTTACACTTCCTGCAGTTCAAACTTTTCATTCTTTTCACTCTTCATTATCCTCTTCCTCCTCCTCCTCCTCTTCTTTCTTCTTTTTCTTCCTCCTCCTTTTTCACTATCTCTATTTAGTATCGTTTTCCTCTCCTCTTCTTGCAAAAGCCTCATACTCCTCCTCTTCCTCCTCCTCCTCCTCCTCCTCCTCCTGCTTGTCTTTCTTCACTATCTCTTTCTCCAGCTCTTCCTCCTCCTTCTCTTCCTCCTCCTCCTCCTCCTCCTAATCGGAGATAATAGAGCAAGGAGACAGGCAAATCAACTAGTCCTCCCCAATCTAGTGAAGAGGAGGAGGAGGAGGAGGAGGAGGAGGAGGAGGAGGAGGAGGAGGAGGAGGAGGAGGAGGAGGAGGAGGAGGAGGAGGAGGAGGAGGAGGAGGACAAAGGAACTTAAAAGGGAAAAATGAACAGCAGCATAACAATTAATCCTTACAAAGAAGAAGAAGAAGAAGAAGAAGAAGAAGAAGAAGAAGAAGAAGACCAAAGAGATGATGATGATGACGAAGCAGAATACCACCACCACCACCACCACCACCACCAAGAACAACAACAACAATAGTCAACCAAAAAGAGGTTATCTAATAAACAAAATTCTCTCTCTCTCTCTCTCTCTCTCTCTCTCTCTCTCTCTCTCTCTCTCTCTCTCTCTCTCTCTCTCTCTCTCTCTTGCAGATTTAACGAGAGAGAGAGAGAGAGAGAGAGAGAGAGAGAGAGAGAGAGAGAGAGAGAGAGAGAGAGATGGGGGGGGAGGCGTTATCAATCACCCTATACCAAGACCTGTATTTTTTAACACTGTCCACTTTCATCCGCGACCACGCACAGATGCCGCGGCGATAAGAACATAAGAACATAATGGAAGCTGCATTAAAAAAATCCATTAGCCCTACACGTGACTGTCCCTGTGTGAAACGTACCCAAATACATCCACACCCATCACCTCTAACTTACCCTAACCAATCCAACTGCTACCTAACCTACCAAACTTATCCATACATCCACATCCATCACCTATAACTTACCCTAACCAACCCTATTTTTACCTAACCTTACCAAACTTATCCCATCCTAACTCAGCCTAACCTAATCCAACTCAATCTACATCACTTTCAAAAGGCTTCACGGCTACGGCAACATAACGAGCTATTTATGTGCTGGCCTAGTGCTATATTCTAGATACACAGTAGTGACTTCTATATTGTATCTTAACCTAATCTATCCTAACGCAACCTAACTCAACCTAAATTCAACCCATCCTAACCTAACCTTCAAAGTAACCTAACCTAACTTAACTTAACTTAACCTAACCTAACCTAACCAAACCTATCCAAACCCAACCTACCATAGCCTAACCTTACCTAACCTAACCTAACCTAACCAAACCTACCCAAAGTTAACCTAACCTATATTTTCTTACACTTTCTTTCACTCTTTCTCTTTCCACCCACTTTTCTCTTTCAGCTAGATGTCTTCATTTTCTCACCCTTTCCCCTTTAAATGAAAAAAAAACTAATCTTAGCTAACTTAACCTAAACTTACCTATCTTTCCTTACATTTTCTTTCACTCCTTCTCTTCCCCACCCACTTTCTCTTTTAGCTAGTTGTCTTCTTTTTTCACCCCTCTCCCTTTAAATGGTAATAAATAAATAATCTAAACTAAACTTAACTATCTTTTCTTTCACTTTCTTTCACTCCTTTTCATTCCATCCACATTTTCTTTTAGCAAGTTGTCTTCTTTTTTTCATCCCATCCCTTGAAATGAAAAAAAAAATAATAATAAATGAATAAATATATAAACCTCCCATTCTCTTTTCATTTTCATTACATCAAATTTCCATCAGTGTTTTCTATATTGACTCAGTGCTTTTCCTAGTTGAATTTTCCTTGGAAGTATGAAATCATCCCTGGAATTCTTAAGCGTTTTTTTTTCTTCCTTAAATATATCATGAACGTGTGTACTTATTGTTAGTGTTTGTTCCACTAATGATGGGTTTTCCTTACCACAATATCCAGTGTAAGTACGGAAGCACCACTGGAACTCTTAACTTCTTCCAAAAATACATCATGAACGTGTCGATTTGTTGTGTTTTTCTTAAGTATTTCCTCCACTAATGATCGAGTTTCCTTCCTAGATTTGTAGTGTATTCAGCAAAGGACAACGTAGGAACTCTTAACCCATTCAGTACCATGACGCGTTTCCATATTCATTCTGCTCACTATTTGGCAATTTTTTTTTTTTTTTTACAGCATCTTAAACTTATGTTGTGGTTAAAATAGTGAAGATTCTGGACCATTAATCTTCTGACCTCCATAGACCCTTCCTAGTGATAAAATGGTCTAATCGTACACAAATCTTACGGTAAAAACGTGTCCCAATATTGAAGGGATTAAAAGCTTTCCCTAGTACTTGTTAAATGAGTTACTTTTTTCTCCCTTTCCTAAAAACTACAGAAACTACCTACAGTGTTCTCTCTCTCTCTCTCTCTCTCTCTCTCTCTCTCTCTCTCTCTCTCTCTCTCTCTCTCTCTCTCTTTCCTAAGTTGCTTGTCAGGTTGTCTTTTTTGTTTGTTAGCTTTTTTTTGCTATTTATCAGTTCGGGTTTCTATTTGACTATCTATCTATCTCTCTATCTATCTATCTATATCTTTCACTTTATCAGTCAATCTCTCTAGTAATGTTTATCCGTGTGTTTGTTTGCTTTCTTGCTGTTTCTTGGTTTCAGTTTATATTTGTCTACCTATCTATCTTTCAATCTATCTATCTATCTATATCTTTCAATTTTCGATCACTCTACCTTGCAATGTTTATCCGTGTGTTTGATTGTCTGTGATTTTCTTTTCTTTTAGTATTTGTTAGTTTTGGTTTCTATATTTATTGATCTATCTATCTATCTAATATTTCAAATTTTTAATGAATCTCTAGCAATCCTCATCCGTGTGTTTGATTACGTTATTTTTTCATTTATTTTTTCATTTATTTATTTATTTATTTATCTTTTTTTTTTTGTTGTTGTTTGCTGACTTCGGTTTCTAACTATCAATGAACCTATCTACCTATCTATCAAATATTACAGTTTTCCAGTCAATCTATCAATCAATGTTCATCCGCGTGAGAATGCAGTACGTGGGTGTGTTTGGACGGGTAAGCACACACGCTACTAACACGATATTCTCCCTCAGTGATCTTGCTAAATACTCCCCGAGGCTCAGCAGGAAACTACAATATACATACACATCATTGCTAACTCCAGTGACTTTACAGTGGGTAGGTGTCTCATGGGAAGGAAGTTGTGAATGTTTTTTTTTTTTTTCACCCTTTTTTTTCTGTAGGAAGAGGAAGGGTTGTGATCACTGGTGAGTCCAAACGGTATGACAGACTACGTTGAAATACCAAGCTTTTCTATTTCCGCGTTGCGCTTCCTGGTGACCTGCATTACTCTACGAGACGAAGTATTCACACAGACAACGTTAGAATCCTGGGCGGTATATTCACTAACTCGGCTGACTGATAAAACATTGATCTACTCTATCGTGAGAAGCGGGAATAACTACACAAACTGGCTATAATATTTAACATAAACACTCTGTAGGCTATTTGTCCCACTCTTTACAGCCTTTAACATTTACTATACCTCTCGTACATAAACAGAAGAAACAAAACCTTCCTTTCACACACAAAATAATGGAAAAATAAGTAAATAAATACATTAAACACCAAATCAACACTGGACGCATGCAGGAGGAAGAGATGAAGAAGCAGGAATTGCAGGCAGATACTGTAGCCAAGCATTGCCTCCTTCCGGGTGAGCAATCCAGAGGCCTCATCTATCTTGCCTCCCCGGGGATCACCGTGTCGTGTTCAAGCAGCGCGTTCAACTTGCTTCCCTGCGTCGCCTTTGTTACTTGCGAGGCTAATTGTGGTGGAGGACGCGGGATGAAGCACTGGTTTGCCCTCATCACTGCCTCCACATTTTTCTTTTGACTTTTCTCCTTATTCACGTTTATTTTTTTACCTGATTCAAGTTTATTTAGTTATTATTTTTTAATGCAATTGGAGAAGTTGGACAAGGACAACAACAACAAAAAAAGGCCCACTTGCTTGCCAGTTCCCTAAAAGAGTCACAGAGTTAGCCTAAAGTCTGGGTGATAAGTAACATCAGTATTAACATTTTTACATACGGAAGGTTTTTGTGTGTTATTGTGAAGGTGAGTGTCCTGGACGGAAAAGTGCAGGACAAAAGCTCCTTTCATAATTATTTTTCTTTATTTGGATTTATCTATCTTAAATCATTCGGGTTTTGAGTAACGTCCGCAGTACAATATACCCTCAAGACACCTTTGTGTGTTGGCTGTGAAGACAACTGTGGTAGACAACGCATGATAAACCATTTGTTCTCCTTCACCAATGACTTCATCCTTTAGTTCTCATTTCTCTTCCGTCTTTCTCCTCACTTGTCGCACACTCTAAACCCAGAAATCAACGTATACCTCACACTAACTTACTCAGTCACCTTTCCAATAACACATTTAAATAACCCGCACCTAATCATAATGTCTAATGGTAATGTCGCGATTCTAATAACATTAATGATCACACACACGCATAATTAAGTCATCATACAATATTCAGGTAATAATCAAGTTTGTAATCATATTTTTCTTCCATTCAACACTTCTAACACCGGAAGAAGACTTTACTTAACATCTTTTCTAACTCCTCAACCTCTAACACCACTGGGTACTTCGCTGACCACTATCAAAACAACAACACCTAAAACCCACATAAAAAAAAAGGAAATAAAATAACAAAAAAAAACAATAAGAACCACTACAATAAATCTTTCCAAACCACATTACTTCTTATCTTTTCAATCGAGGTCACATTTACTTACATCTCCACCTCCATCAATACCCCCAACCCCCACTCACCTTTCCCTCCCCTCTCTCTCTCTCTCTCTCTCTCTGACATATACAAGGCCGGTGTGAGTGGCTGCAATATTTGGTTTGTCTCCTCTTGAAGTATTCTTGAGGGAAGGTCGTCAGGGCATCACGTATTGATATCAGACTCGCCCGAATAGCTTTTGTGCCGCGCCGAGCTGGACTCAACCCTGTTTTCTGAGGCTCGATTCCACTCTGAAGGGATTAAGGTGAGGAGCTGAGGGAGAGCAGATGCGGAGGCTGGGAGAGTGGGGGAATAGAAGGGTAGAGGAGACAGGATGATAGATAGGAAGGTACAGAGATAGATAGACTTTAAGTAGAGGGAGAGGAGAGGAGAGGAGAGGAGAGGAGAGAGAGAGAGAGAGAGAGAGAGAGAGAGAGAGAGAGAGAGAGAGAGAGAGAGAGAGAGAGAGAGAGAGAGAGAGAGAGAGAGAGAGAGAGAGAGAGAGAGAGAGAGAGAGAGATGAATAAAAGAAACAAACTGTGAAAAAAGAAAAAAAGTTAAACACACATCTTGACAAACAGATCAGGAAAAAAAGAAAAGGAGAAAACACACACACACACATACACACACACACACACACACACACACACACACACACACACACACACACACACACACACGTCTGCACAGTCACTCATCCATCAGTTACCCATCAATTCCACTTTTTCTCCCCTTCCATCATTCTTCCTCCCCTCTCCCTCCACTTCTCCCTCTCCTCCTTTCTCTCTCCCCCTCTCTCCCCCACGCAAGAAGGTCGACAGGCAGGTATAATGTACACAAAACTCGCCTCTAATGATCCGTGAAGAGGAAAGGGAAAAACTCTCTCTCTCTCTCTCTCTCTCTCTCTCTCTCTCTCTCTCTCTCTCTCTCTCTCTCTCTCCTTGTACCGGGAAAAAACGTAGCAGAACCAATAGATTTTTTTTCCCCTCCAGGCCTCACCACTCCTCCAGCTGTCAGTCAAAGAGGGAGGGAGGGAGGAGGGAGGAGGAGGAGGAGGAAGGAGGAGGAAGGAGGAAGGAGGGAACTTGTATGAGGGAAAAAGAAAGGTAAGGGGAGAAAATGAGGGATGAATGGGGAAGGAAAGGAGGGGAATTTGGGTAGAGGTATGAGAGGGAGGTAGGGAGGGAGGGAGGGAGGGAGGGAGGGAGGGAGGGAGGGAGGGAGGGAGGGAGGGAGGGAGGGAGGGAGAGAGCAAGCAGGAAGGATAAATAAAAAGGTAAGAGAATGCTATTGTAATATATAATCATTTTTATTTAATAGTTTAATTGATATTTTATAGTAGTAGTAGTAGTAGTAGTAGTAGTAGTAGTAGTAGTAGTAGTAGTAGTAGTAGTAGTAGTAGTAGTAGTAGTAAAATACTTCACACCATAATTCTTGTTGTTTTTTTTCTTCCTCTCTTCAAGTGTGTGTGTGTGTGTGTGTGTGTGTGTGTGTGTGTGTGTGTGTGTGTGTGTGTGTGTGTGTGTGTGTGTGTGTGTGTGTGTGTGTGTGTTCCTCATACAAACCATTCCTCCCTAATGTCTTCCCCTTCCTTCTCTTCCTTCTTCCTTCTCCTCTCTCTCTCTCTCTCTCTCTCTCTCTCTCTCTCTCTCTCTCTCTCTCTCTCTCTCTCTCTCTCTCTCTCTCTCTCTCTCTCTCTCTCTCTCTCTCTCTCTCTCTCTCAATACAATATCGACAACTTCCTTATAAAAACTTTACACCAAACTTGGCTAATATTTTCTTCATTTCTCTCTCTCTCTCTCTCTCTCTCTCTCTCTCTCTCTCTCTCTCTCTCTCTCTCTCTCTCTCTCTCTCTCTCTCACTTTCACACTCGTTTCATTTTCTCTCACTTTTCTTTTTGTATCTTTCCACTCCGCCTCCTCTATTCTCACCTTTTATGCACTTTATCTCTCTCTCTCTCTCTCTCTCTCTCTCTCTCTCTCTCTCTCTCTCTCTCTCTCTCTCTCTCTCTCTCTCTCTCTCTCTCACACCTACATTTCAACTTCACAATGTCATTTTTTCCACTTGTCTTTCATCTTTTTTTTCTCTTCCCAGCGTTTCTTTTCTCTTTCTCTTCCTTCCTTCTTTCCTTCTTTCCTCCATTCACACTTACCTCCCTTCCTCCTCCTCCTCCTCCTCCTCCTCCTCTTATTCTTCTTCTCATTCTTCTTCCCTCCTCCGCACACCTCGTCAAACCCACCTGCGGAACGAACAAAATAATTAGAGAGAGAGAGAGAGAGAGAGAGAGAGAGAGAGAGAGAGAGAGAGAGAGAAGAGGGAGAGAGGAAAAAAAGAAGGAAAGGAGAGATAATTAGAGAGAGAAAAGAGAGCCAGAAATAGAGGGAAAAAAAAGGTGTTAATGACGAAACAGGTGAGAGAAACGCAGGTGATGGAAATTAAGCTTCACCTCCTCCTCTTCTTCTTTCTCCTCTTCCTCCTCCTCCTCCTCCTCCTCCTCCTCCTCCTCCTCCTCCTCCTCCTCTTCCATCTATATATTTTTTTTCATCTATTTGTCTTTCTGTGTGTGTGTGTGTGTGTGTGTGTGTGTGTGTGTGTGTGTGTGTGTGTGTGTGTGTGTGTGTGTGTGTGTGTGTGTGTTTGTACTTCAGACAGAAAATAAGTACGTGACATTTTCTCTGGCATTCCAAGTAGAGAGAGAGAGAGAGAGAGAGAGAGACAACAAAACACTACTACTGCCACTACTACTACTACAACTACTGATAATAATAATAATAATAATAATAATAATAATTGAATAAAGAAATAAATAGATAAAAAACAAATAAGTGAATAAATAAAAGCAATAAAACAAGCAAAACCACGTAAAATAAAAAAAGTTAATATCGAAAAAAAGTAAAAAATACCAAATTATTTTCATGTATAAACGAAATACGACCATCCTCCTCCTCCTCCTCCTCCTCCTCCTCCTCCTCCTCCTCCTCCTCCTCCTCCTCCTCCTCAGGGCCAGACAAATGGGTTAGGTAAGGTGATATGATGATAGGGAGGAGAGAGAGAGAGAGAGAGAGAGAGAGAGAGAGAGAGAGAGAGAGAGAGAGAGAGAGAGAGAGAGAGAGAGAGAGAGAGAGAGAGAGAGAGAGAGAGAGAGAGAGAGAGAGAGAGTGGATATTATATGTCCATAACTTCATAATTCTCCTCTTCCTCCACCTCCTCCACCTTCTCTTCCCTTCAGGCTACAATGTGTCAACAACTTATTGGTAATAATCTAACAGTAATGATACTGGTTATCGAGGAGGAGGAGGAGGAGGAGGAGGAGGAGGAGGAGGAGGAGGAGGAGGAGGAGGAGGAGGAGGAGGAGGAGGAAGAAGAAGAAGAAGAAGAAGAAGAAGAAGAAGAAGAAGAAGAAGAAGAAGAAGAAGAAGAAGAAGAAGAAGAAGAAGAAGAAGAAGAAGAAGAAGAAGAAGAAGAAGAAGAAGAAGAAGTAGTAGTAGTAGTAGTAGTAGTAGTAGTAGTAGTAGTAGTAGTAGTAGTAGTAGTAGTAGTAGTAGTAGTAGTAGTAGTAGTAGTAGTAGTATCAGTAGTAGTAAGAAAAGGAGTACAACAGCTATATATAATCTACATACATTAAACTCGACACCTCCATTCCCTCCTCTCTCTCTCTCTCTCTCTCTCTCTCTCTCTCTCTCTCTCTCTGTCTGTCTCTGTCTCTATGTGCGTGGCTGACCTCATCGAAGTACTGCAAATTCAATAAGGGCAAACAACAGCAACCTTGAAGCAAATGCATGAATTAATCTCGTGGCGGCGTTCAATTTGATTACGCTGAATTGAATGGACCGCGAGAGAGAGAAGGAAGGGAGGGAGTGACAGGGAAAAGTGAGCCAAACACTACGAAAATAAAGGATACCAGAGAGAGAGAGAGAGAGAGAATGATTGGCAGCTACAGTGAAGTGGAATGATAAATAAAACGAGATTAAAT
>NC_059285.1:17498777-17506277 GCF_017591435.1 Portunus trituberculatus
TCTTCCTCCTCTCTCCCCAATCAAGTTACATTGTCAGTTCTTTTCGTTGTTGTTATTTTTTGTTAATCTTGTTTTCTTACTCTCATTACTTTTTCTCTTCATCCTTCTTATCACCGCCACCACCACCACCACCACGACCACCACCCCATTCCTCACCTCCCCCCTCTCCCTCCTACTCTTCCCCAAACCCAAGTCACGTCCAAAGGTTCGAACGCGTGGTCTCAATTTGTAAACAAACCAAGATGGCGCCGCGCCTTCTTATGGCCGAAGAAAAAGACTATTTTCCTCAAACCTTGTGCGATGTCTTTTTTTTTCTTGTTTCTCTCTCTCTCTTTCTCTCCGGAGCAAAGTTTGGCCATCCGTCTCTATTCCTCAGCGGCGGCGGCGGCGGGGGCGGCGGGGGTGGTGGGGGAGGGACACTTTGGGAATGAGGGGAAGGGACGGGGAAGGGGGATACGGGAGGGAATGTGGCGGTGAGGGAGGGAGAGGGATGGAGAGCGAGGGAGGGAAGGTGGAGGTAAGGAAGGGCAAGGGAGGGATCTTGGGGAATGGAGCAAGGGAGGGGAAGAAGGCAGAGCGAGGGAGGGAAGGTGGGATAAAGGAGGGAGGGAAGGGTGGGGTAGAGAGACATGGGGGTAAGTGGGAGTGTTTGGGGAGGGGAGGGGATGGGGGGCGGATAGGGACGCCAGCTGGGTGTCAAGACTGCAGCTGCTGTGCGTAACTACTGCTGCTACTTCTGCTACTGCTGCTGCTACTATTAATTCAGCTACTACTACTACTACTACTATTACTACTACTATTACTACTACTCCTATTACTACTACTCCTGCGACGTTCCTCTCACAATAACTCACATTTATTTCTTTAGAACTTTGTGTTGTTGTCGTTCTTCTTCTTCTTCTTCTACCACCACTACCACTACCACAACTACCACCACTACAATTGTTTCTTTGACAACAACTAAACTTTCAACTTATGGGTGTAGAAAACTTTTGTTATGATAAGTTTTGCTCTATATCACACCATTTCTACTACTGCTGCTGCTGCTTTTGTAACTACCACCACACTGACCACCACCACCACCACCACCACCACCACCACCACTACTACTACTACTACTACTATCACTACTACCACCACCACCACCACCACCACACTCGCACTGCCGTACTGTAAACATCATCTGATATTAATGGAAGTTAGAAAGAAATGACAAATGTTGGTGAGAAGTTGGCCGAGGAATTATCCCTAGAGAGAGAGAGAGAGAGAGAGAGAGAGAGAGAGAGAGAGAGAGAGAGAGAGAGAGAGAAACCACTATTACGAAGAAAACCATCAATAAAAACTCACTAAACTTTAAATAACATTAGAGAAAAACAACCCATATCGCTTCACACACCAATCCCACCACTGCCACCATATATCTAAATCACACCCACCATATGACGAATACCTCACCAAAAACCACCCTACATGAAATTTTCTGCAGTGTACGGCACTTATTCATCTACAATCTGCACCAGTCTTTCACCTGGACTATTTTCCAAAGCCACAGGGATGATTAGATATGTTTTCAAGAGTGTTTTCCTATTAACGTGAATATCTTACTAATCTGCCACTTCAATACTGGAACACATTTTTACCTTGAGATTTGTGTACAACTAGATCATTTTATTGACATTAGGAAGGGTCTGTGGAGGTCAAACAATTAATGGCAGCAATCTTCACAATCTTAATCCATCACATGAGTTTCTGAAGCTGTGTAAAATCACCAAATAGTAAGCAGAGTGAATATGAGAGAGAGAGAGAGAGAGAGAGAGAGAGAGAGAGAGAGAGAGAGAGAGAGAGAGAGAGAGAGAGAGAGAGAAACAGTGTGACTTGAAGTAGAGCCTTTTTGTAAGGAGTGAAATGTGTGAAGGTGCGGCGCAAGAGTGTTTGAGAGAAGGATCCAAAGATATTACAAAGCAACAAAGTACTTCAACTCCTTCCCACCAACTTAACCAAAGCTACCCAACCTCAGAACTACACACACAACGATACCTCACCTCACATCACTGCCTCACAACTCCACACACACACACACACACACACACACACACAAGGCAACCAAGCAGTACTTTAAACCCCTCTTCCTGCACCTCCTCATCAGCATAGCCCAAGCTCCCTCCGTCTGCACATTTAGACTGGGTAATACTTCAGGTAGAGCCGCGCGTCTGCTCACTGCCTCCCTCACCGTGTATCAGAGGCAGGCGGGGGTAATGACAGCGGCCCCGGGCGGTGATGAGAAGGCGCAGCTCTCCTCTAGTGTTCTACTGGTGTAATTAAATAAAGGGTTTCCACCACACACACGAGCAAAATTACAGACTGCTGAATAATTTAACGACAAGGCACAAAGAGAGAGAGAGAGAGAGAGAGAGAGAGAGAGAGAGAGAGAGAGAGAGAGAGAGAGAGAGAGAGAGAGAGAGAGAGAGAGAGAGAGAGAGAGAGAGAGAGAGAGAGAGAGAGAGAGAGAGAGAGAGAGAGAGAGAGAGAGAGAGAGAGAGAGAGAGAGAGTATGGATTGACTAAATAAGGAAAATAAGAAAATAAATATGAAGGAAGGAGAGAATAAGGAAATTTTAAAAATGTATATAATTAGGATATTTAAAGGAAATGAGAGAGAGAGAGAGAGAGAGAGAGAGAGAGAGAGAGAGAGAGAGAGAGAGAGAGAGAGAGAGAGAGAGAGAGAGAGAGAGAGAGAGAGAGAGAGAGAGAGAGAATTTTTTTTCCTTACCCTTTACAAGACAATAATTCTTCATTGTTCCTTATCAATCTGTCCATCTTTCTTCCTTCCCTTAACGGCCATTTGTCTGTCAATGGTTATCAAACACACACACACACACACACACACACACACACACACACACACACACACACACGAGTGAACACAAAGAAAAAAAAACAGATTGACAGACAAACAGACACACAAACACATACACACACATATAGAGATAAACATACACAGAGTTAAACGTATTGACAAACAGATAAACAGAAACACTAACGCATGAATACACACACACACGCACACACATACATACATACATACATACATACATACATACATAAAGACAGACAGACAGACAGATAGACATACAGGTAGATAGGTAGAGAGACAGGTAGCTATTGTCATCACCCACAGGTAGCTACTCATTACGATAAGGAGGAGGAGGAGGAGGAGGAGGAGGAGGAGGAGGAGGAGGAGGAGGAGGAGGAGGAGGAGCCATATGAAGATTACTACGAAAAGAGGAGAGGAACG
Organism: Portunus trituberculatus; assembly: GCF_017591435.1. Taxonomy (NCBI): domain Eukaryota; kingdom Metazoa; phylum Arthropoda; class Malacostraca; order Decapoda; family Portunidae; genus Portunus; species Portunus trituberculatus. Next base: position 17,502,072 of record NC_059285.1, read on the forward strand.
AGGAAGATAAGGGAGGGAGGGAGGGAGGGAGGGAGGAAGGAAGGAAGGAAGGAAGGAAGGAAGGAAGGAAGGAAGGAAGGAAGGAAAGGGAGGAGGAAAACAGAGAAAGGGAGAAGGAAAACAAGGAAAATAAGGAACAAGAAGAGAAAAAAAAGAAGAGGATAGAAGAGAGAGAGAGAGAGAGAGAGAGAGAGAGAGAGAGAGAGAGAGAGAGAGAGAGAGAGAGAGAGAGAGCAGATATATAAATAAAAAAAAAAAGAACAGTCACGAGGTTGTTCATCAATGCATAAAAATTCCTTTCTTTTGCCAAATATTTCAACTTTTTTTCTTATTTTTACCTTTTTTATTTTGACATAAGAATCTATTAACGCTTTTTCTAGATACATTATAAATCCTGTTGCTATGCTCTCTCTCTCTCTCTCTCTCTCTCTCTCTCTCTCTCTCTCTCTCTCTCTCTCTCTCCCTGACTCTAAAAGAAGGAGAATAAAAATAAACAGTAGAGGCAGAAGGCTTTTGATCACTCAGGAGGAGAGAGAGAGAGAGAGAGAGAGAGAGAGAGAGAGAGAGAGAGAGAGAGAGAGAGAGAGAGAGAGAGAGAGAGAGAGAGAGAGAGAGAGAGAGAGAGAGAGAGAGAGAGAGAGAGAGAGAGAGAGAGAGAGAGAGAGAGAGAGAGAGAGAGAGAGAGAGAGAGAGAGAGAGAGAGGGAGCGTTGTAACTAAGTAGTCGCCCCAGGAATTAAAGGTGAAGGCGTAGCTGGTGGTGATAGTAGTAGTAGTAGTAGTAGTAGTAGTAGTAGTAGTAGTAGTAGTAGTAGTAGTAGTAGTAGTAGTAGTAGTAGTAGTAGTAGTAGTAGCAGCAGCAGTAGTAGTAATAATTCTTGTTGTTTTTGTTAGTCTTGTTTTTCCTTCTTCATTATTCCTTCCTCATCTTCCTCCTCCTCTTTTTTCCTCCTTCCCCTCTTCTTCATCTTCTTTCGAGCAATGAGTTATAACAGCAAGTGATGACAGTGATAAATAATAATGGTGATGATGATGATGGTGATAGTAGTAGCAGTGTTAGTGGTGATGGAGGAGGAGGAAGAGGAGGAGGAGGAGGAGGAGGAGGAGGAGGAGGAGGAGGAGGAGGAGGAGGAGGAGGAGGAGGAGGAGGAGGAGGAGGAGGAGGAGGGAGGGGGTAAAGACACAGGCACCTTAAAGTGTTGCAAAATAAACATAAATTTTGGCACGACAGGATAGTGTGTGTGTGTGTGTGTGTGTGTGTGTGTGTGTGTGTGTGTGTGTGTGTGTGTGTGTGTGTGTGTGTGTGTGTGTGTACGCTCACTCACACACAAACCCAATGACTTTTCTTGCCGCATATTTGGACAAGGATCTCAAAACTTGCAAGAGGAACCTGAACATTTTATAGATGTCATTGCAAACTTCATTTAAAAGACCTAACCTGTCTAAACCTAACTTGTTCTAACCTAATCTCACCTAAAACTGGCCTAATCTAACCAGAAACCACCCTTAAACTTAACCCAAACTAACCTAACCTAACCTAACCTGTCTTAACCCTTTCAATACTGAGACACATATTTATTTTGTGATTTGTGCACGATTAGACCACGTTATTGACATTAGGAAAATTCTATGGAGGTCAGACGATTAACGGCCGAAGTCTTCACTATTTTAACCCCCCCCCCCCATGAGTTTCAAAGCTTTACAAAATCACCAAATACTAAAAAGAATGAATATGAAAACGCGTCATGGTACTGAAGGGGTTACCCAAACCACACCTAACCTAACCTAACCTAATCTTAACCTCAACTTAACCTAAATAAAGACGAGGCGCTGAGAATCAATGGGTAAATAAGTAAATCAGGCAATGGATAGACAAGGGGATATAAGAGAGGTAGAAAGAAGGAGAATGAAACAATTAGATCATTAAAAAAAAAAAAAAAAAGATGAAAAGGAATTAAGCAACAAGAATGATTTGATTATTAGATAGATAGATAGAGAGAGAGAGAGAGAGAGAGAGAGAGAGAGAGAGAGAGAGAGAGAGAGAGAGAGAAAATAGTAGCGCTGACTAGCATAACTAAACTCTCTCTCTCTCTCTCTCTCTCTCTCTCTCTCTCTCTCTCTCTCTCTCTCTCTCTCTCTCTATCTATCTATCTATCTATCTGTCTGTCTGTCTGTCTGTCTGTCTATCTATCTATCTATCTATCTATCTATCTATCTATCTTTCTATTTGCCCGAGTTTGGTACATAATCTCGAGAGAGGTAAGAGGGCCTCAACATGCATGTACTGTCTCCTTAGGTTAATCATACAGGTCCATCATAGAGCCTTGAGTCACTGGACCTTGACTACATAACAAGTATTCGTAAGTAATGTATTGAACAGCCAATAAAATGTATCAATGTCAATGTCTCCCTTTTTTTTTGATTTATCTCTCGTGGCAAGCAAAAATATTCAGTATAAGCTTGTCGAGTGTCTGATAATGCACAAGTCAAGTCAAGTGAAGAAGTTATTATGCATATTGTAACCCTGAATGTGAGTCTCGTGAAGGTGACGTCAACAAATATTCTCTGACAAATTAAAAATAAGGAGGTTTTTTTTCTCATTTTTCTTTTATCTATCTGCATATATCTATCTCTGTCAATATCTACTTTTTTTTCTATCTACCATCCATCCTCTCTCTCTCTCTCTCTCTCTCTCTCTCTCTCTCTCTCTCTCTCTCTCTCTCTCTCTCTCTCTCTCTCTCTACCTTTACCTATCTCTCTATTTTTATCTACATCTCTCCCTGCCAACATCTAATCCTGTTTGTCTGTTTTCTTTTTCTTTTATTGTTTTTTTTCTTCTTCATATTCACGAACAACAAAGGAACAACGAACTGACATGACAACCTTTCCCAAAACAACAAACAAAAAATAAATGAAAAAAAATGAAAAAAAGAACACAATTAATGAACCAGAATATAAAAAAAGGAAGGTAATAAGAAAATGCATAAATAAAAGAGAGAGAGAGAAAAAAAAGGAGAAAACAAAGGAGATTAAAGATAGAAAAAGGTTACCTGTGTATTTTTGGGCAAACCTGCAGGTAATTAGTCAGGTAGGAGGCATCCATCACACCTGTATTATGTATTTTACCGGTAATCACGACATTCAAATCCCTCCATTGCATCTCTCTCTCTCTCTCTCTCTCTCTCTCTCTCTCTCTCTCTCTCTCTCTCTCTCTCTCTCTCTCTCTCTCTCTCTCTCTCTCTCTCTCTCTCTCTCTCTCTCTCTCTCTCTCTCTCTCTCTCTCTCTCTCTCTCTCTAAAAAATTCTTCCCAAACTTATCTAATATTTTCTTCATCTCTCTCTCTCTCTCTCTCTCTCTCTCTCTCTCTCTCTCTCTCTCTCTCTCTCTCTCTCTCTCTCTCTCTCTCTCTCTCACACTCTCACACTCTCTCTTTCTTGCTTTTTACTCTCTTTCCGCTCCACCTACTCCATTTAGCTTTCTTTGATCCATACGTCTCTCTCTCTCTCTCTCTCTCTCTCTCTCTCTCTCTCTCTCTCTCTCTCTCTCTCTCTCTCTCTCTCTCATTGTGTTAATGCAAATTTAACCTATAATATGATCTTTAAATGTTATGTTCTATAGTTAGATATCAATTTTGCATATACTTTTATCCTTAAATGCAATGTTGTATAGTTATATTTCAAGTTTATTGCATTTTACTGACAAAAGTTCACTTGGTGTTCTTATTCTTTTATATTTCTATTAACACTAACCTTTTACGTAAACTGCACTAAAATTCACTCTCGTGTACTATTTACAGAATGTCAAAGAATAACCATTGGCATGGAAATAAATTCAATTCAATTCGACTCTTCTCTAGTAATTAATATAACATGAGTCACACACACACACACACACACACACACACACACACACACACACACACACACACACACACACACACACACACACACACACACACACACACACACACACACACACACACACACACACACATGAAGACAAACACTAACCTAACAAACCTTCACAAACTTCCTTCCACACAAACCTTCTCCACACAACGCCTCCACGTATGCTGTGCTGGTGGAGATAAGCAAGTGGATGGTGTCAAGAGTGGAGAGTCAAAATAGTTCAGCTCCCATCTCTCTCTCTCTCTCTCTCTCTCTCTCTCTCTCTCTCTCTCTCTCTCTCTCTCTCTCTCTCAATAAT
>NC_059285.1:17521277-17528777 GCF_017591435.1 Portunus trituberculatus
TCTCTCTCTCTCTCTCTCTCTCACACATATAATGATGCAGGTGAGGTATTTTCTGCAACATTATTTTTCTCCTCACATCAGTCACTTAACTTTTTTTTTTTTCTTATATTGAAGTTCCAGTGTTGCGTTATTTTTACCTCCGTCTATATCATATTCTAAAAATTACGTTCACAAGATATTTCCTCCAAGTTTCCTTTTTCTTTTCTTTTCTTTTGTCTTCGCTGCGTCCAGAAATAGTTCCCTCCGCCAGGCTCGTGTCCCGCAGCGCTTCACCATCTCCAGAACACAACGGCACAAGAAATTAAGGTATTATTCTAGATTCACTACACATTCACTTCTATTTTGGTGACGCTTCTCAGTGGCTAATCCTCCTCGTGCTGAGTAATCTTTGAATCGTATAATTTGCCAAGATCTACAACAACAACATTAAAGAGTCCACTTAGTTGCCATTTCCATTGCAGTTAGCTGAAAGAAAGGGATAAATGGCTTGAAAACTCCCTCTTAAATGAAGTTAATGCCTTCTTAACCCCTTCAGTACCATGACGCGTTTCCATATTCATTCCGCTTACTATTTGATGATTTTATACAGCTTCAGAAACTTATGTGGGGATTAAAATAGTGAAGACTGTGTCCATTTATCTTCTAACCTCCAATGACCTTTCCTAATGTCAATAAAATGGTCCAATCGTACACAAATCTCAAGGTAAAAATGTGTTCCAGAGTTGAAGGGGTTAAGGTGTGTTGATAGTGGAAATCTTCAGGTGATTTTAAAAGTTTCTGTAAATGTCATCGGGGGTTTCAAAAGTTTTTCTGAAGTTATCAAGGATTTCTAAAAGGTAGTAGTAGTAGTAGTAGTAGTAGTAGTAGTAGTAGTAGTAGTAGTAGTAGTAGTAGTAGTAGTAGTAGTAGTAGTAGTAGTAGTAGTAGTGTAAGTTGTTAGGGATTTTAAAGGTGTTTCAGCAGTAGAAGTTATAAGGGTTTTCGAAAGAGAGGAAGTTATTAGGATTATCAATATTCAAGGAAAAGTTATTAGAGTTTTCAAAAGGTATTTCTGCAGAGGAAGTTATCAGAGCTATCAAACTTCACGTAGATGTTGTTAGGATTTTGAAAAGTTGCGTCCGTAGAGAAAATCATTACAGTTACCGAAAACAAATAAGTGAAAGTTAGTTATTAAGATTTTCAAAAGATATTTCAGTAGAGGAAGTTACCAAGGTTTCCAGAGCCTTATGTAGAAATTATATGAGCTTTCAAAAATACGCATGTACAGGAAATCAGGGTATGCAAAAGATTATGTAGAAGTTATTGCAGTTTTCAAAGGTTCAAGCAGGCATTATCAGGGATACCTAAAATATTTCAGTGGTATATATCACTCTTAAACCCCTTCAGTACCATGCCGCGTTCTCATATTCAACCTGTTTACTATTTGGGGATTTTACACAGCTTCAGAAACTTAGGTGTGGGATTAAAATAGTGAAGACTGTAGCCATAAATCTTCTGACCACCACCTACCCTTCCTAATGCCAATAAAATCGTCTAATCACACTCAAAACTCAAGATAAAAATGTGTCCCCGTGTTAAAGAGGTTGAGAGGTACCTTTATGATGGCAGTGAGAGTCTATGGAGCCTTCACTGTGGGAGCGAGACTAATCACCTGTGTGGCCTTTGAAAATAATTGAATTTCTAGAAAAACACAACGTTGACGAATAAAAAGTAACTGTGAGAGACGAGAGAGAGAGAGAGAGATTGACATTAGCGTTAAGTGGCGTCACTCAATCGATCTGCGCATCCATTATTTTCCATTCTTGTTGAGAAAAAAAAATGAATATCAAGAAGGAAATAAAATAAATGTGAGGAGGAAAAGATACGAAAAGTAAAAGAAAGTTAAAAATAAAAATTAAAAAGAGGTAAGACTATCAGATTCAGGAAGAGGAGGAGGAGGAGGAGGAGGAGGAGGAGGAGGAGGAGGAGGAGGAGGAGGAGGAGGAGGAGGAGGAGGAGGAGGAGGGAAAGATAAGGTTAAGGGGGGATGAAATACGGGTGATAATGAATATAAAATGAGAGAGAGAGAGAGAGAGAGAGAGAGAGAGAGAGAGAGAGAGAGAGAGAGAGAGACTGACACAAGTAAATGTCACGAGATACCAGTGAAAAGGTGATCTTAAAATTAATCTCTCTCTCTCTCTCTCTCTCTCTCTCCATTAGCTAAACATTAAAGCGCCCCACAAAAACTTTCACCACCTTCATGATTTTTTTATTCTTCATTTATTTATTGGCGAACTTTCAAAACCGAACGAAATTAAAAGAAATAAAGGAAAAGAAAACGGAATAAAAAGAAAAAAAAGAGAAAGAAAATGGATACGGAAACTTGAAGAAAAGCACAACAAAAGAGAAAACTGAAAGAAAAAAAAGAAAAATATATAAAGAGAAGAGAGAGAGAGAGAGAGAGAGAGAGAGAGAGAGAGAGAGAGAGAGAGAGTAATAAAAGATGAAAACACTGAACTCTCTCTCTCTCTCTCTCTCTGGGCATCAAAATATGTACATTGCGTGTTTACTAAGATGAAGGACTGGGAAGAGGAGGAGGAGGAGGAGGAGGAGGAGGAGGAGGAGGAGGAGGAGGAGGAGGAGGAGGAGGAGGAGGAGAGAAGAATAGGAGGGAGTGGAATGAAAGAGCAGGAACACTACCTATCTACAGTCTATCTTTTTCTCTTCCCCTCTTTCTCTCTCTCTTTCTCTTCCCCTCTCTAATATATTTACCCATTTTCCTTTCTTCTTTCCTCTCCTTTGTTTACTGATGAGAGAGAGAGAGAGAGAGAGAGAGAGAGAGAGAGAAAATGGACACAATCCTTCACTTTCTTATCTACATTTCCTGCTATTTCTCTCTCTCTCTCTCTCTCTCTCTCTCTCTCTCTCTCTCTCTCTCTCTCTCTCTCTCTCTCTCTCTCCAATAATATCCACCTATTTACTTTTATGTTTCTTTTATCTTTAATCAATCACTGTCACGAAATAAATAATAACAACAACAACAATAACAACATTAATAATAATAATAATAATAATAATAATAATAATAATAATAAAACAATATTCTGTACAAAATGAAAGAAAAATTACCAATACCTATCATAAAGAACATAAAATAGAAACACACACACACACATACACACACACACACACACACACACACACACACACACACACACACACACACACACACACACACACACACACACACACACACACACACACACACACTTACCTACACACGCACGTACTCCTGCACACCTGAACGCACATACCTGCAGAGAAAAAGAGAAAAATATTAGACGGGAATTACTATACACACACACACACACACACACACACACACACACACACACACACACACACACACACACACACACACACACACACACACACACACACACACACACCTGTCCGCTAGTCACACCTGTGCTTAATTACCCTTTTGAAAGGCGAAATGTGAGCTACGCAACACCGAAATTGAAAGAGAGAGAGAGAGAGAGAGAGAGAGAGAGAGAGAGAGAGAGAGAGAGAGAGAGAGAGAGAGAGAGAGAGAGAGAGAGAGAGAGAGAGAGAGAGAGAGAGGGGGGGGAGGGGTGTTAGCGAGGGTGGAAGGCAGGCAGGCAGGCAGATAGATAGATTTTTTTTTATTTATTTTTTTACGGTAAGGCCTATAGCGTCTGTAGGCAAACTTGAAGAGTGTATGGGAAGCGCTGTTCAGCTTCCGCCCATTAGTGGCGCAGGCAATTTTATTTATAGTGGTGCCCATATTAGGGTCCATATCACCCCCCAAGCTCATCTTGAGTGTAACCACCTAGAACCTGGTACCCATCACCACCTAGAACCAGGGTATCATGGTGACATGTAGGTAACTTTAAACCACTCGACATATGGCAAAGTGTTTTAAGGCTGTAAGTGGTGGGATAGATAGATAGATAGATAGATAGATAGATAGATAGATAGACAGACAGACAGACAGACAGACAGACAGACAGACAGACAGACAGACAGACAGACAGACAGACAGAGAGAGAGAGAGAGAGAGAGAGAGAGAGAGAGAGAGAGAGAGAGAGAGAGGGAAGGAGACAAATGAACTGAATAAATGAAAGACACAGAATATTAATCAAGACTCTCTCTCTCTCTCTCTCTCTCTCTCTCTCTCTCTCTCCAGGAATTAGGGTGAAGTCAAATTCCCTTCCTGGAACACCAGACGAAAACTTAACTTGGGGAAAAGAGAGAAAAAAAAAACACCCCAAAAAGTTAAAGATGAAAAAAAATATACAACTTAAACAGCATCTCATCTTTTCCTTTAAATAATTAAGAACATCAACGCAAACTTAAGTGAAAACGAGAAAGGTTGACAAAGAGAGAGAGAGAGAGAGAGAGAGAGAGAGAGAGAGAGAGAGAGAGAGAGAGAGAGAGAGAGAGAGAGAGAGAGAGAGAGAGAGAGAGAGAGAGAGATAAGAAAACAAGAACTCAAAACTTTTTCCTCAAATAGAAGGACTAAAGAATCTAAATATAAAAGAAAGAAAGGAAATAATTAAGAAAGAAAATAATGAAGTTTGATAAGAAGAAATATTAATAAAATAAAGAAAAATTGAAAGAAAATGAAATACAGTGAGAAATGAATGAAAGGATTAAGAAAATGAAGGAAAATATTAAGAAACACAAAAAAAACAAACTAAATGCAAAAGATCAAGAAAATAAGAAAAAATGGGAGAAAAATTTAAAAAGGAAGAAAATGATAATGTAAAATAAAATTAGAAATACAAACGAGTGCAAAAAAATTCTAATAAATAAAGAGAGAAGAGAAAATTTAAAAGAAAAATTAATAATAGTAAAAATAGGAAAAAAAATGAAAAAAAGGGGGAGATGAAACTATAAGGAACAAAGTAATAAGAGAAAATAAGATTGAAAATAGAGAAAAAAAAAATCCAAAACAATAAAAAAAAGGAAAAAGAAAAAAGAAAAAAAAAAGAAAAAACGGAAAGAAAGACATCATGAGAGGGATAAATGACAGGGAAAAAAAAATCTAAGAAAAAAAAGGAAAATAAAAAAAAATGGGGAAAACATTACGAGAAGGAAAAAAGTCAAGACATTTTCTTCGCGGGAATATTCCTTCTCCTTATCTCTGGCTCCGTTCCAAAGGGTCATGTAGGGTCTGTAGTGACTCCTCCTCCTCCTCCTCCTCCTCCTCCTCCTCCTCCTCCTCCTCCTCCTCCTCCTCCTCCTCCTCCTCCTCCTTGTCTTCCACTTCCTCCTCCTCTCAGTAACGTCTTTTACATTTTTCTTCTTTTCGTTTGAGTTAAAATTTTCTTTCATTCAGACTTTTAAAATGCTAACTCTCTCTCTCTCTCTCTCTCTCTCTCTCTCTCTCTCTCTCTCTCTCTCTCTCTCTCTCTCTCTCTCTCTATGTTTTATACTATTTTCTATTTTTGACTTTCAGAATATTTGTTTTATGTTTCCATGTCTACTTTCTCTCTCTCTCTCTCTCTCTCTCTCTCTCTCTCTCTCTCTCTCTCTCTCTCTCTCTCTCTCTCTCTCTCCTCTCCTATTTTCGTCTTCCTCGGCTAATCTTATGAATATTTTTCCTTGCCTAATTGCGTCTCTCTCTCTCTCTCTCTCTCTCTCTCTCTCTCTCTCTCTCTCTCTCTCTCTCTCTCTCTCTCTCTGTTCCTCCTCCTCCTCCTCCTCCTTTATCTTTCTCCCTCATTCATTCCTTTTTCTGCATGATTTCACTTTATCTCCTTTTTTCCCCGCCATTCGTTTCCTCCTTCGCTTTCTCAATCTTTCTCTTTTCTTTCTCTTTTTTTTTCTCTCATTGCATTTTTATTTCCTTGTTCCCGCTTATCTTTTGACAATTTTTATCAATTTTTACTTTTCCTCCATATTCTCTTTCCCTCAAGGATTTCCTCTTCCTCCTCTTCTTTATCCTTCTCCTTTTCTTTCTTCCTCATCTTTTTTTTAACATTTTTACTTGTCTATGCTTCATTTTTCCTTTATTTTTGTCTTTCTTCTTCTCTTTCATCTTATACTTTCCTCTTTGTTTTTTTTCAGTCTTTATTTTGCCTTTTTCTGCTTCCTATTTGCTGGAACGAGAACGACAGTAAGGAGAAGGAGGAGGAGGAGGAGGAGGAGGAGGAGGAGGAGGAGGAGGAGGAGGAGGAGGAGGAGGAGGAGGAGGAGGAGGAGGAGGACAAAAAAAATAAATACATGTAAATCTATTCAGAGAGAGAGAGAGAGAGAGAGAGAGAGAGAGAGAGAGAGAGAGAGAGAGAGAGAGAGAGAGAGAGAGAGAGAGAGAGAGAGAGAGAGAGAGAGAGAGAGAGAGAGAGAATTTTACAAGTTTAGAACAAAAACAAGAGCAAACACAATCACAAAGACAACAACAACAACAACAACAACAACTACTACTACTACTACTACTACTACTACTACCACTACTACCACCACCATCACCACCAACACCACCACCAACACCACAAAAACAACAACAACATAACAACAATCTCCTCTACCACCACCACTACCTCCTCCTCCTCCTCCTTAACCTCCCATTTGAACTCACAGTACACACTTCACCAAAGCCCCGCCCCACCTCCTCCTCCTCCTCCTCCTCCTCCTCCTCCTCCCTCCTCCTCCTCCTCCTCGGCGCACGTTACACACAGAGGGTTGGGTCATTACCGCTTGGCACCTTGGATGACACTAACAGGAGAGGTCTGGCACTGAGAGGAGGAGGAGGAGGAGGAGGAGGAGGAGGAGGAGGAGGAGGAGGAGGGAAACGAGAGAACGACACAAAGGGGAGATGAAGTAAATAGAATGCGAATGATAACAGGAAGAAAAGGAGGAGGAGGAGGAGGAGGAGGAGGAGGAGGAGGAGGAGAACGGAAGGAGGTTACCATAATAACGTCATGGAAGATCTCTCTCTCTCTCTCTCTCTCTCTCTCTCTCTCTCTCTCTCTCTCTCTCTCTCTGTGTGTGTGTGTGTGTGTGTGTGTGTGTGTGTGTGTGTGTGTGTGTGTGTGTGTGGCCAGCCATGTGTTTCGGGTTAATGGTAGTGTGATATGGGAGGAAAGGAGGAAGGGAGGGAAGGAGAGGGAGAGGGAGGGAATGAGGGAGAGAAGAAAAGGAGAGGAGAGAGAGAGAGAGAGAGAGCGAGAGCGGGTATTAGTGATGGAGATTTAATTATGGGAAGAAGAATGGGTGAGAGAGAGAGAGAGAGAGAGAGAGAGAGAGAGAGAGAGAGAGAGAGAGAGAGAGAGAGAGAGAGAGATAAAGTAATTAAGCAATAAGGGGAAAGAAATAATTAATGAAGAGAGGAAACAGAAGGAAGGAAAATAAATAGGGTGAGAAACAGTAATGAAGCAGATGGAAGGAGATGAAGAGGGAAGAAGAAGAAGAAGAAGAAGAAGAAGAAGAAGAAGAAGAAGAAAGATGATGATGAAGATGAAGAAGAAAAATAAGAAGGGAAGAAAGTAAAGA
>NC_059285.1:17576277-17578777 GCF_017591435.1 Portunus trituberculatus
TCTTTCTTTTTTTTATTTTCATCTTTCATTCAACAATCTGCTTTTTAAATCACTGTCATTCCTCCTCCTCCTCCTCCTCCTCCTCCTCCTCCTCCTCCTCCTCCTCCTCCTCCTTATCACCAGGCTTACTTAAACGATGATAAGGAAAAAAATACACAAACTATGAATTACGTTTTCTTATCTATTCATTATGTAATTTCCGCATACATTAAATTCTCTCTCTCTCTCTCTCTCTCTCTCTCTTACGAACTATTCTGCTGCGAGAGAGAGAGAGAGAGAGAGAGAGAGAGAGAGAGAGAGAGAGAGAGAGAGAGAGAGAGAGAGAGAGAGAGCGTGGACGACAATAATAGGGCTTAGCGGAGACAAAGAGAGTGGTAAGAGAGAGGGAGAGAAAGAGAGAGCGAGAGAGACAATGGGTGGAAGCTATCTCTCTCATTATCTCTACAGAATCCTCCTCCAGCCACCGTCCAGCGGGAGATAGTGGCATTAGAGAGAGAGAGAGAGAGAGAGAGAGAGAGAGAGAGAGAGAGGATGACAAACACTCCTTCACCACAACAGGGAAACACAAAACACTCATTCAACTCTCTCTCTCTCTCTCTCTCTCTCTCTCTCTCTCTCTCTCTCTTTAACACTCATTTAACTCTCTCTCTCTCTCTCTCTCTCTCTCTCTCTCTCTCTCTCTCTCTCTCTCCCTTTAGTAAACTGACTTTATAAATATTAGTGTCATAGATACATATCTTACCACATTCTCTCTCTCTCTCTCTCTCTCTCTCTCTCTCTCTCTCTCTCTCTCTCTCTCTCTCTCTCTCTCTCTCTCTCTCTAGCAAAGGAGACAGCCACTAATCCCCCAAACAGCCTTGGTGAGTCCCCCATTAACCAGGAATAAAGAAAATGGGGAACAATCAAAAGAAAATGGGAGAGGGACTGTCACTGACCATTCTCTATCTTATTTCTCTCTCTCTCTCTCTCTCTCTCTCTCTCTCTCTCTCTCTCTCTCTCTCTCTGAAGCTGTCGTCGTCTGGAGATGGAGATAGAGATAGGGACGTGAGAGAGAGAGAGAGAGAGAGAGAGAGAGAGAGAGAGAGAGAGAGAGAGAGAGAGAGAGAGAGAGAGAGAGATTGAATTACTTCATTTCAATCACATAATAAAAAAAAATAATAGAATAAAAAAGTAAAGCGAGAAAAATAATAAAAAATAAAGCGAGTGAGAAAATAAATAAAGCGAGGTGAAAAAAATAAAGGAAAAAAAGAACACGAATATCAATTACATTAACAGGTAGAGACGTCCAAAAAATCTCTCTCTCTCTCTCTCTCTCTCTCTCTCTCTCTCTCTCTCTCTCTCTCTCTCTCTCTCTCTCTCTCTCTCTCTCTCTCTCTCCTAAACACTTTTACTAATCACATGATAACACACATGTCAGATTAACAACCCCTCTCCCTTCTCCCTTTCCCCTCTTCCTCCCATCTCCCCTCTCCCCCCTCTTTCCCCTCTATTCCCTCTTCCCTTTTTCCTCCACTAATCTCCCCCTCATCACCATTTTTTCCTATTTTTTATCTTTTTCAACATGAGAAGGTGTGAAAAGGGAGGGAAGGTAAGAGGAGGAAAGGGAGGAAAGGAAGAGGAGGAGGAGGAGGAAGGTGAAAAGGAGGAGGAGGAGGAAGGGTTAGATATGGAGGGAGATATGCTGATGGAGGAAAGACGAAAGAAAGAAGAGAAGAAATGAAGTATAAATGGAGGAATAAAGAGGAGGAGGAGGAGGAGGAAGAGGAGGAGCAGGAGGAGGAGGAGGAAACGAAAGAAAAGAGGAATAAAAAGATATTGAGGGGAAAAGGAGGAGAGAAAGAGATAAAGATGAGGGCATATGGAGAGAGAAAAGAGGAGATGATGCATGAATGGGAGAGAGGGGAAGAAAGAGGGGAAGAGGGAGGGGAAGAGGAAAGAGAGAGAGTGAGGGGAAAATGAGTAGAGAGAGAGAGAGAGAGAGAGAGAATATGTAAAAAAAAAAACAATTGAGAGAAAAGAGAAAATAGACAACAAAAAGAAGGAAACGAAAAGAAAAAAGAGGAAAAACTCAGGAAGAATTAAGAGAAGGGAGGAAGGAAAGTGAGGGAGAGAGGGAGAGAAGGAGAGAGGGAGAGAGGAAGAGAGGGAGAGAGAGGGAGAGTATGCGAAAGTCAACAGCTGCGGGAGAGAAGATTTTCCGCTATTTATCACAAACATCAGCTTGTCAACACTCTCCCTCTCTCTCCCTGCTCTCCCTCCCTCTCCCTCTCTCCTTCCTTCTCTCGCTTATTTGCTAAAGAGGGAGGGAGGGACGGAGGAAATAAGAGATAAGTAGAAACAAGGCAATAGAGGAAAGGAGGGAGAGGAGAGGAGGAGGAGGAGGGAGAGAGGAGGGAGGGAGAGAGGGAGGGAGAGAGGAGGGAGAGGAAGGGAGAGGGTGAGGACAGATGGAAAAAGGGAGACAGGGAAATGGAAGAAAAGAAATAAGTAATAGCGGTAA
>NC_059285.1:17596277-17613777 GCF_017591435.1 Portunus trituberculatus
TTTCCCCTTCCTCTTGATACTTGGCATCTTTTCCCCTCTGTGAGTCATTTTTCCCTATCTACTTTTCCCCTCTTCCTTGTATTCCTTTGCATTCCTTCGTTATTTTTCCCCTTATCTCAGCATCCATTTCCCCTCACTCTTATTTTTTTTCTATACATCTTATTTTTTCCCCTTTCTCAAAAGTTTAAAATTTTTCCCTCTTTCTCTCTCTCTCTCTCACTACTTTTTTTGTTCCTACGGTTAGTTCAATATTTTTTCCCCTTTCTTATAACATCTCTTTCCCTTTTCCCTCAGTCTATAACATATATTTCCCCTTCCTCGTGAGTTTTTTTTCCTCTCACAATAGAATGACATACCCATTTCTCCCGATAGTCACTTTTTTCCCCTCTATAACACATATTTCCCCTTTCTCTCCTTTTCCCCTCATTGACATTATTTTTCTTTATCTTTTATCTTTCTTTCTCTACAAGACTTATTCAGCTCTCTCTCTCTCTCTCTCTCTCTCTCTCTCTCTCTCTCTCTCTCTCTGTGGTGATGATGATGATGAAAGAGAAAAGGGTGAAGGAGAGAGAGAGAGAGAGAGAGAGAGAGAGAGAGAGAGAGAGAGAGAGAGAGAGAGAGAGAGAGAGAGAGAGAGAGAGATTGAAGAAGAAGAAGAAGAAGAAGAAGAAGAAGAAGAAGAAGAAGAAGAAGAAGAGAAGAAGAAGAAGAAGAAGAAGAAGAAGAAAAGAAGATGATGATGATGATGATGATGATGATGATGAAGACGAAGAACGAGGAGGAGGAGGAGGAGGAGAAGGAGGAGGAGGAGGAGAAGTGGAAGAAAGAAGAAGAAGAAGAAGAAGAAGAAGAAGAAGAAGAAGAAGAAGAAGAAGAAGAAGAAGAAGAAGAAGAAGAAGAAGAAGAAGAAGAAGAAGAAGAAGAAGAAGAAGAAGAAGAAGAAGAAGAAGAAGAAGAAGAAGAAGAAGAAGAAGAAATCAGAGAAAAGTGAATAACTAAAACAAAAAGGATAAAAAATGACGAGAGAGAGAGAGAGAGAGAGAGAGAGAGAGAGAGAGAGAGAGAGAGAGAGAGAGAGAGAGAGAGGGGGGGGGCGAGGTATGGAGGTACCAAGGGAGGTATTTTCCAGTGCGTGGCCTCAAGTCGTAGGATGGAGGTAATAAAATGCTTCACTACCTCACACATTGTCCCTCTCCCCTCTCTCTCCCCTCTCCCTCTCCCTCTCCCTCTCCCTCTCCCTCTCATTCCCTCCACCTATTATTCATTTTTTTTCCCTCGAACCTTCAGTGCTCCCTCACAACACTCCGTTAGACTCCCCCCTCCCCCTCTCCCTCTCTCTCTCTCTCTCTCTCTCTCTCTCTCTCTACATTTCACACAACCTTCACTGCTTCCTCACACTTCTCTCCTCTCTCTCTCTCTCTCTCTCTCTCTCTCTGAAAAATACACACACGCAACGCCTCGCACTTGAGAATCACGCACATAAAAAAACACGCACACGTAAAGTACATACATAAGAACATTAGGAAATTAACGTACACACGCACAAGAGGAGGAGGAGGAGGAGGAGGAGGAGGAGGAGGAGGAGGAGGAGGAGGAGGAGGAGGAGGAGGAGGAGGGCACAGATTCCTTCCTTCTTTCCTTCCTCTTCCTTCCTCTTTCCTCCTCCTCCTTTAACTTTAATTTCTCATAACTTCTTTTCCTCTTCCTTTCTTCGTTTTTTTCCTCTTTCCTCTTTCCTTTTCATTTGACTTTAATTTCTCACAACTTCCTTTCTCTCTTCCTTTCTTCCTCTTTTTCTCTTTTTTTCTCCTCTTCTTCCTTTTTCCTTTCTCATTTCTCCTTTTTTTTACTTTTCTCTTTTCTTCTATCATTTTCTTCACTTCCCTCTTTTCCCCCTTCTGCTTCCTTTTCCTCCTCTTCTATTTCCACAATCTATCTCCCCTCACAACACACCCTCACCTCCCCTCACACCCCAAATCTACCCTCCCTCACCTCATCTTCACTTCCATTCTCCCCTCTCTCGTCCTCAACTCCCCTTCCTTCCCTTCCCTTCCCCTCCCCTCCCCTCTCTTCCCCTCTTTCCCCATAACAAACCCAAACATTCCCCTATTCCCCTCTCCTCACTCATTCCTCAAACATTTTTCCCCTCTAATTCCTTACCTCTCTCTCTCTCTCTCTCTCTCTCTCTCTCTCTTCTCTCTTTCCTTTCCTCCCCTTCCTCCCTCCTTAGGTAAACGTTCTCCACATCTCCTCCTCCTCCTCCTCCTCCTCCTCCTCCTCCTCCTCCTCCCCTTTATTCCACTTTCCCCTCCCTCCCCTTCTATTTGCCCATCTTCCCTCTCTCTATTTGCCAAGTTTCCGTCTGGCTTCCCCAATCTGCCAGGCCACAGGAGGAGGAGGAGGAGGAGGAGGAGGAGGAGGAGGAGGAGGAGGAGGAGGAGGAGGAGGAGGAGGAGGAGGAGGGAGGTTCAGAGGAAGGCAACGTTTTCAGAGAAGGGAGGAAGGAAGGGAGGGAGGGAGGGAAGGAGGGAGCAACTGAAGGAGAGGGAGGGAGGGAGGGAGGGAGGAGGAGGAGGGAGAGGAAAGGAAGAAGAAATTAATGCGTGGATAATATTTTTTCTTCTTCTTTTTCTTCTTTTTCTTTTCTTTCATCATCATCTTCTTCTTCTTCTTCTTCTTCTTTTTCGTCTTCCTGTCTTTTAATTTAGTTTGTTGCTCTTTTTGCCTTTCTCCTTTCTTGTCCTATATTTTTTCCTCTTTTTCTTCTTTTCCACATTAACCCCTCCTCCTCATCCTCCTCCTCCTCCTCCTCCTCCTCCTCCTCTTAATTCTCATTTTCCTAACCTTCTACTTTTCTTGTATACCTCTCTCTCTCTCTCTCTCTCTCTCTCTCTCTCTCTCTCTCTCTCTCTCTCTCTCTTATATCGGCACTTGAAGTCGAAGAGTAACGTTGAGGATTGACCTAATACTCGAAAGAAGAGAAGGAGGAGGAGGAGGAGGAGGAGGAGGAGGAGGAGGAGGAGGAGGAGGAGGAGGAGGAGGAGGAGGAGGAGGAGGGAGGAGGTAAAGGTGGAAATAAGGAAGTACCTGAGAGTTATTAAAAATGAAACCTTACCGTGTGTGTGTGTGTGTGTGTGTGTGTGTGTGTGTGTGTGTGTGTGTGTGTGTGTGTGTGTGTGTGTGTGTGTGTGTGTGTGTGTGTGTGTGTGTGTGTGTGTGTGTGTATTAAAGGTGATTACAGATGAAAGAGACAGGTAGCGCTTATTAAAGGTGATTACAGACAGACAGACAGGTAAAAACGAACTGGCACTCACCTAATTAGAGGCAAGATATGTATGTACAGGTGAGAGAGAGAGAGAGAGAGAGAGAGAGAGAGAGAGAGAGAGAGAGAGGAGAGGTGAGGGGAGAGAGGGAAGGGGAAAGTGAGAGGGAGAGGGGGATGAAAACACAGTACAAATAGGGAAGGGAGGGGAGAAGTAGGAGGAACCAGGAGAGGGGAGTGGTGAGGGGAAAGGCTGGGCTAGGGAGTGAGAGGCAGGAGAGGGGAGAGGGGATAATTATGGAAGTGTGGGAGTAAGGGGAAAGTTTGACGAGGGAGAAGGAAGTGAGAGTAACTGGGAGGGAATGTGGAAGGGGAGAGAGGGAATAGATTTGAGGGGAAAGTGGAGAGAAAGATGGAGATAAGGAAACATTAAAAAGGGGAAATTTAAATGGATAATAGATAAAGAAGGGAATGAGGAGATGGAGTGTTTGAGGGGAAGAGGAAGGCTAAACAAGGGGAAGGTGGAGAGGAAGTGGGGGGAACTGAGGGGAGAGAGGTGGAATGAGAGTGGAGGATAGGGAAGGAGAGGAGATAAGTGGGTGAGATGGGGAGATAAGAGAGAGAGCTTGGTGGAGTGACGGGAGAGAGGAGAGGGGAGAGGAGAGAGGGGAATGCTATGCCTGGTTCCCTCCCCTCTCCTCCCCAATCAAATTCATTCCATCCCACCTCCACCCATCTCCCCTCCTCCCCAAACCCCTTCCTCATCCCCTCTCCAAATGAAAACCACCCCACACACATACCTCCTCAATTCCCCTCACTGGGCAACCCACCCCCTACCCTTCCCAACCCTTTCCCCTTCAAACACCCCTCTTTCCCCTCTTACCCTTCACCAACTCCCCATTCCCTTCTTCCCACTCACATGTCCCCTAGCCACCCAATCATCTCCCCACTCCTCTCTAACCCTTTCCCCTCACGCCCTCCCCAAATGAAGAACACCCCACGCCCTTCCCTCACTCATTCCCCTCACTGGATGACCCACCCCTACCCTACCCGACACCTATTTCCCCTCTTACCCCCCTTAAATATCTCCCTCTTTCCCCTCTTACCCCTTTAAGTACACCCTCCTCGTCCCCCGTCCTAGTCACGTGTCCCCTCCCTCCCTCCCTCTCCCCTTAGAGTCGGCTATTATAATGGTAATTCCCTTAATGTTTAATAAAACGCTTTGATAATTTGCGATATAATTACTTTCTGTACAACATCAGTAAAGAGGGAAATGTATTACACCCCGCCCCCCCCACACTTCAACACGACAGCCAGGGAAAGTGTGTGTGTGTGTGTGTGTGTGTGTGTGTGTGTGTGTGTGTGTGTGTGTGTGTGTGTGTGTGTGTTTGATCTGCTGCAGTCTTGACGAGACAGCCAGACGTTACCCTACGGAACGAGCTCAGAGCTCATTATTTCCGATCTTGGGATAGGCCTGAGACCAGGCACACACCACACACCGGGACAACAAGGTCACAACTCCTCGATTTACATCCCGTACCTACTCACTGCTAGGTGAACACCACCTACACGTCAAAGGAGACACACCCAAATATCTCCACCGGCCGGGGAATCGAACTGTCCTCTGGCTTTGAAGCCAGCGCTCTAACCACTGAGCTACCGTGTGTGTGTGTGTGTGTGTGTGTGTGTGTGTGTGTGTGTGTGTGTGTGTGTATCATGGGGTGTTTAGCTATTTGGGAGGAGGGGAAGAGGGAGAGGGAGGGGAAACGGGAGGGAAGGGAGAGGGAGGAAGGAGGGGAAAGGAGGAGGGAGGGAATACAGACAGACACAGACCCAGACACAGACACACATAGACAGACACAGAGAGAGAGAGAGAGAGAGAGAGAGAGAGAGAGAGAGAGAGAGAGAGATAATATCTCTCTCTCTCTCTCTCTCTCTCTCTCTCTCTCTCTCTCTCTCTCTCTCTCTCTCTCTCTCTCACACACACACACACACACACACACACACACACACACATTTCAAACCCCATCACTCATTCATTCATTCATTGACCCATCCATCTGTACACCCATACATACATACATACACACACACATCCATCCGTCCATCCATCCATACACGGCACAGGTTTGCTTTCCCATACACATAAATACACATCAAGAATAAAACAGTTACGAGGGGAAACGAGGGGAAAAATACAGCTACATCCATCACGATTAATCCAAATATTCTTTTAGCTTCAAGTGTGGAGTGATGGCGATAGATAGCGCTGGCGATAGAAGTTATGAGTACCGCCCCTAACTATACAATGATAACTGCTAAATGTCACGTAATTCCTCTATAACTGCGGCAGGTATTATGTGCTTCGGTAAATGCAATAATGTTCACTATTTCTGATAACTGTAATGGGTGTTATAGGTTTATGGACTCCCCGCTAACTGTATTGCCGGGGGAAATGGTGTTAATGGTGTTTGTGGTGCCCAGGGAAATGGTGTTAATGGTGTTTGTGGTGTTACTTATGTTCTTTCTATGTTCAGTGTTATAAGTGTGATGTTCTCCTGGTTTAGTGATTGTAGTGGTGGTGGTGGTGGTGGTTGTGGTGGCAGTAGCAGTAGCAGTAGTAGTAGTAGCTAATAGGGCTTCTTTCTGTACACACACACGTATAGGTCAGTTATTGTCCGCAGCATCACAATACAGCTACACGGGACCTGCCATACACAATACACACACACAAAAAAAAAATAATAATAATAATAGATAAATAATAAGTAAATAAATGATGCACAAATAATTTACACAAAATACAGCACTTTAAAAACACAAAATACACCATACACACACACACACACACACACACACCAAAAACAATCAGAAAAAAATAACTTGACCTAACCTAACCTAACTAACCACAAAGAACACTGGTTATGTTTCAGTTATTTTATATATGAGGGGAAAAACTGACCAGAGGCTAAAAAAAAAAAAAAAAAAAAATAGGCCCACTCAGTCGCTAGTCCCCTTACAGATCAGAAAGGGTTATGTTCACTTAAAATTATGCAAGTAGGCAGGTAAAGAATGGTTGGGTAGATAGGTAAATGTAGATAGGTAGAAAGAAGGGTAGATGAAGGTAGCCAGGTGGAGAATGGTCTAATAGGTAGGTAGATAGATAGATAGATAGATAGATAGATAGATAGACAGATAGATAGATAGATAGGTAAGTTGGTAGGTAAGTAAGGAGAAAAGTAACCAGGAAGGGAGGTAGAGAGTGGTCCTGTAAGTAAGGTAGGGTAGGGTAGGGTAGGGTAGGGTAGGGTAGGGTAGGGGGAAGAGAAGGGTAAAGTAAGGTAAAATAAGGCAAGATAAGGTAAGATAAGATAAGGTAAGGTAAGGTAACGTAAGGTAAGGTTAGATAAGGTTAGGTTAGGTTAGGTTAGGTTAGGTTGAGTTTAAGTTTAGGTTAGATTAGGTGAGGTGAGGTGAGGTGAGGTGAGGTGAGGTTAGGTTAGGCTAGGTTAGGTTAAGCTAGGTTAGGATAGGTTAGGTTAGGTTAGGTTAGGTTAAGGTAACTTAGCAAGAGTGTCGAGGTAACACTAAAACCCTACCACTAAACCACAGCCTCTATGAACCACCACAGTTGCTTTAGTCAACCCGAGCCTCGTGATCCCCGCAGCCACCACTGAACTGAAGGCTCACGTTACAAAGTGGCGGCAGTGGCGGCGTGCTGTGTGCCTGACGAGGATTTACCGCGATAGACAGATGGCGCTGCAAATATATGCGATGAGAGCGTGAATGGATTAGAGCGAGAGTGAGAGAGTGAGTGAGTGAGAGTGAGAGATTGACATGGGAAATTGAGCATGAGAGAGAGAGAGAGAGAGAGAGAGAGAGAGAGAGAGAGAGAGAGAGAGAGAGAGAGAGAGAGAGAGAGAGAGAGAGAGAGAGAGAGAGAGAGAGAGAGAGAGAGAGAGAGAGAGAGAGAGAGAGAGAGAGAGAGAGAGAGACAAAGACAGACAGACAGACAGACAAAGACAGACAGACAGACAGAGACAGAGAGACATAGAGACAGAAAGACAAACAGACAGACAGACAAAAAACAGAGAAACAAAGAAACAGAGAGAAAAGAGAGACAGAGAAACCGAAACACAGAAAAGAGAAAGGGAAGAAGAAAGAATTGAAGATAAATGAGGTATAGTAAAAGAATGAGGAAGAGAACAAGGGGAGGGCACAAAGGGGAAGAATATAAGCAACGAGAGGAAAGGGGAATAAATGAGGGAAAAATCAGGAAATGAGGGGAGAATATGAGCTTTATGAGGGCAAATGGGGAAAAACATGAAAAAAAGCTACGGTGAATAAGTGAATGAGGTGTGAGGGGAGTAGATGAGGGGAAGAGAAGCGAGAAAATTAAAAGAGGGGAAACTGGCTAGGATAAAGGGGAGATTATGCGTGTAAATGGGGAAGAATTAAAATGAAGGAGTGTGGGAGTGAGTGAGGATGGGGATATGAGGGGAAGAGAAGGTAGGAGAGGGGAAAGAGGGAGAAGGAGAGGGAGAAAGAGACATATATATAGCTGATGAGAGAGAGAGAGAGAGAGAGAGAGAGAGAGAGAGAGAGAGAGAGAGAGAGAGAGAGAGAGAGAGAGAGAGAGAGAGAGAGAGAGAGAAAGGGGGAGCGGGAGAGCTCAGGTAAACTTCCATCCATTAGCACGCCCAGGTAAGCTTGCGAGAGAGAGAGAGAGAGAGAGAGAGAGAGAGAGAGAGAGAGAGAGAGAGAGAGAGAGAGAGAGAGAGAGAGAGAGAGAGAGCAATTAAGATCACCTGAATCAAATTTAATCACCTCTGAATATTAACTGTTCTCTTCGCATCCAATTTGCTCAATACTTTGTTAATATATCCGGCGCTGGGAGAGAGGGAGGGGGGAGAGGGGAGAGAGGGAGAGAGGGAGAGGGGAGAGAGGGAGAAAGGGAGAGGGGGGAGAGGGGAGAGGAGGATAGGTGAAATGAAATGGATGGATGACTACTGAAGGACAGGATGAGAGAGAGAGAGAGAGAGAGAGAGAGAGAGAGAGAGAGAGAGAGAGAGAGAGAGAGAGAGAGAGAGAGAGAGAGAGAGAGAGAGAGAGAGAGAGAGAGAGAGAATGGGTGAAAAGAAAGAAAAGGAAAAGGAAAAAAATGGAGGTGGTAGATAAGAGGGGAAAAAAGAGGGGAGAAGTGACAGATGGAGGAAAGAAAAGTAGAGGGGAATAAAAGAGGAGAAGGGAAAATATTCGATAGAAAGAGAGTAAGAGTCAGAGAGAAAGGATAAGGGGAAAAAGTAACAAGGGGAATAAAAGGGAAAAGAGGGGAAAACTGACTGAACGAAAAGGAAGAAGGGAAATTGAAGAGAGGAGGGAAGTGGATAAGCAAAGGAAAGTAAATAAGGGAGAAGAGACAAGTGGCTGAAGGAAAGAGAAGAAAGAGAAAAAGAAAGAGGGGAAAAGGGATGAGGAAGAAGGAAGAGGTGGTAGGTAAGAGAAATATAAAGGAAGTAGAAGGAAGGAAGGAAGGAAGGAAGGAAGGAAGAAAGGAAAAAAGAAGGGAAAAGAAAGTGAGTAGGAAAATAAAGATAAAAAATGATAATGAAAAAAAAATGACAAAAGCAAATAAAAAACAAGAAAAAGAAAAGAGAAAGAAAAACTGGAAGAGAATAACAAGAAAATGAAAAAAAAAAAATAGAACAATAAATTTTTGACAAAGAACAAAAAAAGGAAAAAAGGGAAAATAGAAGAAAAGGGGAAAGAAAGGGAAGAAGAATAAGAATAAGAAACAAAATAAAGATAAAAATAAATAAGGATGAAGGAGAAGGATTGATTATGCCCGCAGGATCACGAGGGGAAGTGAGCAAACTGAGAGAAAGGGAGAGGGGAGAGGAAAGAGAGAGGGAGAGGAGAGAGGGGAGAGGGAAGTAAATAGGTAGAGAATTCAGGTCAAATCAGGTGAGTTGATGAACGAGGTAACTGAGAAGGAGGAGGAGGAGGAGGAGGAGGAGGAGGAGGAGGAGGAGGAGGAGGAGGAGGCACAAAGGATGAACAAACAGCATCTGATTTATTGACCTTTATGAAATTAATTGTCAGAAGAAGAAGAAGAAGAAGAAGAAGAAGAAGAAGAAGAAGAAGAAGAAGAAGATGAAGAAGAAGAACAAGAAGAAGAAAGAAAAGAAGAAAAAGAAGTGAAGAGTAACGGAGAACAAAATAGGAGTAAATTATAAAAAAAAACAAGAAAAAACAAGAGAGAGAGAGAGAGAGAGAGAGAGAGAGAGAGAGAGAGAGAGAGAGAGAGAGAGAGAGAGAGAGAGAGAGAGAGAGAGAGAGAGAGAGAGAGAGAGAGAGAGAGAGAGAGATCCACCGTGAGCCGAAATGACACAGGTGGAGTGAGATGAGATTACAGGTGGATGGGATTAGGTAAGGTGATTAGACCAGGTGAGAGGGAGGGGAGAGGAGAGGGAGAGAGAGAGAGAGAGGAGAAGAGAGGGAGAGGAGAGAGGGGGTTAATTACACCTAGAAGCACTGAAGGAGAGTAAGGAAACGGGAAGACGAGAGAGAGAGAGAGAGAGAGAGAGAGAGAGAGAGAGAGAGAGAGAGAGAGAGAGAGAGAGAGAGAGAGAGAGAGAGAGAGAGAGAGAGAGAGAGAGAGAGAGAGAGAGAGAGAGAGAGAGAGAGAGAGAGAGAGAGAGAGAGAGAGAGAGAGAGAGAGAGAGAGAGGGAAGATGATAAGAGAAGGAAGGAAGAGAACGGAAGGAGAAAAAAGGAGGAAAGAGAAGAAGAGAAGAAAGGAGAGGAAGAGAAGGAAGGAGAAGAAGGAAGGAAGGGACACTATATGTAATTACGAAGCAAATGAGAGGCAAAGGTAATAAATTAATGGAGAAATGAGAACAGAGGGGAAGGGAAGAAGAAATGAAGAAATGATGGAAGGAAGGAAGGAAGGAAGGAAGAAAAATAAAAAAATGAAAGAAGGAAGGAAGGAAGAAAGAAGAAAGAAAGAAAGGAAATAAAGGAAAATGACGAAAGAAGAAACACAAGAAAAAATCCAAGAAAATTTAGGAGAAATGGAAAAAAAAGTAAAAAAAAAGCGAAAGAAGGAAAGAAGGGAGAGAAGAAAGAAATAGATACAGACAAAGAGAAGAACAGGAAGGACATGGAAGGAGAGGCAAGGAAGATAAAGAAAAAGGAGAAAACAAGAACGAGACAAGACAGAAGAGGAGGAAAATGCGAGAAGGAGAAACGAAAAAATTGAAAAAAACAGAACATGAAGTAGAACAGCAAAACAGGAGGAGGAGGAGGAGGAGGAGGAGGAAAGGAAGCGGAAGAGGAGAATTTGGGGAGAAGAAGAAGGAAAGTTAGAGGAAGAGTACCGGGAAAAAAAAGAGAAAAAAAGAGAAAGATGAAAAGGAAAAAACACGAAAAAAAAAAAAAAAAAAAGAATGGAAGAAAAAATTAGAAAAAGAGAAATAGGGAGAGGAAACAATGAGAAGAGGGAAGAAGGAGAAAGAAAACGAAGACGGACACAAAAAAGAAAGCAGAGAGAGAGAGAGAGAGAGAGAGAGAGAGAGAGAGAGAGAGAGAGAGTCACCTTGAGTCACTTAAAGTAATTAGGTTTGCGAGACACAGGTGTGTTTTATGAAGCGCTACCTTGCGGGGGACAGGTGCGCCAGGCCTGATGAGGACGCGTCTACCTGTCTGTCTGTCTGTCTGTCTGTCTGTCTGTCTGTCTGTCTCCCTTCCCCCCAAACGCCCCCCATCACTCCCCCACACCCTCTCTATCCTGTCCAATTTGTCCCGTGTGTGCGTGTACGTGTATGTGTGTGTGTGTGTGTGTGTGTGTGTGTGTGTGTGTGTGTGTGTGTGTGTGTGTGTGTGTGTGTGTGTTAATTTTGTTTTATTTTGTCCTTATAGTTTTCAGACACACACACACACACACACACACACACACACACACACACACACAGTCACGGAGAGATAGAGAGATCGGCGTGACGTTGAGAAGAACAAGAGGAGGAGGAGGAGGAGGAGGAGGAGGAGGAGGAGGAGGAGGAGGAGGAGGAGGAGGAGGAGGAAAGGAGACATGGCGTAGAGATAAGGAAGGAAGGAAGAAGATAAAAAAAATAAAAGAGGAAAGGAGGAAGGAAAGAGAAAGAATAACATGAAAGTCACAGATGAGAGAGAGAGAGAGAGAGAGAGAGAGAGAGAGAGAGAGAGAGAGAGAGAGAGAGAGAGAGAGAGAGAGAGAGAGAGAAGGGAAAGAATGTTTTAAACCGTTTTTTATAATTTTCTTTTTTTTCTGTACTTGTAAAATATTTCGTTATGTTATTGTCACTCTCTCTCTCTCTCTCTCTCTCTCTCTCTCTCTCTCTCTCTCTCTCTCTCTCTCTCTCTCTTACAAGGCGAGTGTAATTATGACACGTAATAAATAGATAGATAAATAAACAGATACTTAGATAGATAGATAAAAATAGATAAAGATGGAAAAAATCAAAGAAAATGCAAACTAATCTCACAAATTCACCTAAAGATAAAAAAAAAAAAAAAAGAAAGAAAATGAAGCACAAAATATCAAACAAGGAACAAAACTTGATAAAAAAGAAAAAAAAAACAAGCCTAAAAAAAATCACTATACCAGGAAACAAACAAACGTAGATAGATAGATAGATAGATAGAGATAGAGAGAGAGAGAGAGAGATAGAGGATAGAGAGAGATAGATAGATAGATAGATAGATAAATGGATGGATAGATAAGATAAATAGAAGACAGAGACATAAGACAGTTAGATAGATATATGGATGGAGATAGATAGATAGATAGATAGATAGATAGATAGATAGACAGACATATAGATAGAGATAGACAAATTGATTGATAAACAGACAGGCAGACAGGTACACCTACAGACAGACATTATGACAGACAGATAGATAGACAGACAAATAGACAGACAGACAGACAGACAGACAGACAGACAGACAGATACACAGATAGATAGATATAGATAGATAGTTCTAGGTCCTGGTGTCCTCTGTTACTAATCTGGCCAGGTGGTCTAAAAATAACAGCCACGCAAATGTTAACAATGTAAAGGTTCCGACAAGACTAGCCATCAGAAAACGGGTTTGGAGAGAGAGAGAGAGAGAGAGAGAGAGAGAGAGAGAGAGAGAGAGAGAGAGAGAGAGAGAGAAAACGAGTCGAGGGGAAGTCCCGTGCCGGCAACCTCGTACACCTTGGCTAACTGTCATACACACACACACACACACACACACACACACACACACACACACACACACACACACACACACACACACACACACACACACTTTTAATGATTACTTTTATGAAGGCGAGTCTAATTTGTAGTAGTTTTCATTCTAGCAAGTTTATCTACAAGTATATTTTTTTTCTATTTTATTTTATTTTTTTTTTTTACGGAAGCGGCAACAAAACTGGCTTTATTCTTCATTTCCTTTATTAATTTCATTTCCATCACTTTTTTTTTTCCTCACTACTTCTCTTTCTGTTTACTTTCTTTCGTTTCATTTCATCATTCTCTTTTTTCCACACATTTCACACTGACACCTGAGAACGTACACTAGTAACATCCAAAGAACACACAACACAAACTACCATACATTACCATTCACACATTACCACACACCCTTTGGGGAAACACTAACTTACATCACTGCACACAAACAATTAACGCTTTCACTGGCGCATTTTGAAACATTCCCTTCAGTTCCAAAGGGTAAAGTGTCACCTGGAACATTCTACTGGCTGCAAAACTCATGTCAGTGTTCAGAAGCGCTTTGTTCTCTCACCACAACTATTTTCCAAGGTCGCAGATGTGATTAGCGGGGTTTTCAAGAGTGTTTCTCCAGTTGATAATATAGAAATCTTGTCACTCTGCCTTTAGAACCATAAAAACTTGCTTAAAAGCGCGTTGCTCTCTCATTAAGACTATTTTTCCAAGGCTATAGAGATGATGAGCGGGGTTTTCAAGTGTTTCTCCAGTTAATAATATAGAAATCTTGTCATTCTGCCTCTAGAACTGTAAAAACAACATTAAAAACTCGTGTAAACTTAAAAAAAAAAAAAAGCCTTTTCAAACAGTGGGAGTGAAGCATAAAAGTGTTTAACTCCTTCAGTACTGGGAGACATTTTTACCTTGAAATTTTGTGTATGATTAGACCATTTTATTGACATTAGGAAAGGTCTATGGAGGATAGAAGATTAATGGCCAGAGTCTTCACTGTTTTAATCACCACATAAATTTCTGAAGCTGCATAAAATCGCCAAATAGCGAGCAGAATGAATATGAAAACACATCATGGTACTGAAGGGGTTAAAACTCGTGTAAACTTAAATAAAGCTTTTGAAATAGTGGAGGAGAAGCGCAAAGGTGTTTGAGAATATGAGCTTCAAACCGACTCCTTCATCTTCATTTTTGAGTTGCGAAGTGTTGCATGTGACAGTGAAAGGGTTAACGAGAAGCGACAAGGGATGGGCACTGCTGAATATTCCTGGTGTGAACTGGTCAACTGGTGAACTAGCTGGTGAAAAACTGGTGAAATAAATGAACTTGTGGACAAAGTGATAAATTAACTGGTGAAGTAATTTGTGAACTAATTAGTGAACTGGCTAACTAACTGGTGAACTGGTGAACTAACTGGTGAACTGGTGAAAATAACTGGTGAACTGATGAACAAAATGGTACACTGGCAAACTAACTGATGAACTGGTGAACAAACTAACGAACTAATAAACAAATTGATGAACTGAACAAACTGACGAACAAATAAACTAACTGGTGAACTGGCAAACTAACTGGTGAACTGATTGATGAACTGGTGAGCTGGCCGCCTTACCTGTGCTCCTCACCTCAAGGCCACACACTCAGACAGACAGACAGCTTGTAAATAACACACTATGCTGAGAGAACTTGGCTGTGGACAGAGAAAAGCCACTTGATTGTGTTAAGTTCGCTTTTTACTGTGTGTGTGTGTGTGTGTGTGTGTGTGTGTGTGTGTGTGTGTGTGTGTGTGTGTGTGTGTGTGTGTGTGTGTGTGTGTGTGTGTGTGTGTGTGTGTGTGTGTTTCTTTTCAACTTCCTTGTTTACCTGTGTGTGTTTCTCCTCCTTGGTTGTCTGTCTGTCTGTCTATGTTTGTCTATCTGTCTGTCTGTTTTTTTTTTTCTTTTCGTCTTGTTGTTTTTTTTTTAATTGCGGTGTTTGTCTGGTGTTTGTTTGATGTGTGTGTGTGTGTGTGTGTGTGTGTGTGTGTGTGTGTGTGTGTGTGTGTGTGTGTGTGTGTGTGTGTGTGTGTGTGTGTGTGTGTGTGTGTGTGTGTGTGTTAAGAAGCTCTATATTCAGACTTCACAGAAATCTTACCATAAATCTCACTTTAAAATGTACCATAAAGAACAAGAATTAAATAAATACATGGCCTTTCTCCTCCTCCTCCTCCTCCTCCTCCTCCTCCTCCTCATCGTCTTCCTCCTCCTTACACAGCCTCGCTCCTCAAGATTTAATTAATAACTCCTTCTCATCTTTATATTCCGTCCACTTTACTCATACAGGACTCAACCAGCATCTCTCTCTCTCTCTCTCTCTCTCTCTCTCTCTCTCTCTCTCTTCGTTCCATCACTCATCCTAAAGCCTGGTATCCTTTCACTCCTTTAATCCTGTGTCCTTCATGTAACTTTTTGTCTCTATCTTTATCTTTGTCTCTTTATTATCTTATACATGTTAGTTTCTTTATTCTTTTTATTTGTGTCTTCTCTCGTTTATCTTTTTTTTTCTTCTTGTAACTTTTTCTCTTCTATTCTATTCACTATTTTTATCTCTTTATTTTATACATGCTAGTTTCTTTTGTTTTCTTCTTCTTCTTCTTCTTCTTCTTCTATCGTTTATCTTTTTTTTTTTTTTTTTATCCTGGTTCCTTAATTCTCGTTTATTTTGTTTGTCATTTTACTAGCTTTTTTTTTTCTCTTTATTTCATTTTTTTTATTCATCCATGTTATTCATTACCCACTTGTTTCTTCTTCATTTGTATTGTTGTTTTTGCTTTTTTATTTGTGTTCTATCCTAATCCTCTATTTCAGCTTCTAGTATATATCTCTGTTTTTATTTCTGTTTTATTTATCCATTCATTTTTTTTTTTTTCATCTTTTATTCTCTTCAAAATGTCTTCTCTTTTTTTTTTTTTTCTTTTAGTTGTTGTTTTTTCTTTAGTTTTGTATCCTCATCTCTTATTTTGGCTTCTTCTAATAATATTTGTCTTTATCGTTGTTATCCGTCCATTCGTTTCTTCAGCTTTTATTCTCTTTATTCTTTTCTCTCTCTCTCTCTCTCTCTTCAAGTTTCGTATCCTAATCCCCTTATTTATCCATTAATTTCCTTTGTTTTATTCTCTTCTCTTTCTTTTTTTTTCTTTTTATTGTTTTCTTCTATTTCATTTCGTGTACTAATCTCTCATTTCAACTTCTAAATATCTTTGTTTTTGTTTTTTCTTCCTGTTATTCATCCATTCATTTCCTAAGTTTGTATTCTCTTCACAATGAGTTCTCTTCTATATCACAAGTTCTGCTATTGTTCTTTTTTTTTTCCTCTAGTAATATTCGAAGCACTTAAAAGAAAAAAAAATCTATGGAAAACTGGAAAAAAATAATAACTTGGAGGATAACTTAATCTTTTTCCATCCTATGACGCTATTCAAGAGGCGGCACTGTATAGAAGTAATGGTCTTAAAAAAAATTGAAGTAATGGTCTTAAAAAAATGTCAAAAAGGAAGTAAAAAAAAAAATTAACCAACTCCAATGCAAAAAAAAAAGTAGATAAATAGACAAATCAAATTAGGAAAACAAAATATCATTAAAAAAAAAGCAAGAAAAAAATAGGAAAAAAAGTGACAAGCAGGCAGGAAAGGGATCAGCATTCAGCACCATTATTTTCCTTTTTTTTCTTTCTTTTTTTTCCCAAATCTCGCTTACAGGAACTTTTAACTCCCTCAAAAGACTCCAAGACGCGCCAATAAGTCACTCCCGCGCCACGCTTAACACTCTCAAACTCCGCCAAAACTCTGTGTGTGTGTGTGTGTGTGTGTGTGTGTGTGTGTGTGTGTGTGTGTGTGTGTGTGTGTGTGTGTGTGTGTGTGTGTGTGTGTGTGTGTGTGTGTGTGTGCTAACGATTCTCTGCTTCATTTCCTTCCTTCTTGTATCTTTCCATCTCTTACTTTATTTCTTTAAGCTTCTTCTTTCTTCCATCTGTCTGTCTTTTTGTCTTTCTTTCTCTCATTTCTTTCTACATATCAATTTCTTTTTTTTTCTATCATTTCTATCTTTCACTTCCTTCTTTTTTATTTTTATGTTTTCTTTGCCAATACAAACATAAGCTTCCTTTTTCTTTCCTTTCTTTCTTTCTTTCCTTCTTTCCTACTTTCCTCCCTTCTTTCTTTCTTTCCTACCTTCCTATCTTCCTTCTTTCCCTCCTTCCTTCCTTCCTTCTTTTCTTCCTCACTTCTTTCTTTCCTACTTTCCTATCCTCCTTCCTTCCTTCCTTCCTTCCTTCCTTCTTCTATCTCGCTTTATCATTTTATCTCTCTCTCTTATAAATAAATGAAAAATCTAAGTAAATAAAAAAAATCCGCGAAATACTTCAACTTAATTTGCATTGTTCCATTAGTGTTCGTTGTGTTTGTTCGTCAGTTTGTCAATTTGTAACCTTTAAGTCTGAGTGTGTTCTGTCTCATTATCAACCTTCTGTCTGTCTGTCTGTGTGTCTGTCTGTTTGTCTCTGTTGATGGAAAGTTTTTTTTTTTATTAATTAGAAGATATGTTAATTTGTTTTCTTGTTTTCTATCTGTCAATCTACCTCTCTGTCTGTCTATCCGTCTATCGTTGTCCCTCCATTTGTCTGTCTGTCTGTCTCCGTCTGTCTGTCTACCTATCTATCTATCTATCGTTGTCCCTCCATCTATCTGTCTGTCTGTACCTACCTGTCAATAATACGGCTGTCTGTCTGTCTGTCTGTCTGTCTGTTCCCCATCTCTCTCTTTCTATTTACTTGTTATACACGAGAACTGCAAAAAAAATTCCAATCTGTCACTTTAAATATTTCAATCTCTCTCTCTCTCTCTCTCTCTCTCTCTCTCTCTCTCTCTCTCTCTGGGAATAAACACGAACGTATCTTTCCTTCTTTGCATACTTAACTAAAATTATTCTCTCCA
>NC_059285.1:17633777-17638777 GCF_017591435.1 Portunus trituberculatus
GAGAGAGAGAGAGAGAGAGAGAGAGAGATTGGATCATTGAAAGTGAGAGAGAAGGGGGAGAGGATTGAATAGAAAATGGGAGAGGGGAGAGACAGGGAGAGGTGATGAAAATGAAGAATGAGAGAGAGAGAGAGAGAGAGAGAGAGAGAGAGAGAGAGAGAGAGAGAGATACAAAGTTAACAATGGAGGTTGATTGGTAAGGTAACTCATGGCGGTAGTTCAACCCCTCTAATCCTCCTCCTCCTCCTCCTCCTCCTCCTCCTCCCTCCATAATTTACCTCCACTCAGTCATCCTTCATGCAGCCATCCATTTCTCTCTCCCTCCATCTCTCTCATGCTTTCATATTACCTCTCCCCTCTCCTTTCCTCCACCTATCTCTTCCTCCCTTTTCTCTCTCCTTCCAGTAATTTCCTCTTACTCTTTTTCTTTCCTCCCTCCTTTATCCATTTTTTTCCCGTCTCTGTTTTTTATGTCTTCCTTTCCTCCGTTTCTCTCTCATGGTTTTCTTTCCTCCATCTATCTCTCTCTCCTTTCCCTCTTCCTCTGTTCTTCTTTCATTCTTCCCTCATTTATCCACTTTTTCCACCATTTC
Source organism: Portunus trituberculatus (assembly GCF_017591435.1). Classification (NCBI taxonomy): domain Eukaryota; kingdom Metazoa; phylum Arthropoda; class Malacostraca; order Decapoda; family Portunidae; genus Portunus; species Portunus trituberculatus. The sequence goes on from NC_059285.1 coordinate 17,634,371, forward strand.
TCTCCCCCGTTTCCTTTTTCCCCATCTTTCTCTCTCTCTCTATTCCTTCACTCCACTCCTTCATTCATTCCTTCCTCACCTACCTATTTCTTTCATCCTCCATTTATCACACTCTCCTTTCCTCTCCCTCCCTCCTACCCATCTCTTCCATTACCTCCCTCTCTCCCTTCCTCTCCCTCCCTCCTACCCACCAAAGGATATAAAGAAAAAAGGTGAAAAGGCATCAACAAAGATGATTAACGCCAGGTAATTGAAAAGGTAAAAAAAATAGATAAGAAAAAAAAATCTTCACACGTAACACGAGTCATCACGCACGACAGGTGTTTGAGGAGAGTAATTAGCGGCAAAACAGGTGCTAATGAATACAATTAGGCCAGCAGGTGATAACAGGTAGTCGCGGGGTGAGGGGAGGGAGAGGGGATGAGAGGGGGGAAGAGAGGGGAAGAGTAAGGGGAGGTGACAAGACAAGTATGCAATTCACTCAAACCAGATGATAAGCACAGGTAGAGGGAAGAGGGGTGAGGTGAGGTGAGGTGAGGAGGTGAGGTGAGGGGAGGTGAGGTGAGGGGAGGAGAGGGAAGGCAGAACAGCCCTCACTCATACAGGTAACAACAGCTAGGGGAAAAAAGGGAAAGAGGGAAGTTTGTTGAATGGTGGAGGAAAAAAGGAGGAAAAATAAGAGAGGTATGGAAAAAAACTAGGTGTGAATTTGCTAGAGGAGGAGGAGGAGGAGGAGGAGGAGGAGGAGGAGGAGGAGGAGGAGGAGGAGGAGGAGGAGGAGGAGGAGGAGGAGGAGGAGGAGGAGGAGGAGGAGGAGGAGGAGGAGGAGGAATACAAAGGAATACAAAGGAAAGCCAAACAGCAACAGACCTGTTGGTCCTTTCGAGGCTGTTTGCTAACTACTTCTAACTGGCTACAGATAAGAGAGACAGGACAGTACAGGAGAGGAGGAGGAGGAGGAGGAGAAGGAGGAGGAGGAGGAGGAGGACGAGGAGGAGGAGGAGGAGGAGGAGGAGGAGGACGAGGAGGAGGAGGAGGACGGAGGAGGAGGAGGAGGAGGAGGAGGAGGAGGAGGAGGAGGAGGAGGAGGAGAAGGAGAGGATTAAATAGAAGAAAAAATAGAGGAAAAAGACACGTGGAGAAGAAAAAGGAAGAAGTAAGATGAGGAAAAGGAGGAAGGGAAGCGAGAGAAAAAAAAGAGGAAAAGAGGAAGAAAAAGAAATAAGAAAATGAAAGAAAAGTAAGATAGGAGAGGGAGAAGAGAGAAAAAAGGAGGAGGAAGGAGAAGAGGAAAAGAAAAGAAAAAAGAGGGGAAAACAAGCAAGAATACTAGAAAACAAGGAAAAAAGGAGAGAGAAGAAGAGAAAGAAGAGAAGGGAAACAGGAATAAGTGAACATGAAGGCGGGATAGAGAGAAAGAAAGAGGGGAAAACGATACAAAAAAAGGGGAAAAAATTGGATTAGGATATCAAGGAAAGTAAATAAATCAGACACAACAAGGGAGGAGGTGCAGAGGTGTCACGAGGGGAAAGGAGGGGGAAAGAGGGGAAGGGAGAGGGAGGCCGGACAGGCAGGTATGAAGAGGGGAAAACGAGGGAAGAATACAGGTGTAACTCAGGAAAGGGGACAAAAAAGGGAGAGAGGGGAGGCACAAAACAAGGTAATGTGAGAGGAAGGGAATGAGGGGAAGTGGTGAACAGGGAAAAAAAATCACAGCACAGGGAGGGGAAAATTGGCCGAAGCACGTGGGAATTTTGAGGGGAAATACACGAGGCTAGAAAATTGAATATATGTGAAGTGATACAGCAAATAACATCAAAACACACAGTAACGAACAGACAAGGAGGGAAAAGAGGGAAAAGAGGGGAAAACGAGGGGAAAATTATGGTTAATAAACAAAAATGAATAAAAAGGGAATAAAGAGCAGAGGAGGAATTATGGGACAAGTTGAGAAATTTATACTTTTTTACATCAGATTATCTTTAAAAAATTTCACTGACAAAAAGAAAAAAAGAAAAATCACAAAACGGAGAAAGAAAAGAGAGAGAGAGAGAGAGAGAGAGAGAGAGAGAGAGAGAGAGAGAGAGAGAGAGAGAGAGAGAGAGAGAGAGAGAGAGAGAGAGAGAGACGAGAGACGAGACAGTACAAGACACATGACAGGCATGAAAAATAGAGAGAGAAAGAGAGAAAGAGAGAGAGAGAGAGAGAGAGAGAGAGAGACAAGTGTGAAAGGTGAGAAGAAATATGTGAACAGAGAAAAGTGAAGAGAATACCACCTATGTAAAAGGAAGAAAGAAGAAGGAGAAGGGAGAGAAAGAGAGAGAGAGAGAGAGAGTGAGTGAGGAGAGAAAGAGAATGAGGGGGTAGTGGGGAGAGAGGGGGTGGATCACATGTCAAAGAGGGGAGGGAGGACATGTGTAGGACGAGTGTCAAGGGAGGATAACAGGTATGCACAAGAGGATGAAAAGTGGAGAACAGATGTGTGGGCAGGAAATAAAAATGAGAGGCATGAGGGAGAGAGACAATATGAGATGGTGGGGAGGGTGAGGAGATGGGAAAATGGGAAAAGTGTGACAGATATACAGCCACTGAGAAGGAAGGAAATAATAGTGATGGGGAATATTTGATAGGTGAAAAGGAGAGGAGGAGGAGGAAGAGAGATGTAGAGACGTAGAGATATGATGGACAAGTGTGCAAAGGAGAGCATGACAGATATAGAGCCACTGAGAACTGTGAAGGAAATAATAGTGATGGCGGATATTTGAGAGGTGAAAGGGAGAGGAGGAGGAAGAAGGGTGATAGATATAGAGACGTAGAGGCATAAAGGGCAGGTGTGTAAGGGAGAGCAGAAGTAGATAGGCAGCTGTAGAGGCAAGGAAAATTAAACACGTGACATGAATGGAAAGGAATAAAGAAAAAAAAACAAATAAAGATCTTGAAGACATGTAGAGGTATAAAGGACAGGTGTACAAAGGAGAGTAGAAGTAGCAGAAGAAGACAGGCAGATGTGAGGCATGGAAAACAAACCAGGTGACATGAATGGGAAGGAATGAAGGGTAAAAATAAAAGACACACATGAAGGTAGGTACAAAAGAAGAGGTGTAGCGAGGCAGGGACAGGTAAGACGCAGGTAAAAAAAAAAAATAACGAAACTGAACGAGAGATAAAGAGAGAAACAACACAAAACATTTTAGACAAACACGAAAACGAAAAAAAAAAACACACACAAATAAACACACACACACACACAAACAAATAATTAATAAACCTTTACGGAATGAAAAAATACGAAAGAAAAGAGAAAAAATAGCAAATAATATAAATAACAAGGATAAGAGAGAGAGAGAGAGAGAGAGAGAGAGAGAGAGAGAGAGAGAGAGAGAGAGAGTATAGGGAGATGTGGACGCTAGAGAAAATGAAACAGTGGACAAGAATGCGAAGGAATAAAGAAAAGAAAAAAAAAAAAAAAGAAAAAAACCACACACAGGCACAGGAGGACAGGTGTAGTGAGGCAGGAGCAGGTAAGACACAGGTAAAACACAGGTATGGAGGTTACGAGGAAGAAGTACACGTTTGAAATATCCCTGGTAGATTTATGAAAGGTACGGAAAGACAAGGAGAATGGTGTAAAGGAAAAGAGTGGTGATAAAAAGGAGGTGAGGAAAAGTGAGAAGGAAGAAGGAAGAAGGAAGAGGAAGAGGAAGAGGAGATGACAGACGAAGACGAGGAAGCAAGAAAAAGGAAGAATTTAGAAACGAAGGGTGAAAAAAAAAGAAGAAAAGAAAACAGGAATATACAAAAGCCACATGGTAAACAAAACAAATAATAACAATAACAATAATAAACAACTTTCCACAACACACACACACACACACACACACACACACACACACACACACACACACACACACACACACACACACACTACCACAATACTGAGCCTAAATGCAAAGTAACCACCAAGAAAACAGTATCCAGTGAAGCGAAAACCACAAGACACAAAACCACGAAAAAAAGCTTTAGTATGTGGGTGTGAGTAGGCAAGAGAGCAGGAGAGAGCCAGGTGAGCAGGTGGGCAAGACAAATAAAGGTACACAGAGGCAACACAAAGGGGTACGCCAGGAACAGGTACCGCTGCTCACCTGTTTGGCAACCAGTGGGCCAGAAAGTGTTCCAAGAAGACAGACCCAATTAATTCCCAGGCTAAAGAGAACCAGAGAAGAGAGAGAGAGAGAGAGAGAGAGAGAGAGAGAGAGAGAGAGAGAGAGAGAGAGAGAGAGAGAGAGAGAGAGAGAGAGAGAGAGAGAGAGAGAGAGAGAGAGAGAGAGAGAGAGAGAGAGAGAGAGAGAGAGAGAGAGAGAGTACAAGAACATAGGAAAGGAGATACGGAAATTATAGATACATTAG
>NC_059285.1:17643777-17651277 GCF_017591435.1 Portunus trituberculatus
ATTATCATTATTATTAGCATTACCACCATCACCATCATTAGCATCACCATCACCACCCATTAGTAGAAATAGGAAAACTTGATACACTAAACAGGCATGAAAAAACTCTCTCTCTCTCTCTCTCTCTCTCTCTCTCTCTCTCTCTCTCTCTTTTTCAGTCACTCACCCTGCTCCCCTTCGCTTCCGGAAATTCTAAGATAATCCTCAAAAATACAATGAACTTTTACCTCTTCCCCACTTTTGCCCCTCGCCTCCCCACGCGCCCTCCCCAGGCTCCCAATCCCACCGCTGCCACCACTTGTCCGCGGGAATGGGGGATTGGGGGAAAGAGTCGGGAGGAAGGGGTTGGGTAGTTGTATTTTTGTTGAAGCGCTTATTTCTGACCTTGTTTGTGAGTGTGGTGGGGGGGAGGAGGAGGAAGAGGAAGAAAAGGACGAGGAGGAGGAGGAGGAAAACAGAAAAACTAGGTTATGTTAAGGCTTACTAGTGGTAGTAGTGGTGGTGGTGGTGGTGGTGGTGGTGGTGGTAGGACAAGAATAACAACAGCAACAACTACTATTTTTACTACTTCTGCTGCTACTGCAACTACTACTGCTTGTTCTACTACTACTACTATATCAACAAAGAAAATAAGTAATAGTAGAAACCTAGTAGTAGTAGTAGTAGTAGTAGTAGTAGTAGTAGTAGTAGTAGTAGTAGTAGTAGTAGTAGTAGTAGTAGTAGCAGACATGTAATTAAACCCGGATTTTCAAGAGCTCAGCCAATGACAAAGGTTCAGTTCACGGCCAGTCAACATAAGCCGATGTGTGAGCAGAAATAGAAGCAATAATACAGCGTCAGCATCAATACCACCACCACCACCATCACCACCATCACCACCACCACCACCACCACCATCACCACCACTATCATCAGCACAACGCAGGCAATGACCGTCCCGCCAGTCAGCCAAACAGCCACCTACCACCTCTTCCTCCTCCACCTCCACCTCCACCTCCACCTCCACCAGCTCGGAACATGAATAGAGTGAAATATGCATTGATCTCATATAAGCCATCGCCCACACCACACTCGCCTCACCTCAGATCGACGTCCGGGTGTTCGTGCGTGTGTCGTGTCGTTTCACTTCCGCGACTTTTAGCACGCTGGTTGTAAAGTTACTATGATTTCCAAAAGGTGTGTGTGTGTGTGTGTGTGATGTTAGTGCAATTTCCAAGTGTGTGTGTGTGTGTGTGTGTGTGTGTGTGTGTGTGTGTGTGTGTGTGTGTGTGTGTGTGTGTGTGTGTGTGTGTGTGTGTGTGTGATCTTAGTGGTACAAAGTAGAAATACAATGTTTTCCAAGGATATATGTGTATGTCTGTATGATTCTAGTGATGCATCATGACGTTAGTGTAATATCAATGGTGCCTGTCTGTTTCTCTTTACAGTTTAGCACAACCTACGTATAAAAACCACAAAGAACCTGGCTGGCTAATCACCTCTCTCACCTTTGAAGACACTACAAATGACAGAACAAAGCCTTTACACAAACATATTCTCTCTATTTCACTTCTATTCATATATTTACAAACATGTGCCTTCAACTCTCCCATTGTGAAGTCTGCTGTTGTGGCGAGTGTATCCTCCACTGTGACCATCCGTAACCCCTTCAACACAGTGGTTATCCTTCATTAACCTTCGTGCCACTGTGGAAATGGTTTGTGATGGGCCACGGGAGAGAAAAAGAGGAGAAAACAGAAGATTAACCTTATTTTCCCATCTGCGTTATAGAAGTATTTATGAAAGGTTAGCAGAAAAAGTGTGCAAAAAAAAGTTTATGGTGTTTGAAAGCGAAAAATTTGTTGGCGAGTGGTTATCAAAAGGACACGCTACACTGATACACGGCGCTGCATTCATTAAAATATTCACTGATCCACAATCTCATATTATTGTTAGTGTATTCAATCCTACTTATTGTAATACTCGTAATGGTAAAGAACGCTGTAATCCCTGGCTAATACTGCTGGTCAAAGTAATTCATCCAACACTGCACACTCTCCTCTCATGACACTGTTTGGGGTGATTCAGTCAGTGTTGTCTGTCTTCAGTGGAGAGTGTGAGGGAATAAAAACAACAAAGAATAAACAGAAATGACAGGAAACATAAAGAAATTAATGCAAAAAATAAATCAAACCTTCACTAGTAAGATTTGACAAGAAAAAAAATGAATAAAAAGTGAAAAAAAAAAAAAGGAACAGGTGAAGAAAGAATATATAGAATGAACACAAGAAAACATGTCCAACTAACCTTTCCTCACTTTCCCTAAACAAGAACAACAACAACAAAAACAAGAAAATAAATAAGCAAAATAAACAAATAAAGTAAATAAATCCACCTTCATTCACACACACACACACACATACACACACACACACACACACACGAACCTAACCTAACCTAACCCTTCCTGACTATTTCTGACCTCTCTCTCTCTCTCTCTCTCTCTCTCTCTCTCTCTCTCTCTCTCTCTCTCTCTCTCTCTCTCTCTGTGTGTGTGTGTGTGTGTGTGTGTGTGTGTGTGTGTGTGTGTGTGTGTGTGTGTGTGTGTGTGTTTACTCTACTGCAGCCTCTCTCTCCTCTCCTCTCCTCTCCTCTCTCTCTCTGTTCTCCCTCTCTCTCTCCCTGTGTAAAGAAAACAATGAGAGCCACTCACCGCCCGGCAGAGAGAGAGAGAGAGAGAGAGAGAGAGAGAGAGAGAGAGAGAGAGAGAGAGAGAGAGAGAGAGAGAGAGAGAGAGAGAGAGAGAGAGAGAGAGAACGTATCTTCACAATGTGTGGGTGTGGAAGCCGACGAAATAATAATAATAATAATAATAATAATAATAATAATAATAATAATAATAATAACAACAACAACAACAACAACAACAACAACAACAACAACAACAACAACAACAACAACAACAACAACAACAACAACAACAACAACAGTAAAGTAGGAAAAGAAAAGTAATACATGAAAATAAACAATACAAGAAGAAGAGAGAAGACAAAAATACAGAAGCGGAGGAGAGAAAAAAAAATAAAGAGAAAAAGAACACGAGGAAAGATAAACATGAAGACAGAGAAGAGAGAGAAAGACAGAGAGAGAGAAAACAATAAAGCAAGGATACAACAAAGAAACCAAAAGTAAAGTCAAGCAGGAAGAAGAAGAAAGAAGAAGAAGAAGAAGAAGAAGAAGGAAGAAGAAGAAGAAGAAGAAAGAAGAAAACGATAAATTAAAAAAAAATAAAGAAAAGACCTAAAAACTTAATACAGACAAAACAAGACAAAACACAAATACGAAATAAAAAAAATATGTATATAAAAAATTAAACCAGAAAATTAAAAACAATAACAAACAAAACACGAACAAAAAAAAAAAAAAAAAGAAAGAAAAGAAAGATACAAGCAAGAAAACGCAAAAAAAACACGACACTGGAAGCAAGAGAGAGAGAGAGAGAGAGAGAGAGAGAGAGAGAGAGAGAGAGAGAGAGAGAGAGAGAGAGAGAGAGAGAGAGAGAGAGACAAAAAAGGACAGGTAATCAGGGAGGGGGAGTCGCCCTAACACCACCAATTAACGAGGCCCAGGTAACCAGCACACCTGTCATAACCTTACCTGCCTCGTGTCCCCAACCCTCGCCCCCCCACCCAGATCCCCCCACCCCATAATCCGCCCCTAGGATGCGCCCCCTGCTGAGAGAGAGAGAGAGAGAGAGAGAGAGAGAGAGAGAGAGAGAGAGAGAGAGAGAGAGAGAGAGAGAGAGAGAGAGAGAGTAATAATCCGCCGTCATGCACAAAATTACATCATCATGCAAAGACACACACACACACACACACACACACACACACACACACCCAACAAAGGGTGAGAAGAAGGAAAAAAAGAGGAAGAGGGAAGAATGTATGACTCATGGAGGAGGAGGAGGAGGAGGAGAAGGAGAAGGAGAAGGAGGAGGAGGAGGAGGAGGAGGAGGAGAAGGAGAAGGAGAAGGAGAAGGAGAAGGAGGAGGAGGAGGAGGAGAAGAATAAGATGAACAAAAAGAAGAATAAGAAGAAGAAGAAGAAGAAGAAGAAGAAGAAGATGAACAAGAAGGAGGAGGAGGAGGAGGAGGAGGAGGAGGAGGAGGAGGAGGAGGAGGAGGAGGGAGGAGGAGGAGGAGGAGGAGAAGGAGAAGGAGAAGGAGAAGGAGAAGGAGGAGGAGGAGGAGGAAGAGGAGGAGGAGGAGGAGAAGAATAAGATGAACAAAAGAAGAATAAGAATAAGAAGAAGAAGAAGAAGAAGAAGAAGATGAACAAGAAGGAGGAGGAGGAGGAGGAGGAGGAGGAGGAGGAGGAGGAGGAGGAGGAGGAGAAGGAGAAGGAGAAGGAGAAGGAGAAGGAGGAGGAGGAGGAGGAGATAGAGAAGAAGAAGGAAGAGGAGGAGAAACATAAACAAACACAAACAAAATACAAACAGCTGAAGATACAAAGCCCCTTCCTTTCTATAACACATCAGCCAACCACATTATCAAACACAAAGTAACAGAAAACGGATAGCAATGAAGAAGGCTCCCCACCCACCCACCGAAGGACCCCACAGCTGACAGGGAGAGAAAGAGATACCAAGCAGAGTGGAGGAAAAAGCATGGAAATGAGATAGCAATGAGATAAGACTCCTACCATCGCTACTTCTACTCAATAAGGAAGAAGGAAAATGCGATAAGATGAAAAGATGAGGAAAATAGGAAAGGATGTTAGATAATATTAAGAAAAATGGAAATAGATGCATAAATAAAAACAATTACTTAATAAATAAGGAAAGTAATTAAAAGGTTTGTCAGGAAAACGAGAGAGAGAGAGAGAGAGAGAGAGAGAGAGAGAGAGAGAGAGAGAGAGAGAGAATACTTACTTACGTACACGCCTTTACGTACACATGTGTCACTTTTACACGCACATACCTGGATGGAAATAAAGAAATATATTAGTAAAAAATCCCTTAACACACACACACACGCACACACACACACACACACACACACACACACACACACACACACACACACACACACACACACACACGACAAGATCAAAACAGGAAGTGGGAGGGATAAAAAAATAAGTAGAACAGGAAACTGGATATAAAATCTAATAATAATAATAATAATAATAATAATAATAATAATAATAATAATAACAAACAACATACAACTTTCCCCTTTTTTCCCCTCTCTTCCATTTCCCTCTCCTTTTATTTCTTCTCCTTTTCCTTCCTTTTCTTCTCCTCCTCTTTCTATTTATATATTCCCCTCTCTTCTTCCCCCTTCCCCTCTCCTTCCCCTCTTTACCCTACTTAACCACACCTTCCCCCTCCCCTCGTCTTCCCCTTCTTACTGATAATGATATGTCGAAAGCAATCTCCCCTCTCCCCTCTCCCCTCTTTCCCTCTTCCCCTCTACCATCTCCCCTCTCCTCCCTATAACCCATTCCGAACGACACTGACTTCCCTCCCACTCCCTTTTCATCTTCCCCTCTCTCTCTCTCTCCCTCTCCCTCTCTCTCTCCCTCTCACATAACCTCCGGGCAGAGAGAAGGAGGGAGAGAAAAACATGGAGGTAGGGAGAGATTGGAGAGAATTGTGGAGTTGGAGGAGGAAGAGATGAGAGAAAGAGGAGGAAGAGGAAGAGGAAGAGGAAGAAGAAGAGGAGGAAGACTAAGATAAGGGAGAAAGAGTGAAAAGAGGGATGACATTGGTGGTGGTGGTGGTAGTAGTAGTAGTAGTAGTAGTAGTAGTAGTAGTAGTAGTAGTAGTAGTAGTAGTAGTAGTCACTGAAGGTAAAAATAACACAATAGAAAATAAATATAATATCAAAAGAATGTTGTAACAGTTTCCTCCACCTTCTCCTCCTCCTCCTCCTCCTCCTCCTCCTCCTCCTCCTCCTCCTCCTTCATGCCCAGTCACACCCATCTCTCATCCCTCTCCCCCCGTCTCCACCTCGCTTCCTCCAATCAAAACGTTTCTTCCACCTCCACCTCCACCCTCCTCCACTTACCTCCGCCTCTAACATCACATTCCTCCACCTACCTCCACTATCACCCTCCTTCTCTTCCTCTCTCTCCTCCACTCCCTTCCACTTTACTCCATCTTCACTATCATCTTCCTCCTCTTCCTCTCTACCTCAGCTGATTCTTCCACTACCATCTTCATCACCTCTCTCTCTCTCTCTCTCTCTCTCTCTCTCTCTCTCTCTCTCTCACTTCAGCTCATCTCTCCACTTCCTGCACCTCCACCCAATCTGTTTTCAGCAATCATTCACATCCTCCTCCTCCTCCTCCTCCTCCTCCTCCTCCTCCTCCTCTTTCTTCTTCTTCTTCTTCTTCTTCTTCCTCCTATTCCTCCTTCTCCTACTCCTTCTTCTTCTTCTTCTTCTTCTTCTTCTTCTTCTTCTTCTTCTTCTTCTTCTTCTTCTTCTTCTTCCTCCTCCTCCTCCTCCTCCTCCTCCTCCTCCTCCTCCTCCTCCTCCTCCTCCTCCTCCTCCTCCTCCTCCTCCTTCGTTCTGCTTCACTGCACAAAGGAGACTTGACCCCGACGTTGGCAACACTTCTGGACTTCCCTCAGGTGGTGGTGGTGGTGGTGGTGGTGGTGGTGGTGGTGGTGGTGGTGGTGGTGGTGGTGGTAGTAGTAGTAGTAGTAGTAGTAGTAGTAGTAGTAGTAGTAGTAGTAGTAGTAGTAGTTAATTATATTGTGATATGAACGAACGAGAGAGAGAGAGAGAGAGAGAGAGAGAGAGAGAGAGAGAGAGAGAGAGAGAGAGAGAGAGAGAGAGAGAGAGAGGCAGGAGCGACATAAAAACTGAAATGTTAAGGACGGAGAGAAAAAAAATGGCAAAAAAGGTAAAGGAGGAGGAGGAGGAGGAGGAGGAGGAGGAGGAAACAAGTCTATGAAAGAAGTGAGGAGATAAAATCCTTCCTGGCGTCGCTATCTCCCTCATCACCCCTCCAGACATCTCCTCTCTCTCTCTCTCTCTCTCTCTCTCTCTCTAAAAGACCCTCCAACCGTATTCTCTAAATTACCAACAGTACTCTTCTCTGCCTCCATCTCTCTCACTCTCCCATAAACTCTCCCCCATTTTCTCTCTCCCCCCTCTCCCCTCTCCCTCTCCCTGTACCTGCCCTTAATTAACCGGGCCAGGTGAGTCGCCTGCCACCTGTTCTACCTATATGTTTCTACCTGGCTGGGACGTGGTGATTGGAAGGGGAAGACAGGGGAGAGAGGGACGGAAGGGGAGAGGAGGGAGAGGAAGGGAGAAGGGAGGGGAAGAAGGGAAGATGGAAAGGAGGAAGGGGGGAGATGAGGAGAGAGAGAGAGAGGGAAGGAGGGGAGAAAAGAGGGAGAGGAGGAGAGGGAGGGAGATTGGGGAAGGGAGGAGGGGATGAGGGGAATGGCCGCAGGGAAGGGGTACGAACAGAGAGATAAGAGAGGGGAAAGAGGGAGGGGGAGAGG
>NC_059285.1:17668777-17673777 GCF_017591435.1 Portunus trituberculatus
GGTGTTATGTCCCGCGAGTGAAGAGAGGAACATCGGCAATAACACCACGATAACACGATAACACCCCTAACACCGCGATAATAGTAAAACACTACGATAATGCTACTAACACCACGATAACACCAATAACATCAAGATAACACCACTGACATCATGATAACACCACTAACACCACGGTAAAGCCAAAATACCACCACTAACACCATTAACACCACAAAAACACCAAAATAACACCATTAACACTACAATAACACCATAACACCACTAACACCAAAAACACCATTAACACTAAAATAACACCACTAACACCACAACACCACCCCACATTTTTTTTTTTATGTATTTGTTTCTGCTATTTTGTTTTATAAGTATAAGTTGTTGTTTTTTTTATTAATTCTTGTCGCCTTCACTGCTACTCACACACACACACACACACACACACACACACACACACAGTCAGATGAGATACTTCAATTTCATTTTTCCTTTGTTTCTTTTCCTCATGTCTCGCGCTAAAAACAATTACCAGAAGTGGAGAGTAACGCGGGATGAGAGAGAGAGAGAGAGAGAGAGAGAGAGAGAGAGAGAGAGAGAGAGAGAGAGAGAGAGAGAAAATAAAATAAAAAAAAAAGAAAGTCAGAATTTTCCACCCAATTGAAGAGGTAAACAGGAAAAGACAAAAACAAACATCTCACTTTCTCTCTCTCTCTCTCTCTCTCTCTCTCTCTCTCTCTCTCTCTCTCTCTCTCCTTTCTCCCACTCACCAGGGAATGTATTGATTATTCACTGAATCATATCACTCATCACTTATTCATCCCATTCATTTTTCATTAAATCCACTTATACGGTTTACCCACTTACCTGCCTACACTCACACGCACACCCGCCGCTCACTCATGCATCATTATTCATCCATGCATCTTCCCCGCTCACCATCATCATCATCATCATCATCATCGTGCAGCATTAACCCATTCATCAGCATTTTACGTTCGGTACAGCATCACTAACACACACACACACACACACACACACACACACACACACACACCTATCCTCGATTCATCACACAGGTAAGAAGTCTGATTCATCACAGGTACATAAAGGATTAAAATTCTCAAAGGTGCTGAATTTTAGACAGCTTTTCGTGTGTGTGTGTGTGTGTGTGAGGATGGGTTGAGGGGAGAGGGATGTGGCGGAAGAGTGGCAGGGGCAGTGGGGTGCAGTGACGGACGTTTAAAGCTCCACAGATCAGGGCTTCTGCTGGACAAAAGTGTGAGTAACCGATCAGGAATACAGAGGTGAGTGAGGTGACAGGGGCTGGTGAGGAGAGCAGAGTTTGTCCAGGTGGTACTGACTGGGCGTGATCTCCAGTATGTTAAGAAATAGTTGATATATTGGAATGTTTTGATTGTTATATTATTGACATTTATAGTGTCTGGTTTCTCTCTTTTTTTCACGTAAACCTAAAATGATCTTAAACCCCTTCAACACTGAGACGCATTTTTACCTTAAGATTTGTGTACGATTAGACCATTTTATTGACATTAGGAAAGGTCTATGGAGGTCAGAAAATTAATGGCCGCATCCTTCACTATTGTAATTATCCACATAAGTTTCTGAAGCTGTATAAAACCAGCAAACAGAATGAATATGGAAACGCGTCATGGTATTCAGGGGTCAATATACTAACGCATATCCACACAAAACCACACCAAGACGAGGAAAAGCAATGTCACCCTTTAAATAACTCGCATTGGCATGGAGATTGAGGCTTGTCTGGGTGATGGCGACTGTGAGAAAGCTCCAGTCAGTTAAATGCATACCACTGCTGGCTACAATAGCTCTATCTAGGCATGTCCGCGTAGATTTGAGCCGTAGCAAGCTTCATTCACTAAACATACACAACACCGGTACACGCTACAAAGGGAATCAAACTTTATACAGGCACTTTTGACCCGGAAAACACTGAATCCCTCATAGAACACACAACAGTAACCAAAAACGACACTAAAAATTTGTCCACGTACGTTTAACCCAGACAAACCATGAATCATTTAACACAAGGGAATCCAAGTCTCTACAGGCACTTTTTTTTTTAACCGGGAGAAACTTTCAATCCCTTATCAAACACATCAGCATCCACACCAAGGGCATCAAAGTTTGTGAAGAGTAGGAGAGCCCTGGACGGCGTTTGGTTCTGTTAGAGGGCATAGTGAGGGTGAATGATGGTGTTATGAGGGGAATTGGGAGTTGATATGGGTGGTCTAGTCTGGAGCGAGCCTTGGGTGGGTTATATTGTACCGACGATTTCTCTTGTTTGTGCGATTTTACACAGCACTCAGTAGGCTTAAACGCGCCCCGCCGCTCTTTACGAGGCTGTAAAAGAGTTGTGAATACGTGGAGAGAGTTAGAGGGGGGGTCTTTTTTCATATTCAAATCAAGAGGTGCGTCATAGTAGTAGTAGTAGTAGTAGTAGTAGTAGTAGTAGTAGTAGTAGTAGTAGTAGTAGTAGTAGTAGTGTCGTGGCAGTGGTAATGCCTCATAAAGTGTCAATCAAAAGTCGTATTAGTGGAGGAGAAAAGAGAGACACAGAGAAAATGTTAAAAAATGAAGCTTGTGTGACAGTTAGTATAAGCAGTATTGTGTGTGTGTGTGTGTGTGTGTGTGTGTGTGTGTGTGTGTGTGTGTGTGTGTGTGTGTGTGTGTGTGTGTGTGTGTGTGTGTGTGTGTGTGTGTGTTTTGTCGCTGCCAGTGTTGTAACTGTTTGCAAAGCTTAGTAGAAGTGGTAGCATTTATAACAACACAACATCAACAACAATAACAACAACAATAGTAATAACAATGGTAATAATAATATCATATAAGTAATTAATAACGGCAGTAAGAAGATAAAAAACACCACCACCACCACCACCACCATCACCACCACCATCACCATAATACTAAGTAAGAGAAGGAGGAGGACTTGGAAAAGAGGAGGAACAAGAGAAAGAATAAGAAAAAAAAAAGAATAATAATGATGACAATGATGATGATCATTATTATTATTATTATTTATTATTCTCATTATCATCATCACTGTATCACTACTATTATCAACACTACTATGATGAAAAATGACACACACACACACACACACACACACACACACACACACACACACACACACACACACTAACGTTAATATCATTACGGCTACTATTATCAGTATTATGGAGACTATCATTAATATAATTACAAATGTTATGACTAATAGGCAGTAGTCACCTGCCGCCCGGTGGAATACTCCAGGAGATGTACTTACGGGGATGTAGGCAGTGCTGCAGACTGAGTGATTCCCCGTGTCCTCTCTTCCCGGTTCCCTTTGTGGTCTCATTTATACAATTGAGCAGCTGCAGCCTGCCCTCTAAAGACAACTTCTACTACTTCCTACACTACACTACAACACCTTACACTTTTACACTCTCTTCAAATCAAAATTTAATAATGGCTTCACCACGCCCTGCCTCGGAGTCCCCCTCTGGGGAGGGGACCATAAATGTCCCCAGGTCGGACTGCCCCTCTGCTGTCGACCTTGGGTGTCTTGACACTTCATCTAATACTTTCACTATCAATTTCTGCAACATTCGTGGCCTTCGTTCTAATTTTCAATCTGTGGAACACCACCTCTCCTCTACTAAACCTCATCTTCTCTTCCTAACTGAAACACAGTTGTCTGTGACTACTGACAGCAGCCCCTTTTCTGTTCCCTCCTACTTGCTCTATCCTCATTTTCAATCCAAAGCTGGATGTTGCGCATACGTGCGTAACGACACCACTTGCTCTCGTGCCCACAATCTTGAATCTTCAGAATTTTCTACCATCTGGCTAAGACTTCAATGTCACTCTCTAACTAAATTCATCTGTGCTGTATACCTCTCACCTAATTCCTCTGACTATGTAAAATTCTTTGACTATTTGACTTCCAAGGTGGAGCACATCTTATCTCACTTTCCTTTTGCTGAGATCTCCATTTTAGGGATTTCAATGTTCACCACCAGCTTTGGCTTTCATCTTCTTTCACTGACCAACCTGGTGAACAAACCTTCAACTTTGCTATCCTTCATGACCTAGAGCAGCTAGTGCAGTTCCCTACCCGTATTCCTGACCGCCTTGGAGACACGCCCAACATTCTTGATCTTTTCCTAACCTCCAACCCTTCTGCTTACTCTGTTAAACTTTCCTCTCCGTTGGGCTCCTCCGACCACAATCTAATTTCCGTTACCTGTTCTATCACTCCAGTGCAGCCTCAGGACCCGCCTAAGCGGAGGTGCTTCTGGCATTTTAACTCTGCTAAGTGGGAGGAACTAAGGCAGTACTATTCTGATTTCCTTGGGATGATTATTGTTTTCATGTCAGAGATCCTTCTCTTTGTGCCGAGCGCATAACAGAGGTGATTATCTCTGGCATGGAGCTATACATTCCTCATACTTTCTCTAACCCTAAAGCTAAAAAGCCTTGGTTTAACTCTGCTTGTTCTCGTGCTGTCAATGATAGAGAGGCGGCTCACAAACGGTTCCGTAGCCATCCAACTGCTGAAACTCATGCCCTATATATTTCTGCCCGTAATCATGCCAAATCTATTCTCCAACTTACTAAAAACTCTTTCATCAATAGAAAATGTCAAAGTCTTTCCAATTCTAACTCCTCTCGAGATTTCTGGCATCTAGCCAATAATATCTCTAACAACTTTACTTCTTCGTCTTTCCCTCCTTTACTTCATCCAGATGGCTCTACAGCTGTCTCTTCTTTTCTAAAGCTGAACTCTTCGCTCAAACCTTTGCTACCAACTCAACTTTGGATGATTCTGGGCATATTCCTCCTACTCCTCCACCCTCTGACTACTTCATCCCTAAAATTAAAATTCTTTATAAAGACGTTTTCCTGGCCCTCTCTGGCCTTGATTCTCGGAAGGCTTACGGTCCGGATGGAGTCCCTCCTGTTGTTCTCAAAAACTG
>NC_059285.1:17678777-17683777 GCF_017591435.1 Portunus trituberculatus
AAATCATCCTTGAGTCACAAAAACATTCATAACTCGTACAAAAAAACGTTTCTGGAGCCCCGGGTGGTTTGCATGGTCGTGCTGGCCTCGGGAAAACGTCGCTACTTAATTCGAACCGTCTCGTAAACCCTTTTGAAACCCTCCTAATCCAGAGAACGCCCCTCATAAAGCCTGGCGGGTTTCGAATCACTTACTTCACATGCTTCGAACACGCAAGTCATATGAAGCTAACTCTCTCTCTCTCTCTCTCTCTCTCTCTCTCTCTCTCTCTCTCTCTCTCTCTGCTAGTTTCTCCCCCTCCATTAATTTTTCATTCCTCCATTCATCAAAAGTCCCTCCACGGCCTTGAAATTAATTAGGCCTACCCCTTTACCCTTTTTCTTTCTCTCCCCCTCTCACTCTCCCTCTCTCCCCCCTTCCCTTAATTTCCCCCATCCCTAAACAAAAATTCCTCAGCTTCTCCCCTTTCCAAAAAACAAAAACAAAAACAAAAAAATTATTCCACCCCTTAAGAAAAAAATAGTTTCTCTCTCTCTCTCTCTCTCTCTCTCTCTCTCTCTCTCTACAAAAAAATATATGAACTTCCAAAACTTTTTAACTCAAACAATTAAAGAGAGATGGAGAGCGTACAACGAGATGGTGGTGGTGGTGGTGGTGGTGGTGGTGGTGGTGGTGGTGGTGATGGTGGTAGTGGTGGTGGTGGTGGTGGTGGTGCAATAACGAAAACAGGAAGAGGAAGGGAAGAGAGAGAATGAAGAAAGGGACAGGTAAGAGAGAAAGAGAGAGAGAGAGAGAGAGAGAGAGAGAGAGAGAGAGAGAGAGAGAGAGAGAGAGAGAGAGAGAGAGAGAGAGAGAGAGATGAGGAGAGAGAACAACACTAGAACAGTTCCTGGCTTGAGTAAATGAAGGAAGGAGGGAAAGAAGGAGGAGGAGGAGGAGGAGGAGGAGGAGGAGGAGGAGGAGGAGGAAATATGAAGGAGCATCTGAGTATGGAAAGTAGAAAGAGGGGAGGAGGAGAACACAATTACGAAAAAAAACGAAAAAATAAGAAAGAAAAGTAGAAGAGAATTACAAACAAATAAACAATAAAGGACAAAGGAAAGCAAAGAAAAGTAAATAAGAAAATACACAATAAAAAGGATTTAAAAGAAAATAAAAGGAAAAGAAAGTGAAAATAGAAATAAATGAAAGACAAGGAGAGAGAGAGAGAGAGAGAGAGAGAGAGAGAGAGAGAGAGAGAGAGAGAGAGAGAGAGAGAGAGAGAGAGAGTTAGAGAGAATCCTGACTAAAATGGGACAAACAAATTATACAGATAGACAGCCAAACAGACAGACAGACAGACAGAAGTTTTTTTTTCTTTTTTACGGTAAGGCCTATAGCGCCTGTAGGCACACTTGAAGAGTGTATGGGAAGCGCTGTTCAGCTTCCGCCCATTAGTGGCGCAGGCAATTTTATTTATAGTGGTGCCCATATTAGGGTCCATATCACCGCCCACGCTCATCTTGAGTGTAACCACCTAGAACCTGGTACCCATCACCACCTAGAACCTGGGTATCATGGTGATATGTAGGTAACTTTAAACCACTCGACAAATAGAAAAGTTTTTTAAGGCTGTACGTGGTGGGATTCGAACCTACGCGTGGACGTCTGCCCGATCCCACGCTCACCATCTTGTCCACTACGCCACCGCCTCCCAGTGGCCGCCGCCAAGTAAGAGAACGAGGAGACAAAAGTACAGTTGAGAGGAGGAGGAGGAGGAGGAGGAGGAGGAGGAGGAGGAGGAGGAGTTGATGAGAGTAACAGCTTGGTTTTCTGAAGTGGATGTGACGACACACACACACACACACACACACACACACACACACACACACAAAGAGAGGGAGAAAAAAACCGAGTAAATGGTGTGTGTGTGTGTGTGTGTGTGTGTGTGTGTGTGTGTGTGTGTGTGTGTGTGTGTGTGTGTGTGTGTGTGTGTGTGTGTGTGTGTGTGTGAGGGGGAGGAGAGAGAAAAAATATATATACATACAGGCATGAAAATAAATGAAAATAAATTAAAAGTTTGGGTAAAAATGAAAATTACCCTTTTATTGTTTTAACATTCGCTGCAAAAAGTTAAATTGTGGATTCATGACAGCAATTATACTAGAGAGAGAGAGAGAGAGAGAGAGAGAGAGAGAGAGAGAGAGAGAGAGAAAGGAAAGGTGAATGGAGAATGTGTGATAAATTGAAGGAAGAAATTAATTAAGGAAGAAGAAAGACAAGAAAATAAGGAAGGAAGAAAGGAAGAAATAAAGGAATGAATGAAGGAGGAAAAAAATAACGAAATAAATCAAAGAAATATAGGAAAATTTTCAAAATAATAATATACAATGAAATAAAAAGAAAACGAAATAAAAATGAATGCAAAAAAAGGAAGAAAGAAAAGAAGAAGAGAAGGAAGAAAGAAGAACAATCAAAATAATATTCAGACAACCAAAAACGGAATAAATCAATAAGAAGGAAGGAAGGAAGGAAGGAAGGAATGGAAGAAAGAAAGAAAGAAAAACAAAGAAAGAAAGAAAGAAAGAAAGAAAAAAGAAAGAAGGAAGGTGATGTTTCCTTCTTCTCATACCCTGAACGAAGGAATGAGAGAGAGAGAGAGAGAGAGAGAGAGAGAGAGAGAGAGAGAGAGAGAGAGAGAGAGAGAGAGAGAGAGAGAGAGAGAGAACAAAGTAAATGATTATTGATATTTATTTATTTATTTATCCTCTAGGGTCTCTCTCTCTCTCTCTCTCTCTCTCTCTCTCTCTCTCTCTCTCTCAAAGAAGGGAGGGAAGAAATTAAAGAGAAATGGAGAGAAATGGAAGAGGAAGAAGAGAAAACAATAAGGGGGAAAAGAGAGGAAGAGAGGTAAGAGAAAAGGGAAGGAGGAAGAGGAGGAAGAAGGAAGAGAGAGGAGGAGAGGAGAGAGAGAGAGGAAGAGAGAGGGAGGAGAGAGGGAGGGTGAGAATCGTGAGGATGTATAATGAACTAAACTTGGTTCCTCTCTCTCTCTCTCTCTCTCTCTCTCTCTCTCTCTCTTCTCTAGACACAAACTTTAGGAGTGTTGAACAGGCCACTCCCTCTTTATGTCTGTCTGTCTGTCTGTCTGTCTGTCTGTCTGTCTATCTGTCTGTCTGTCTGTCTGTTTGTATGTCTGTCTGTCTGTCTGTTTTCTCTGTATGTTCGTTGCTTTCTGTGCTTGTCTGTCTGTCTACCTATTTGTCTGTATGGTCTGTCTGTCTGTCTGTCTGTTTATCCATTTGTCTGTCTGGTCTGTCTGTCTGGTCTGTCTGTCTGTCTGCCTACATACATTATTTTTGTCTATTTGTTTGTCTGTCTGTCTGTCTCTACGTGCCCATATTTGTTTGTTAAAATAAATTTGTCATTATTTCCTTCTTCTCTCTCTCTCTCTCTCTCTCTCTCTCTCTCTCTCTCTCTCTCTCTCTCTCTCTCTAGGATGAAAATGTTTTGTGTAAAGTGGTTGAAGAGAGAGAGAGAGAGAGAGAGAGAGAGAGAGAGAGAGAGAGAGAGAGAGAGAGAGAGAGAGAGAGAGAGCAGCAAAACGTGAAATTAATCCTTCGCTAATTTTCTCCAGCAGCAGCAGTGGAGGAAAGGAGGAAAAACTCTCCCTCTCCTCTCCCTTTCCTCTCCCTCTCCTCTCCTCGGATAGTTTCCCTCAATTTACTCTCCCAACGTCCCTGGAAGAAAGGTAAACTAAGGGTAGGGAGGAGGAGGAGGAGGAGGAGGAAGGTGGGTAGGAGCAGGAAATAAAGAATAGGAAGTGAGGACAACTAAATAATCTCTCTCTCTCTCTCTCTCTCTCTCTCTCTCTCTCTCTTTAGTAGGCCTATTAGAGATAACACACCTGGCTTATCACACACACACCTGGATTAGTGAAGCGGGAGACAGGTAGGCACACGTATTCCTTATCACACACACACACACACACACACACACACACACACACACACGCGCGCCAAGATTACATAGGAAGCTAGCAAAAGAGAGAGAGAGAGAGAGAGAGAGAGAGAGAGAGAGAGAGAGAGAGAGAGAGAGAGAGAGAGAGAGAGAGAGAGAGAGAGAGTAGAATAGGAAAAAATAACCCATTCTAACCAAACTAAACTATATCAATCCAACTTACACCCAACCTAAATATAGCCAAACCCACTCAAACTTAACCTAACCCAACCTAACCCTATCTAACCCACCTCAACCCACCTAAAACCAACTCAATCCCACCCAAACCCAACTTAAACACACTAAATCCCACCCAAACCCACTCGATCCTACTCAAACCCAACCTAACCCAACCTAAACCCAACTAAAACCCACCCAAACCCACTGGAACCTAACCCAACCCAACCTAAACCCACCTAAAACCCACCCAAACCCACTGGAACCCACTTAATCCTACCAAACCAACCCAAACCCCACTCAAACCTAACCTAACCCAACTTAAACCCACCAAAACCTACCCAAATCCACTGGAACCCATTGAAAGCTAACTAAAACTCTTTCACAACTCTTTGGCCTGTCCCATGAACCTCTTCCGCAGCCCCGCACAGGTGTTTATCCGCGCCACATACCTGCCCGGGACACGTTATGATACAGGTAAGACATATTTCACGGTCGAGTTTATTGTACAGTCTTGTAATGGCAGCTGCAGGCACCGCGGCGGAGGAATGTGTGTGTTATACGACAGGAATAAAATAATGGGTTGCAGTATTTTAAAGACCCGTCAATACCAGAGAGAGAGAGAGAGAGAGAGAGAGGTGAGTGTGTGTGTGTGTGTGTGTGTGTGTGTGTGTGTGTGTGTGTGTGTGTGTGTGTGTGTGTGTGTGTGTGTGTGTGTCGTTTGTCTTGTCTTATCTCTGTGGGGAACATAGTCTAGTGC
Source organism: Portunus trituberculatus (assembly GCF_017591435.1). Classification (NCBI taxonomy): domain Eukaryota; kingdom Metazoa; phylum Arthropoda; class Malacostraca; order Decapoda; family Portunidae; genus Portunus; species Portunus trituberculatus. The sequence continues at coordinate 17,683,693 of NC_059285.1, forward strand.
TGTGTCAGATGAATTGTCTTAAACTCTCAAAATTGTGTGTGTGTGTGTTTCTGTTGTAATTGTTTTTGTTGTTGTAGTGATTATT
>NC_059285.1:17688777-17691277 GCF_017591435.1 Portunus trituberculatus
AGACGAAACACGCAGTCTAGACAGGAGGAGGAGGAGGAGGAGGAGGAGATAAGAGGCAGCAACAACATATCTTTTTCTTTTTTCCTTCTCTAGTCAGGGAAAGAAAGACATAAAGAAAGTAACCTTGACAATTGATCGGCCCTGAGGACAATATTCTCTCTCTCTCTCTCTCTCTCTCTCTCTCTCTCTCTCTCTCTCTGATACAGTTCGTTACAAGTTTAGGGAGTTTTGTACAGGTTAAAGGGAATATTGTGAGTACTCCCTGTCTTAAAGCCTAAACCTATTGAATTATTTGTAACATTGAAAACAAACTCTAAAATACAAGAACACTTATACACTACAGACTCTCTCTCTCTCTCTCTCTCTCTCTCTCTCTCTCTCTCTCTCTCTCTGTCTCTAGAAATGCCATGTTAGCGATTTCAGTTGTTTCTCATTCTTTATTCAGACATTTTATTTTCTCATTCTTTCTCTACGGCGCGTAATCAGGTTGTCACATCTCTCTCTCTCTCTCTCTCTCTCTCTCTCTCTCTCTCTCTCTCTCTCTCTCTCTCTCTCTCTAGAAATGCCATGTTAGCGATTTCAGTTGTTTTTCATTCTTCATTCAGACATCTTATCTTCTCATTCTTTTTCTACAGCGCGTAATATTCAGGTTGTCACATCTCTCTCTCTCTCTCTCTCTCTCTCTCTCTCTCTCTCTCTCTCTCGCTCCAATCACCAGCCGACACAAATACAGCATCAATCAGCACCAAATTAAAAGGTAGGCCTCATAAAACCTTCACGTGTCCATTACAGCCAAACTTAGGCCTACTAACCACACATGCCTATACCCGCCCCATGCAAAGGTAGGCCTAAAAAACAAAAAGAAATATACATCCGCACTTTTCCGAACGCCTACTCTATTCTGTACCAATAAAAAAAAAGGGAGGAAAAGGAAAAAATAAAGTTACGAGTGAAGTTTTTGTTAGGCCTAGACTCCGAGCCTATCTGAGCCGCGTGTTTACGATCACTTTGAATTAATAAGCCAAGAGAGAGAGAGAGAGAGAGAGAGAGAGAGAGAGAGAGAGAGACCTACCACACTTGCTACATACATACTGAATTGAAATGTTTATCGGTAGGGGAGGAGAGCAGAGGAGAGGAGAGGAGAGGAGAGGGAAGGGGAGGGAAGAAGAGAAGGAAAAGAGAAGAGAAGAGAGTAGAGGAGAGGAGAGGAGAGGAGAGGAGAGGGAGGAGAAGAGGGGAAAAGAGAGAGAGAGAGAGAAGAGAAGAGAAAAGAGGAGAAGAGGAGAATAAAGAAGAGAAGAGAAGAGACGAGACGAGAGGAGAGGAGAGGAGAGGCTGTATAGTTAATATGTTGGGTGTATGTATGTATGTGTATGGCTATGTATGGGTAGGGTGTATATACCTGTATGGGTGTGTATGGTTGGGTGTATGTACCTGTATGAGTGTGTATGGCTGGGTGTATGTACCTGTATGAGTGTGTATGGTTGGGTGTATGTACGTGTATGGGGAGGGTGTATGTATATATGGGTGAGGTGTAGTGTGGTGTGGTGTAGCGGAGGGTGTAAGCAGTAGCGGCATGATAAGGCTATGTGGCTGAATGTCGGAGTGGGTGTTTGTACAGTAAACATTACAGTCTGGCCCTCTCTCTCTCTCTCTCTCTCTCTCTCTCTCTCTCTCTCTCTCTCTCTCTCTCTCTCTCTCTCTCTCTCTCTCTCAAACATACACACACAAACATACTCTTTTTTTCTATTGTGTTTTTTTTATACACTCGTAAGCCCCTTGTCCTGCATGAACGGGTGTGGGTGGGCGTGTCAGGGTGTGGGTGGGTGTGTGGGGTGTCGGGATGTCGGGGTGTGGGTGTGTGTTATGGGTTTTGTTCATTGGTGGTGGTGGTTTTGGTGGTGGTGGTTTTGGTGGTGGTGGTGGTGGTGGTGGTGGTGGTGGTGAAATAGATAACGATAAGGAGGAATGAGTAAGCCATCGATAAAAGTACAATGCATGACACACACACACACACACACACACACACACACACACACACAGGTAAGAAGAAGAAAAAAGTACGACCATAACCCCACTCTCTCTCTCTCTCTCTCTCTCTCTCTCTCTCTCTCTTCTCTCTCACTCACCACAGAATTCCCGTCACTCTTTTTCAAAACTTTCCTCTTACTTTCATAATTTTTTACACATCCTTACTTTTTTTTCACTTCCCATCTTCGGAGACTCACACCTTCTATATTTTTTCTCTCTCTCTCTCTCTCTCTCTCTCTCTCTCTCTCTCTCTCTCTGTTCCTTTCATTCTTTCTTTTTCTCTTCTGCCATCCAACATCATGTGAGGGAGATAAAGAGAGGAGAGGAGAGGAGAGGAGAGAGGAAGAGAGAAGAGAGGAGAGGAGAGAAGAGAAGAGAGGAGAGGAGAGGAGAGTAATGGAGGAGAGAGGAAAGAAGAGAAGAGAAGAGAAGAGAAGAGATTAGAAGCTAAAAGAGATGGAAAGAGAGA
>NC_059285.1:17696277-17701277 GCF_017591435.1 Portunus trituberculatus
TGAGGTGAAGGTGGAAGGAGAGAGAGAGAGAATTGAGGAAAAGAAGGGGAAGTGAAGGGTAGGTGACCGAAGGAAGGGGAAGAGGGGAAGAGAAGGGGAGAGAGGAAGTGAAAGAAGAAGGGGAGATGTAGGAGGGTGGAGTGAGGGGCAGATGGAGGGGGGGGGAAAGGTGGAGGGAGGAGATCTGAGAAGAGGGAAGTGAAGGAAATAAGAAACAAAAATATGAAGAGGAAAAACATAAATGAAAATAGAAAAAAAGGAGACTAAATAAAAAAGAATAAAAATATGAAGAGAAAAAAAAAACAAAGGAAATGAAATAGAATAAAAAGGAAAAAAAAATAAGTAAAAGAATCATTAATACTGTAAAAAGTCTTAAAATCAAAGAAAATGCAAATAAAAAAAGTGAAGATAGAAAATAAATAAATAAATAAATAAATAAATAAAAATAAAGGAAAGCACAAGAGGACAACAAATGAAACCCAGTAAATGAGAAAGGGTGAATAATGAAGAGAATAGAGAAAGAAAAAGTAAATAAATAAAACAAGGACAACAATACAAAATAAACTAACATTGAAAAGGGAAAAAAAATATAACAAATAAAATCGCTCACTTAAAAGAAAAAATTGAAAAAAAAAACTACAAAAAGAAGGAAGAACAACAACAACAACAACAATAAGGACAAGAACAAGAACAAGAAAGAGGACAAGAACAAGAACAAGAACAAGAACAAGAACAAGAACAAGAACAAGAACAACAAAAAGAACTGGAATAAAAACAACAACAAGAAAGAGAAGAAGAAGAAGAAGAAGAAGAAGAAGAAGAAGAAGAAGGTCCGACAAAAGAAGTAAAAAGCAATAAAGGCTAACAAAAGAAAGCTATATATACTGTAAAGAAATGAGAGAGAGAGAGAGAGAGAGAGAGAGAGAGAGAGAGAGAGAGAGAGAGAGAGAGAGAGAGAGAGAGAGAGAGAGAGAGAGAGAGAGAGAGAGAGAGAGAGAGAGAGAGAGAGAGACCAACCAACAGTGCAAAAAAAAAAAATCCAAAAAGACCCAAAAACAAAACAAAAACAAAAAGAAAAGAGGGGAAAAAAACTGAGGGGAAAAAACAATACAGGCATACAACAGGTTCATAACGAGGGGAAATAATAGCCGCCGTTCAGAAAGGTAGAGAGGAAAAAAAATCTCATTAGACAAATTTGCTTCCATAATCTGCGAGCTTAATTAAGTCCCGGTTCTTAATTAGCAGACCATCCCATCGCCAGGTAAGTAGTCTCACCTGCCCTGCCTCCCGCTTCTTAAATTACCTTCACAGACACACCAGGAGGAGGAGGAGGAGGAGGAGGAGGAGGAGGAGGAGGAGGAGGAAGATCTAAGACGTCATTTAAATTGGTGAAGTTACTGGAAGAATGAGCAAGTGATGTAATTAATGATACAGTGGTAATGGGCAGGTGTTATGTAGTGGTGGTGGTGGTGGTGGTGGTGGTGGTAGTAGTAGTAGTAGTAGTAGTAGTAGTAGTAGTAGTAGTAGTAGTAGGAAAAGTTTATGTTTACTATTTAGGCCTATGTTAAACTTCTTTAAAGTTTTGTAAGTTTCTTTACTGCAGAGAGAAAACCACCACCACCACCACCACCACTACACCTACCCACAACAAAACCCACACCACACACACACACACACACACACACACACACACACACACCCAACACCTACACACACACCCACACACTAACACACAAACACACGCCACACCTGCCACCTGTGATGTCATTAGGCGTGGCAGGCAGGCAGATAGGCAGGTAGGTATGTAGAGATGACGAGACAGCACCTCCTACACCACCACCACCACCACCACCACCACCGCACAACGCAAACACCAAGACGAGGCAATCACGAATCTTGGGTAATTGGTGACGTGAATTGGTGCCCTGGCTAACAAGCGTCTTCGTGGAACCAGAGTGCGTGAGTGTGAGTGTGAGTGTGCGTGTGAGTGTGAGTATGAGTGTGAGTGAGTGTGAAGCTCATATTCTCAAACATTTCTGCTTTTCACCTGCACTATTTCAAAAGGCTTTATCTAAATGTACACGAGTTTCTTAATTAAGGGGTTTTTACTGTTCTAGAGGCAGAGTGATAAGATTTCCACATTACTAACTGGAGAAACACTTGAAAACCGCGCTAATCCTCTCTGTGGCCTTGGAAAACAGTCGTGGTGATAGGGCAAAGCGTTTCTGAATACGGATCTGAGTGTGTGAGAGTGTGAATGTGTATGTACGTTTGTGAGAGAAGCAGAGTACTGGGGCGATTTGCGAGGAGCGGCGCGAATCAGGAAGGTTAGACGATGCGGAGTGTGAATGGCTGGTCGCGGCTCATCGGGTTTTGGGTTCAGGAGAGAAGCTTGAATGAGGGAAGGCTGAAGTGAAGGGACATCTCTACGCGTCCCTTACCCCTAACCCGCCCCAGTCCTGCCCTGTCCTAGCCCTCCCAGCAAAGGTCGTGATGTGGCTCTGGTTAAGTGATGCTGACGGAGGAATAGTGAGGGGAAGCGTGCACAAGGTTGGGTAGGTTGTGTGCGCGTCTATCCTCTGTATTGACTGTGAGTGTACGCCTCACTGGCTGCCCACACTGGAGAGGGGGTGGCAAGAGGCGGAAGGTGTACTGTGCTAGGCAGGTGTGTTTCAATCAGGTGTGTATTGACTTGGTGTGTACGTATATGCTTCGTTGAGCTGAGTTTGTGGTGCGTGTATTCTTCTGGTGGTCCACGTGAATACTTTACGGGCACATCCATCACTTCACTGCCTTGGTGTCTGGTTCTTTGTCGCCATTCACAGCGTCATACAAAATAAATAAACGGATAAAAATAAATGCAAATACTTCAATAAAAAAAATCATGGATAAAAAGTGAAAGAGAAGAAAAAGGAGGTTAATTTTCGCCTCCTTCACGTTACAAACTTTTTAACACAAGTACGAAAAAAAAAGTGTTTGAAAAATATACAAGTCATTAGGAGAGAATAAACAGTAAAAAGGGTTAATAATTTAGTGATATATATAAGAAAAGGAACTGACTAATTTACTGACTGATTGACTGACTAACTAACTGACTGACTGACTGACTGACTGCATTACACCACACAAGCAAGGTCATATAAGGTTGCTCCATCCCAGAATGTATTGTAAACCACCTGCCCTGTATACCGTGCCAATTAGAATCAGGTGAAGTGCAAGCAGGGCCGGCAGACACGTACTAACTATACACACACATGCAGGAATCTATAATGTTGAGAGGTGGACCCGCCAACACAGCTATTGAGTCCCACGTTGAGACTAAATATCTTCCTACACCTTCTGCGCACCACCTACACTATTTGAAAACCCTCCTACTGAAGCTACAGGGGATTTTAAGGATGTTTCTATGGTTTGAAGTGAAAGATTATTAAGTGTTCTTTTCCATTAATCGACAAGTGAAATGGACCTGAGAACCGAACTGAAGCTTTACAAGATTTTAACCCTTTCAAATACAGGGAAACATTTCTACCTTGAGATTAATGTACGATTAGACCATTTTATTGACATCAGCAAGGGTCTAATGAGTTCAGAAGATTAATGGCCACACTATTCACTACTCTAATCCTCCACATAAGTTTCTGAAGCTGTATAAAATCACCAATTAGTAAGCAGAATGAATATGGAAAAGCGTCATGGTACTGAAGGGGTTTAAGGACGTTTTATGGTTCTAGTGACAGATTACCAAGAACACTGCATTACTCAACATGTGAAATGGCCTCGAGAACCCAACTGATCGTGTCTGTGGCCTTGGAAAACAGTGTTGGCGAGAGAGCAGTCTTGAGAAACGAACTGAGCTACAAGTGATTTTAAGGAAGTTTCTCTGGTATTAGTGACACATTACCAAGAATTCTCCATTATTCAACATGTAAATGGCCTCGAGAACCCAACTGATCGTGTCTGTGGCCTTGGAAAACAGCGGTGATGAGAGAGCAAAGTGTTTTTTTTTTTTCAGGCTTGTATTCGTAAACACAGTATCACCTCACCACAGTAAATTTCTAAGGCCACAAAGGTGATTGGCAGGGTTCTAAAGTTAGTGTTTCCTTTTTAATAACGTAGAAATCACGCTAATCTGTCACTATAACCAAAAGAACACCATTAAAACCACGTGTACCTTCAACTAGAGCCTTTTGAAATAGTAATGGTTTCTATTTCCTGTTATTCTGTAGATTATGTAGTGTTAACTGGATGACTCTTGAGTTTTAGCAATAATAACAGTAATCATCATATCTTCAAGTACACTCCACTATCGCCATCGTTATCACCTCCACCATCATCACTATCAGTAATAATAACCATAATTTTGATATATCCTGACATTTCATCACCACTACCACCACTATCACCACCACCACCACCACCATCGTTATCATCAGTCTGTATTATTTCAGTAGAAGACAAAATGCTCTCCAAAAATAACAATGTCCTCTTAATTCTGTCAACTGCCTGCCTATTCCAAGCCACCCTCACTTTTCAGACCCATTTCTATACGTCTATTCCACGTCACCACTGTAGATTCCAAATACACACACACACACACACACACACATCTCCTTTCCGTCTATTCCAGCCTCTCTCATACACTCCAAACTCATACCAGTCAATTCTCTGTCTATTCCAGCATTCCAAACTCATCTGCATCTACTTCCTGTCTATTCCAGATCACCCACTAACACTTTAAAATCCATCTCCATCTACATTCCGTCTATTCCGTGCCTCCCAAACCTTCCACACCCGTCCCTGTCTCTCTTCCCACTGTCGACTTCCTACCATTCCTTTATCGCCCTCAATTAATTTTCTGTCCATTTCCCGTCTATTCCAAGCCACTTCCCGCCACTTCCCCTCAGCAATGCGGATCACCAACACACACCAGGAAATTATATGTTGGTAGTTCAGAACACGACAAAAGGCTGATAATGTTGGTAGTTGGACGCATCACCACC
>NC_059285.1:17721277-17723777 GCF_017591435.1 Portunus trituberculatus
TTTGAATACCTGTGTGCTCACCTTTGTACTGTTCCTGCCCGTCTGTCTGTCTGTTTGTATGTTTGCTGGTCTTGTTTGCCTTACGTGACTTCACCTCTGTGTGTGTGTGTGTGTGTGTGTGTGTGTGTGTGTGTGTGTGTGTGTGTGTGTGTGTGTGTGTGTAGTATCAATATATATCTTCCTCTGTATGTGTGTATGTTAGACTCTCTCTCTCTCTCTCTCTCTCTCTCTCTCTCTCTCTCTCTCTCTCTTAGTCACCCACCACCACCATCACCACCACTAAAACCCCCACCACCACTATCACCACCTAAAATACAACAAACCTAATGACGAAAGGAATGAGTAAATAAATGAAAATAAATGAACGAACCACGTGACAAGTACAGACAGAGACAGCGGAAGTGACGTCACCAAAACAAAGATGACTGTCCCCGCTGACATTAAATAGTATCGCTGTTGTTGTTGTGGTGATGGTGGTGGTGGTGGTGGTGGTGGTGGTACTGTACTATATCATTATTATCTTATGTAATGAAAATAAACACACACACATACACACACACACACACACAGAGAGAGAGAGAGAGAGAGAGAGAGAGAGAGAGAGAGAGATACAAAGGTACACAATTCAGTAAAGTAGCAATAAAAATGAATAACAAGTAGGTGAATATACATAATAAATTTACATAATAAATTTACTGTTCATTTATCACACATCTGTTTTTCATTTATTCATTTATCTTATCTCTTTTATTCTCTCCTGTTCCTGTCCCTCTTCATATTCATTTACCTTCACATTAACTGATAGACAACAGGTGAACTCTTCTATAAATGACAGACGATTGTAAAAGAGGACAAAATTAATGTATAAACTAATCAATGCAAAGAAATGACCAAAAAAAATCTACGGACATGTGAAGAAAGATATTGAAGAAGATTATAGGTGCAAAAAAAAAAATAAATAAATAATAAAATAAATAAATAAATAAATATGTCGAGATATATAAAAAACGAAAAGAAAACATAGAAAAAGAGAAAAAGAAAAGAACGAATACAAAGAATAGACAAAAAAAATAAATAAATAAAACACGGAATAGAGAGAGATTAACGACATACAAATAACAGCGGAAACAAATAAAAGTGATGAACGAATAGAAAGATAAATAAAGCAATAAATCAGAATACATAAATGAAATAAAGAAACACAAAAACAGATAGATAGATAGATAGATAGATAGATAGATAGATAGATAGATAGATGAATAGATAGATAGATAGATACAGCAAACACAAGTATCACAAAAAAAAACAATGGAAAAGTAGATAGACAGATATACAATAGCAAAAATAAACAAAACACACAAATAAACAATATACAAAACAAAAAATATATAAAAAAACAACAACACGAAACACAAACAAACAATAAGAAAATAAGAGAAAAAAGAGAGAAAGAAAAAAAAATAACAAATACATAATTGGCAAAAAAAAAGTGAAAGAAAGAATAAGCAAATTATAAAAGAAGACAAACAAATGAAAAAAAAACAAGATACATGGGCAGAAGAAGAAGAAGAAGAAGAAGAAGAAGAAGAAGAAGAAGAAAAAAAAAAAAGAAAATGAAGATGAAGAAGAAGAAAAGATGAAGAAAAAGAAAAAACAAGAATAAAATATTATACATATAAAGAATAACAGGAAGAAGAAAAGAAAAAAGGAAAAATAACAAAAAATATATAATCTATAAAAAAAAGAGAAATCAACAATAAACAGAATATATTTAGGACATATAATTCCATAGAGTACGATAAGCCACGAGCTGATTGGTCAACAGATAACCCATATGTCACGAGGGTGGTCGTGATTGGCTGGCGGAAGATACGAGCGGGCGTGCTGTCTTCCCATTGGTCGCAGGATAAGACGCAATCACAAGCCGTAAGCTGATTGGCTCACAGGGATTAGCCAGTCAGGGGCGGCCCAAGACGACGGCAAGGGGTGGAGAGAGAGAGAGAGAGAGAGAGAGAGAGAGAGAGAGAGAGAGAGAGAGAGAGAGAGGACGTTTTCTTTTTTTTTTTCTCTCATTTATTTTCTTAGTGTTATCAGGAATGAGAGAGAGAGAGAGAGAGAGAGAGAGAGAGTGTGTGTGTGTGTGTGTGTGTGTGTGTGTGTGTGTGTGTGTGTGTGTGTGTGTGTGTGTATCATCATGTTTCCAGTTCCTTGAAAATCTCCACAAGTAGAAACTTTACGAGAGAGAGAGAGAGAGAGAGAGAGAGAGAGAGAGAGAGAGAGAGAGAGAGAGAGAGAGAGAGAGAGAGAGCAAATATCACGCCAGGTTCAGATATACATCACAAAAAAAAAAGATAAAGCAAACGAAAAAAAATCAATAAATAAAAACAAAATGCAAATACTATACTCACCCCCTCCCCATTTACCCCCATTCCTTTACCCCGCCCCCCAAAAAAAAATTAGAATAAATAGATCAATAAATAAAAAAAAATAATTCCATTCC
>NC_059285.1:17728777-17731277 GCF_017591435.1 Portunus trituberculatus
AGAGGAGCAGTGAAGGGGTTAAACATCAAATTCACAAAGTTTTCATTAGGACACAACCATAACTTTGGGGAGAAGAGAGAGAGAGAGAGAGAGAGAGAGAGAGAGAGAACACTCACCCGCCGGAAATAGCAAAACAAGCCAGCATTTTCTTTTTCAATGTCTCAACAGCTTAACACCAGCAGGAGCACCACCCGCCTCAGTGTTTACATCGCAGGTGGCGTCAGCTGTCCCGCTTTTAAATATTTGGCGCCACGAGTCAAGGTGAGAGGTGCCAGTCTTCGCCTCTTTGGTTTAGCTATTAATGTTTGGCAGCCATAAGGAACATGAGGGAATAAGGAAAGCTGTAATAATCCATCAGCCCTACATATGACAGTCCCCAACTGAAACATACCTACCTATTCATCCCATTCATAAATTTGTCTATTCATAATTCAAAGTCTAATAGTGAGCCAGTACTAAACACCTGAGTACTAAGAACATTCCTCCCTTCTTCTTTTTTTTTTTATTCATACCATGCGGGCTTTACACGAGAATAGTTTTTTTGAGTACCTCCTATCTCAAAGCCCACCCGCTAGGAAACTTTTGCCCCGAGTGAGGAAGCCCAACCTACACTCGGACCGTGGACAGGATTCGAGACCCCTCAGATTTTTTTTCTTTTTAATGTAAGAGGGAAAAACTGGTCAAGGACAATATAAAACGAAAAAAAAGGCCCACCTAGTTGCCAGTCCCCTTGATTGAATGCATTTCCTGACATATCTAACAAGTTTCTGGTAAGGGAATGTTATCGGAGTTTCCTACATGTGCCATTCCTTTAAGCTAGTCATATTGAAATTGCTCCTACGATTTGTGATAAAAACTTGACCCTTTCACTGCTTTCTGGCACATTTTCTTTCAATTTTCAACCATTCTGACACATTCTTTTGCTCTACAGTCACTTGTACATATTGTACTGTCCAGGAATTGGAAATTATACTATTCTTTTTTTATCCCTCCCCGTCTCATACATCCGCACAAAGATTCAATACATTGCCTTCAGCGTGGTGAGCTGTTGTATGTCACAGTGAAAGGGTTAAGCAAACTACTCCTCTCTTTCGCTGAAATTGTTATTTGTCTAAATCCATGTTAGGAAAAGAAAGTGTTCAGATTTGTTGTCCTTCTTAACATAGAGGACTCGTAATGACGATTGCGAAAAAATATTGAAGTGTACTTACCTACCTACACAGGCTTTAAGACTAACCCTTCCTCCCCAAGGGTCCATCCCAGTCCTGTGTGTGTGAGAGCAGTGACGATGCAACCTTACAATGCCTCACACGGCTCGCCATGAGCAATGACCCGCCACACACCACTTCCCAGCCACTGTCATGAAGTAAGTCCTTCTCACCCCAAAAAAGACTCTCCTCGTACCGCCAGTGTCTGGTGCATGGTGCACAGCGTGCCCTCGTTCATGGCGAGTTGTTCAGCCCGGTGCCATCACAATCAAGGGACCCGTACACACCCTCCACCAGACTATGGAAGGAGTCCTTATCACCCCTTTAGGACTCCCCCTATCTGATGAATGGCAGACATTGATCTCCTGCTTATGGCGACCCCTTGCTTAGTGTGAGGCGCTGCAAGTGGACGACTACTAGTGAAGCTTGAGGCCACAAAGGAAAAGAAGGACCTGCTGCCAGTTCCCTGCCTTGGGCCCCAGACCGGACCCGACAGCCACCTTCTCCCCGTGCGGCGCCCAAAGGCCGTCACGGCCCTCAACGAATTTTGACCGAAGGTTTTCAATCGTCATTAAATTTTGAACCTAATATAAAATCGTCGATGAAAAAACGAAAGACGAGGTTGGTTGAGAAATGTGGAAAATTTATCTGATCAATGAAACACAGTGGGACAGCTCTGCTCCTGAGAGTTGTGAGGGCACCTTGCATGTTTCAAGCCGTGATTATGTATATTTTCATGCATGACTGGACAGAGGCAGCGGGATTAATGGGGAGCGTATGAAGATTAGATACATTTCTTGATAGAGAGTTTGAGTAGACACATGTTCGCATGCCTTGTACATGAGATCAGAAGAACATAAGAAAATGAGGGAAGGTGGAAGAGGCCACCAATTAAGGCTACATCTGACACTCCCTGTATCAACATATCTACCGAATTCCACCTTTCATTCCATTCCATAAATTTGTCTAATGTTCTTTTAAGCCCCTATTGACACAGTACCGACAATATGATTACTGAGTCCGTTCCATTCATCAACCACTCTATTAGAATACCAGCGCCTTCCCATTTTTTTCCTAAACCTAATTTCTTCAAGCTTGAATACAATATTTAGTCTTATTTCGCTTATTATCGGTAGTTTGTGGTGAGATTACTGGAATTTCTATCGTTTTCTTTCAGTCATAACTTTATAAGCAAAAAAAAGTAATAGAGAGACGACAAGTAAATATAGCACACACAAGAACCTGACTGAATCCTTCGTAGCCTTAGAAAAAGTCCTTAGAAGAGAATAAGG
>NC_059285.1:17738777-17743777 GCF_017591435.1 Portunus trituberculatus
CTCTCTCCTTGTCTATCCATTACCTCACTTTTATCTATCTATTTTCCATCTCCTTTTTACATCTTTCTTTTTCCCGCTCCATTATTTCATTTCCTCTCCTTCACGTATCATTTTCTTTCTTTTTACTCTTTCTTTATATTTCTTTTACGTCAAATCTTTTAACTCTCTCTCTCCTCTCTCCTCTTCTCTTTCTCCTTCGTTGTTATTCATCCTTTTCTCCACCGTTTACTTAATTCTATTCCAATTTCCTCCTTTGCTTTTATCCCTTAACTTCTTTTCCTTTCCTCCCTCCTTCCCTCCCTCCCTCCCTCCTTTCCTCCACCTCCTCCTCCTCCTTCTTCTCCATTTCCTCATTTCTTTTCTTTCTTTAACCTCATTTTTTCTCTCACTTTAAATCATTTCCCTTCATTTTCTTTACCTTATTTCATCCTCCAAACTTCTTTTCCTTTACCTCCCTTCCTCCTCCTCCTCCTCCTCCTCCTCCTCCTCCTCCTCCTCCTCCTTCTCCTCCTCCTCCTCCTCCTTCTCTTCCTCCTTCCCCCCAATCTTCTTTACTTTCCGTCCTTTTTTTCTTTTTCCTCATCTCCCTTATTTGTAGTCGTGTTTCTCTTATTTTTGCCTTCCTTTATGGTGCTTATTTTCCCTTCCCTCTTTTATTTCACCTCTCCCTTTGCCTCCATCTCTTCTTCCTTCTCTTCTCCCTCCTCATTCACTTCTTTCTTTTTTCACTCATCCATTCCTTCATTTATCCTCTATTTTCTCTCGCCCTCTTCCTTTATCTTTTTTTTTCTCCTTTTTCTCTTCTTCCTTCCTCTTCCTCACTTCTTTAGCCTTCCTCCTCCCTTTATTTCTTCTCTGGTTCTCCTTTTCTTTCTTCTCCTTTTCGTTACATCGTTCCTTTTGTTATCCCCCTTCTTCTTCTTCTCCACCCTTCATTTGATCTCCTCTTCCTCCACCTCTTCTTCCTCCTTCCTCCTACTCCTCCTCATTTCGTCATTTTTTCTCTATTTTTTCTTGCTCCTCCTTTTCTCTATTTTTTTTACCTTCTATTCTTGATCTCCCTTCCCCCTTCCTCATTACTTTAGCTTTCCTCCTCCCTGTCCTCCTCCTCCTCCTCCTCCTCCTCGTCCTCTCGTTCTCCTTACCTCTCTTCTCCTCTCAGTTAGTTCCCTTACTTTATATCCCTCTTCCTCATCTCCACCTCTCACTTCATCTCCTCCACCTCTTCTTCCTCCTTCCTCCTTCCTCCTCCTCATTCTCATTCTCCATCTCCTCCTTTTCTCAAACCCATTCATTTCCCTAACCTGCTTTCCCTTCTCAACCACCATTCCCCCTCCTCCTTCCTCTCCCTCCCTCCCTCCCTCCCTCTCTCTCTTCCCAGGTAACACAAACAGTTCGCACCTGGGCGGCAAAAGTTTAATTGGTGGAGCCAGGTGAGGCTTTGAGGGAGAGAATATTAGGGGCCCGGACGATAGGCAGACGTGTCCAGGTGTGACGCTGTTAATTAGTCTCCTTCCCTTCAGGTGAGGCGACCAAGCGCGGGACGATAGCAGGGAAGGTAGGAAGGAAGGAAGGAAGAAAGGAAGGTAGGAAGATAAGTGAAGGAGAGTATAAATTTTCGTTTCTTTGTCTGTTTTTGTCTCTCTCTCTTTGTCTGTCTGTCTGTCTGTCTGTCTGTCTGTTTGTCTCTCTCTCTCTCTCTCTCTCTCTCTCTCTGGGTTTGTAGAGCAGGTGGTGGTATAGTGGTTTAGGTGTCTGGAAGGGTTGTGGTGGTGGTGGTGGTGGTGGTGGTGGTAGTGGTGGTGTGTGGTTTTCTCTTCCTATTCATTTTCCTCCTCTTTTTCTTCCTATTTCTTATTCTTACTATTATTTTCATCACGGCTACTATTACTACTACTACTACTACTACTACTACTACTACTACTACTACTACTATTACTACTACTACTACTACACAGAGTAACAAGAGGACCGTCAACGAAATTCTATCACCATTAGTCACTACAATAACAACAAAACAACAACAACAACAACAACAACTACTACTACTACTACTACTACTACCACTACTACCACTACTACAACCACTACCATCAACACCAGAGCATCCTTTCCTCTCCCAGCATGTAGCACAACACCCAAGAAAAGGAGCACAGGGAAGGAAGACGAAATTAGAGCAGAGAGAATCAAAAAGAGAAAAAAGAAGAAAAAATGGAAGAAAAACCAAGTCAACCCTTTCCATTTCTTTACGTGGGAGAGTAAAAGAGACACAGGTATAGGGGGTTCCCAGGACTCTCTTCCCGCCCTTCCCTGCCCTTCCCTATCCAACCCTGCCCTTCCCTGCCAGTCTTTTTGCAGCAAGCAGGAATGTAATAATGTAACGTGTAACTGTACTGAATCTGTGTCATAGGAAAGGAGTCGAGGGTATATGTGTTAGTGGTGGTGGTGGTGGTGGTGGTGGTGGTGGTGGTGGTGTAAAGGTAGAGTAAACAGTAATTTGTTAAGTGCTCAAGATGTTGTTTGTGCTAAGTTATGAAGTTAATGTTGTGGTGGTTGGTAGTGGTGGTTGGTTGGTGGTAGTGGTGGTGGTGAAGGTAGTGGTAGTAGTAGTAGTAGTAGTAGTAGTAGTAGTAGTAGTAGTAGCAGTGGTAGTGGTGGTGGTGGTGGTGATAGGGTGGTGGTGGTGTGGTGGTGGTGGTGGTGGTGGTTTTTAATATCCTCGCCTTATTAACCTCTCTCTGAATGTGGTGTAAACAACAGTTGGTCTTTGAAAGAGGGCAAAATACACACACACACACACACACACACACACACACACACACACACACACACACACACACACACACACACACACACACACACACACACACACAAGAATTACAAGAAGAAAAAAAAAATCTTTATCATCAACATCATCAACCACCACCACCACCACCACCACCACCACCAAACCCAGACCAAAGCCAGCCAAGGCATTTCAGAAGCCCACACATTCCCAGTCGGCGCCTCGTCCACAAATTCACCATTTTTCCTCCTGCAGCAGAAACAGGAGCACCACCTGACGCGGCTGCAGCAGGTGGCGGGCGGGCGGGCGGGCGGGCGGGCGGGCAGGCGGTCAGGGACGAGAGAGAGAGAGAGAGAGAGAGAGAGAGAGAGAGAGAGAGAGAGAGAGAGAGAGAGAGAGAGAGAGAGAGAGACGGAGGAGTGGTACAGGGTATTAAACAAGTGAGCAACATAACTAACACAACAAACACGTCAAATTCATAGCGATTTAGTAACTCTCGTCCACACCAGATGTTGTTTTACGAGGCACACGGGGCACTAATAACCTTCACATCACCTGCTGGCGGGAGAGGTAATTAGCACACTGGTCATTGCCGGCAGCCAGGTGTGTGTGGCACTGACAGACCTACTCCACCCCCTCCCCCCCTCTCTCTCTCTCTCTCTCTCTCTCTCTCTGATATGACATGTAAGGTTGCTTTTGGTTTGTGTTGGGTTGGGTTATGTTAGGTTAAGATGAGTTAGGAAGGTAAGGTAAGGTTAGGTTAAGTTAGGTTAGGTTAGATTGGGTTTGCTTAGGTAAGACAAGGTTAGGTTAGGTAAGGTAAGGTTAGGTTAGGTTAGGTTCGGTTAAGTTAGGTTAGTTTGGGTTAGGTAAGGTAAGACAAGGTAAGGTTAGGTTAGGTTAGGTTAGGTTAGGTTAGATTGGGTTAGGTTAGGTAAGGTTAGGTAAGGTTAGGTTAACATGGATTAGGTTAGGTAAGGTTTGGCTAGGTTAGGTTAGGTAAGGTTATAATAGGTTACAACAAGTTAGGTTTTATTTGTTTGGGTTAGTTTTGGTTGAGTTAGGTTAGCTTAGATTTACTTAAGTTTGCTTTACTTAAGTTTGCTCAGGTTAAATTTAGGATAAGTGAGGTTACATTCAGTCAACTTTGCTTTACTTTGAGTTAGATTCAGTAAAGTTACGATAGGTTAGATTCAGTTAGGTTATGTTATGTTATGTTACAGGCAGGTCACAGACAGTCACTAGTTGCTGGGATAAGCCGCCACGAGGGGAGCGTGACGAGGGCTGGCCGGTCAAGAGGGGAGTGTGAGCCCTTAACTGCTGCAGAGGTCTTTGTGAACATTTAGAGCGCCGCGAATAATTGCTGCCATGGACGCACACAAAGAGGAAAGGAGATCAGCTTTATTTCCTCAACGTTGCTCCACTGTTTCAAAAATAAAGGCATACAAAATAAAAGAAACATAAGGAGATTAATATTTTTTTTCACTACATTGTGATTTAAGGAGATGTAATAGCTGTGCCTCAGAAAATTACCAGTAGTAGTAGTAGTAGTAGTAGTAGTAGTAGTAGTAGTAGTAGTAGTAGTAGTAGTAGTAGTAGTAGCAGTAGTAGTAATAGTAGTGGTGGTAGTAAGAGTAGCAGCAATAGTAGTAGTAGTGGTGGTGGTATAGTAGTAGTAGTAGTAGTAGTAGTAGTAGTAGTAGTAGTAGTAGTAGTAGTAGCAGTAGTGGCAGTAATATTAGTAGTAGAAGTAGTAGTGGTAGTAGTGTTAGTGTAGGTGGTGGTGGTGATAGTAGTGGTGGTGTTCTAATAGTGTTTTGTTAGCATTCAGGCCACAGAAAAAGCAATTGCAGGCACGGACGCGCAGAAAGAGAACAGATTAGCGTTATTTCTTCAGAGTGGCAGGAATGTTGCAGAGATAAATGCCTTAGAAATAAAAAAGAAACAATAAGAGATTAAGTCGATGTTTTTTTTTCTAAGCTACAGAATTATTTAAGAGACTGTAGCATAAGGATAAGCGTGTGAAAAAGAGATAATGGACGATTAATTTCTTCTACGTAGCAATTTAAAAGATAAGAAATAACGGCTTGAAGATTGATAAGGTTGGATTAAAAATGAGATAGGAAGGAATTAGATCTCAAGCAGAGTGGTGGATGAATGGAATGGACTCAGTAAGCAGGCTGGGAGTGGTGAGTTGTTAGGGACCTTTAAAGGA
>NC_059285.1:17751277-17753777 GCF_017591435.1 Portunus trituberculatus
AACAATAGAAATCAATTTGGGAATCTGTCTGATAATTTCTGTAGCCTTTGAAAATTGTCATAGATAAGTTACACAGATTTTTACGTCTTTGTTTTATGGTTCTAGTGAAAGGTTTAATAAATTTCCTACAATATTAAAACAGGAAATTCTTTTGAGATCCCATTTAATTTCTGTGGCCTTTGAAAATTGTCATGTAGAAGTGATACGGACATTTAAACGCATTTTCTATGGCTCTAGTGACAGAATAACAAGATTTCTACATTACTAACAGGAAGAGATAACCTTGGAAACCCGCCTAATCATCTCCGTGGTCTCTGAAAACTCTCGTGGTGAGAAAACAAGGCGTCACAATAATGGTGTAAATTTGGATGTGAACCTCAACCCACTAAGTGACAGCAAGGCCGGCACCAACGAGCCAGCGAGGGTCAGCTTGTTGCCACTGACTAACAGCGTGACTTACTGACATTTGTGTGTTCCCCGCCGGCTAGCTGTCTTAATTAGTGGCTATTAGTTTTTTTTTTTCTCGTTTTTTATTATTATTTTTTTTTTTTAGTTTTTTGCCTGGTGTATAATTGGTTAAGTGACTGTTTCTGGCTGCTGACTGTCCGAGAAGCTTATGTGGTTGACATGAGAGGCTTAACGACTGAATAGCTGACTGACTAACTGACTGACGGAATAACTGACTGACTGACTGCATAAAGATGACTGCATAATTGAATGACTGACTGACTGGATAACTCATTAACTAACTGGATATCTGGCTGAATGAATGACTGAGACAAACTCCTGACTGACTGACTGACTGACTGACTGACTGACTGATTGGATAACTGACAAACAGACTGACAAACTTCTAATCAACAAAATGACAAACAAAATAACTTACTAACACAATGACTGACTGACTGATTGATTTAATACCACAACCAACATTTGGGTGACACATTACATGACTGACTGACTGACTGACTGACTGACTGACTGACTGACTGACTGATTGGCCGTTCTCAAGACTGCCTTATAATTTTATGGACTAACCGATTTTGATTCTCCTCTTCCCTCTTCTCCATTTCCCTCTTTCTCTTCCCTTCCCGTCCTTTCCTTTTTATCACTGTCTAATGTCCTCCTCCTCCTCCTCCTCCTCCTCCTCCTCCTCCTCCTCCTCCTCCTCTCAGACACAAAGAAGCAATCCCCTTCCTTCGTCCTCTCTTCTCTACCCAAGACATGAGCAACCTCTCCTCCTCTTCTTCCTGCTCCTTCTCCTCCTCCTCCTCCTCCTCCTCCTTCTCCTCCTCCTCCTCCTCCTCCTCCCGCTCATCCTCTTTTCTGACCTTGAAAACTATACTACCAACTAACACAAAACAACAGTGCCCTCCTTCCCTCCCTCCTCCTCCTCCTCCTCCTCCTCTTCCTCCCTTGCTACGAGTATCTCTTCCTTTCTTCCTCCTCCTCCTCCTCCTCCTCCTTTAACCATAACTAACCACTGAGAAAGACCACTTCTAAAATCTCTTCTCATTTTGTCTTCCTTTTATTTTCTGGCGTTTGTTTCTCTTCCTCCTCCTCCTCCTCCTCCTCCTCCTCCTCCTCCTCCTCCTGCTCCTCTTTATCTTTGACTTCTCCGCCTTCTTATCCTTCTCTGTCTGCTTATCTTCTTTCTTCTTCCTTTCCTTTCTTCTTATATACTTATACTGCCTCTCTTTCGTTGTTTGTTTGTTTGTTTGCCTGGTTGTTTGGTTAGTTGTTGTTGTTGTTGTTGTTGTTGTTGTGGTTGTTGTGGTGGTGGTGGTGGTTTTTGTTTTCTTTATTTTCCTTCTTTTTTGTGTTTTTCTCTTATTTCTCAAGGTTTCATCTCTTTCTCTTTAGTCCTTTTTTTGCCTCCCATCATCCTCCTCCTCCTCCTCCTCCTCCTCTTTTTCCTCCTCCTCCTCCTCCTTCTCCTCCTCCTCCTCCTTTTCCTCTTCTTTTTCTTCTTCTTCTTCTTCTCCTACTTCTTCTTTTCGTCTGCTTTTATATTTCCTTCTTCGTCTTCTTTTATTTCCTTCTTCGTCTTATCTTATTTCCTTCTTCGTCTTCTCTTACTTCCTCCTTCGTCTTTTCTTTTCTTCTTCTTCTTCTTCTTCTTCTTCTTCATCTTCTTCTTCTTCTCCTTTGCCTCTTGTTTTTAATTTCCTTCTTCGTCTTCTCTTTTTCTTCTTCTTCTTCCTACTCCTCCTCCTCCTCCTCCTCCTCGCTCTTCTCCTCCCTCCTCCTCCTCCTCCTCCTCCTCCTCTTCCTCCTCCTCCTCGCTCTTAAGTCTCCATCAGTGTCATGCAAAAAAGCTTCGAAACACGGGAACTAACTTGATTCCAAAGGATTTTTGTTTCTCTATCTGGCTGAGTGTTTGTTGATTCGACGCAAGGTGGGCGTGTGTGTGTGTGTGTGTGTGTGTGTGTGTGTGTGTGTGTGTGTGTGTGTGTGTGTGTGTGTGTGTGTGTGTGTGTGTGTGTGTGTGTGTGTTCGA
>NC_059285.1:17763777-17766277 GCF_017591435.1 Portunus trituberculatus
CCTCTCTCAAGAATCTGGGAGTGTATTTCGATCCCTATGTGACTTTTGACTCACACGTAAATAAGATAAGCCGCAAAATTTTTAGCACCATAATTTATATTAATAGAATAAAGGACAACTTCAGCAAAAGTGCAAGAGTAATAGTCATGCAGTCACTTGTCCTTAGCATCATTAATTATGGTATAAAGGTGTGGGGCACTACCAACAATACACTCATGCACCAAATACAAAACTGCAAAACTTTGCCGCTAAAGTCGCTGTTGGTGGCGCTGCAAGGCATGAACACGCTACCCCATTCTTGAGAGAGCTTGGGTGGTTAAAGATAAAACAGAAATACATGTTTGAGATGGGAACTTTGATGTTCAGTGTAACCAGGGGGAGCTCTCTTAACAGTATATTTCGCATGCCACTAGTTAGCGAAATATCCACTGCTGCCACCAGACAACAACATCAACTATACGTGCCAGTGAATAATACCTGTACAGGGGCGCGCTCCATGCTAGTGGCTGGGCCCACACTGTGGAACAGCCTTCCCAGTGACATCAGAAATGCACCTTCATTACGCTCATTTAAGAAACAGCTGTTCCTCCATCTTTTTAAGCATCAGTTTAGTGAGTAGTCTATGTTATTAGCTTGTTATTATGTTTTATCCCTGACTATTTTATTTTTAGTTGTTTTGTCATGTTTTATATGTACTTTTAATTACGACGCAGACACATTTCTTAGCTTTTTAGTCATAATTTTGTCTTGTTTTATATGTAGTTTTAATTATGACACAGACACATGTCTTAGCTTTTTAGTTATAATTATCATGTATTATAATTGATTGTTAAACACGTTTATTTTATCTGTTTAGGGCATCACTGATCTCACAATGTTTGTATGATCGAAGAATAACCATTGTAAAATCAAATAAAGGTTTGATTCTGATTCTGATTCTGATTCTGATTCCTCTTACTCTCTTTCTCTTTCCTCCTTCACTCCATCTTCTCTTTCATCATCATCTCTTCCCTCTCCCTTCTATTCTAAAATTGTCCACATCCTCCTCCTCCTCCTCCTCCTCTTCTTCTTCCTTCTTCCTCCTCCTCTATCCCTTCGCTATCTGCCCTGTTTTTCTTCTCTTCTCATGTCCTTGTCCTCGTTCTTCTCCTCCTCCTTCTCCTCCTCTTCTCTTCTTCCTATTCCTCCATTTTCCTCAAGGTCTTAATTTTATCATCCTCATTATTATCCTCCTTTTCTTCTTTCTTATTTCTTATTCTTATTATATATTTTCTTCCTATTATATTGCTCGCCTTTTTTTTCTTCTTCTTTTCTTCTTCTTCTTCTTCTTCTTCTTCTTCTTCTTCTTCTTTTAGTTCGTTTTATTTTTTCTCCTCCTTCTCCTTTTCTCATTCCTCTTTTTCATCCTCCTCCTTATTCATGTAACTTCTTCTCTTCTTCTTCTTCTTCTTCTTCTTCTTCTTCTTCTTCTTCTTCTTCTTCTTCTTCTTCTTCTTCTTCTTCTTCTTCTTCTTCCTCCTCCTCCTTCGTTATCTTCTTATTCTATTCTCGATCTTCATCTTCATTTTGTTCTCGTTCCTCTTCTTCCTCATCTTCCTTCTCTTTATTCTTTCCAGCTCTCTTCCTCCTCCTCCTCCTCCTCTTCTTCTTCTTCCTCCTCCTCCTCACGCTCCTCCTCTTTCTTCTCTTCCTCCTATTCCACCTCCTTCTCTTCTTCCTCTTAATTATTCTTTACCTTTTTGTTCTTTCATTTTCATTATTCTTATTTATTTTTTTCTCCTCTTCCTTCCCTTCTTCCTTCTCCTCCCATTCTTCTCCTCCTCCTTATTTATCGACTTGTTCTTCTTCCTTTGGTGTTTATCTGCTTGTTTTCTCTTCCTTTTCCTAATTTTTTTTCTTCTGCTTGTTCTTGTTCTACTTGTTCTTGTTCTTCTTTTCTTCTTCTTCTTCTTCTTCTTCTTCTTCTTCTTCTTCTTCTTCTTCTTCTTCATCTCTTCTTCATCATCTTCTTCATCTCTTCTTCTTCATCATCTTCTTCTTCTTCTTCTTCTTCTTCTTCTTCTTCTTCTTCTTCTTCTTCTTCTTCTTCTTCTTCTTCTTCTCCTTTTTCTTCTTCTTCTTCTTCTTCTTCTTCTTCTTCTTCTTCTTCTTCTTCTTCTTCTTCTTCTTCTTCTTCTTCTTCAACAATACCAAGAAGTTTAACTCAAAAATTTTCCTCTGTCCATTTCCCTCTGTGATTGTCTCCACACCTGGGCAATCCAACACCTGTCGCCCCTCTCATTACCTGCCATGCATCCCTCTCCCTCTCCCTCTCCTCTCTCTCTCTCTCTCTCTCTCTCTCTCTCTCTCTCTCTGGCTTGTCTGCTGTCGATACATTTTCTTTTTTCGTTTTCGTTTATTTTTTTTTCATTATTGTGTTCAGTTCAGTTCATTTCCTGTGTTTCTGTTTGTGTTTCTCTCTCTCTCTCTCTCTCTCTCTCTCTCTCTCTCTCTCTCTCTC
>NC_059285.1:17776277-17781277 GCF_017591435.1 Portunus trituberculatus
GTATTATTAATTATTATTATTATTATTATTATTATCATCATTATTATATATCCATCATTATCATTATCATTACTACTACTACTACTACTACTACTGCTACTACTACTACTACCTTTACAGTATAAATAGCTGTTATTATCACAGTATGAGTAGCTGATGTCATTAGCATGCATCATAATCATTCTCATACAATTGCTCTTGCTACATATAACTAAGGAACCTCAACCTCCCTGCTTGCCTGCCTGCCTGTCTGCCTGCCTCCCTCCTTGTCTGTCCGATTGCTTGCCTGCCCGTCTGCCTCCTTGCCTCCTTGCCTGTCTGATTGCTTGCCTGCCTGTCTGTCTGCCTCCTTGTCTGCCTGCTTGTCTGCCTCCTTGTCTGCCTGCTTGTTTGCCACCTTGTCTGCCTGCCTGCCTGCCTGTCCGTTTGTCTGCCTGCTTGTCTCCCTGCCTGTCTGTCTGTCTGCCTGCCTGCCTGCCTGCCTGCCTACCTGCCTGCCTTCCTGCCTGTCTGTCTGTCTGTCTGTCTACCTCCTTGTCTGCCTGCCTGTCTGCGTACCTAACTGTCTGTCTGCTTGTCTGCTTGTCTGCATTATCTGATTAGATTAGATGAATATAAGTAAGTAAGACCAAGTGAAGGAAAATAATGAATGACGTTACTGAAAAAAAATTGAGGTTTGAAGTACTATCAAAAGTCACTAGCTAAGCACAGTAGAAGGACTTCCATAGTACTTCCTGCTGAGCGAAAAGTACAACCACCGTATCGTTCATTGGTCATATGGATTGAAAACACAGCACATTTATCATTATTTCAATATATACATATATATATATAAAGCAACATTGATTCTATAGTTTCCAAAGTGTGTGTGATCTGCAGAGACACCAACAACACAAGGAGCACACACACACAACACACACACACACACACACACACACACACACACACACACACACACACACACACACACACATAAACCAAGGTAGGAGAGTCTGGAGTTTTATGTAGAAAATCTTAAGTCCTTGCTGTGTTTTGCTAACCATTTATTTCGACTTTCTTCCCCCAGTGTTTATTCTGTTTGCTTTAATTTCAAGGAATTCTACTGGTCTATATTTGTCCTGCATTTTGTATTTTGAATCTTGTACTTTGCTTTAGTATTTCATGGACTGTGGCTGTGATCTGTGGGTGTATTGTCAACAGTGCGGATTGAAAAGGGTGTGTATCTATATATCCATCTGCTAATATCATGGAAGAGAAGAGTCCTCACCAGTAAAACGCCTCGTGGAAATGGAAGAAGAAGGGAAGAAGGGCCAAAGGAAAGGAGAAGAGGAAGGGGAAGGAGATATGGAATGGGAAAGGGAAAGGGAAGGGAAAGAAGGGAAAAAAGGGGAAAGGGAATGAGAAAGGGAAGAAGGTGAAAGAGAAGGGGAAACGGAAAGGGAAGGAGGGAGATGGAATGAGTAGAGGAAGAGAAAGATGGAAGAGAAGAGGAAACGGAAAGGGAAAGGAAAAGGGAAAGGAGAGAAGAAAAGGGGAAATGGAATGAGAAGGAGAAGAGGAAGGGGAAGGAGAAGGAAAAGGAATATTACTAAAACTACTACTACTACTACTACTACTACTACTACCACCACCACCACCACCACCACTACTACTACCACAAACTATCTCAAAGGCTTCTAAATCAAACCTATCACTATTTCGAGAGAGAGAGAGAGAGAGAGAGAGAGAGAGAGAGAGAGAGAGAGAGAGAGAGAGAGAGAGAGAGAGAGAGAGAGAGAGAGAGAGAGAGAGAGAGAGAGAGAGAGAGAGAGAGAGAGAGAGAGAGAGAGAGAGAGAGAGAGAGAGAGAGAGAGAGAGAGAGAGAGAGAGAGAGAGAGAGAGAGAGAGAGAGAGAGAGAGAGAGAGAGAGAGAGAGAGAGAGAGAGAGAGAGAGAGAGAGAGAGAGAGAGAGAGAGAGAGAGAGAGAGAGAGAGAGAGAGGTCACGCACGTGGTAGCTCCGTGTTTTTCGTGGTGTTACAGTGGTTTAACAAAGTGCAGTGTTGTGAAAATTTCAGTGCTTGAAGTGCTAAGTGTCCTGGTGTCCATGTAAAAGTGTAAGGTGTGCTAAGCCTTGCAATAGTGTTAAAAAATCACTTGAAAAGAGTGCTTGTACCCGTGCAGTGACTGAGACCCGGGCCTGACCTGACGCGAGGCCTAAGGCAGCACACAGTTGCCAAATCTCTCCAAGGTAGTTTTTTAAACAACCTGTATCTCTCTCCGTGGCTGGTTTGGCTTGACTTGTGGGAGAGGTAGTTAGTGTCGTGTGTTTTTTGTGCGCCTGTGGGGAAGTGCTTTGTGTTCTGTGCCAGTGTTTAGTGTCTGTGTTCACGAGTGTGTTAGTGTCGTACGTGTCGTTTAGAGCCAACACTCGTTGTCGCTCCCACACCTGGCTCCACAATTCCCCAGGGAATCACTTATCCTCTCCTCAATGTCTAGCCCCGCCCATCGCCCCATAGCCAGGCGAGACTTGCCTGGCTACCAGCCACAGAATTGGTGTTGCGTTTGTGGCAAAGCAACACTTAAGACTCAACACGTGAGCTGTGACGAGGAAACCTGCCGTAACCTTTGTCACAACAGCTGCCTTGGGGATACGCCAGTCTTCAAGTGTAGCTACACGGAACAGCTACGACTCCAAGCAAACATCCCGGACCCCGTCATCTACATCAGCGAGGAGACTGACACCCCACGCCACTACCGGACGATAGTGGGAGAGTCAGTGGGAGGGCTTGGAGAGAGGAGAGCTAGTTTCACTAGTTGAGAAGCTCACTGAGGAAGCCTCTCAACAAAACTGTGTGATTAAGTCCCTCCAGGACGACCGAGACTTGATCATACAGCACAGAGACGTGTTTGCTGCGGCTCTCAGAGTAGCAGACAGGCTGATAGCGTCAAAACAGCGCCAGACGCAAGTAGCCACACGCTCTCAGGCAGTCAGCGCCCACGCAGAGTCAATTGACGAACACTGGGAGGTGGTTTGTCAGGACTCTGAGAGGTGGAGGACGTGGTGGAGCTCGGATAAACCGCAACAGATCCGGTACGCAGCTGTTTTCTCCACTTCCACCTTCCCTTCGCCTGCCCGGGAAACAACGACCGCTCCGCCTACCTCCACTGCTTCCACCGCCACACAGAGCGACTGTGACACCTCCCCAGCGTCCACTGTCACTCCTTCTGCCACACAGAGTGACTGCTCGGTACTCACTACCACGTCTACCGCCACACAGAGCAGCAGGGACTCTTCCTCCATAAACACAGCGAACGGAGTAGATCGCGGTGCCTCTGTTCGCCCACGAACCTCTCCTCAGACCACTTCAGGAGATTGGAGAAAAAAGAAATCTAAGAGGGAAGTGCAGCAGGACGCGAGGAGGGTGTCCAGCGAAGGACTGAGGACTCACCAGGCCACCAAGCAGACACAAAAGCGAGCCAAGGCAAAAGTGTGTGAGTACTGCTCACGGAAAGGACACACTTCTGCTACTTGCCACGCCAGAACTGACGATTTACGTCAGGAGCGTCTCCTACAGCGGCTTCTTACGGTGGAAAGATACACAGCCACACCCTTCCCACCTGCAGCGCCTCAGCCCGCCCACCCCCTCACTTCATTTCAGTCCTTGCCACAACCTCGCCCACTCCTTCCTCAGCCTGGTATCTGGAATCAGAACCAGGGGCGGCAGTGGACCACCCTCTTCACCAGTACCAGCAGTCGGCCGCGGACCCTAACCACCACCTCGGACTAGCAGGCCTCGCTCACTACCATCCCTCACCATGGTACAGCCAGCTTGCCCCGCCGCCAACTAAAGGTCGTCTCTAGCAACGTCCGTGGTCTCCGGACTAACCTTGCAGACTTATACCACAACTGTGTGCAACGACACAATGCAGACGTTGTTGTGGTGACCGAGACATGGCTGAACAGTGAGGTGGAGCCCACGTATGGCAGGATGCAGGGCTTCACCCACTGGGTGAGGAGGGACCGACAGGAGCGAACAGGAGGTGGAGTGGCTGTCTGCTTCAAGGAAGGAATGCAGGCCCAGCTACTCGACATAGACACGCCTCCAATGATGGAGATGATGTACTTCCGAGTAATGCTGGCAGACCGCTCAGCCCTCCTGCTGTGTGCCCTGTATCGCCCCCCGCGACAAGGGCCTGACTCACTCTGTACCTGACTGAGACCTTAGACAACCTGATGATGGCACACAGCTGCAGCCACGTGCTGATTGTGGGGGATCTCAATCACCACCTGGAAAGAGACGCCTACGAGAATCTCCTGAGGTGCAGGGTCTGACAGATCATGTCACCTTCCCCACACATGAACGAGGAGGGACATTAGACCCTGTCATCTCAGACTACCAGGAAGACAAGCTTCAGTGTCATCAGCTGGGGCTCGTGGGCAGCTCTGACCATCACGCTGTACTGACACAGCTGGAAGTGGGCGTGGCTCAGGACGAGGCCACCACCCGCACCATCTGGCTGTGGAACAAAGCAGACTGGGCTTCCCTGCGCCGCGACCTGACCCACACCCCATGGGCCACTCTGCTACAGGGAGGAGCAGAGAGTGAAGCACTTGCACTCACCTCTCACCTTCTCGCCCTCCAGAGACGCCACGTCCCACACAGGGAATACACCACCAGATCGACGGATCAGCCATGGTTTGGCTACCGTTGCCGTGTTGCTGCCGAGGCAAAGTATGCTGCCTGGCTCCGCTACAAGAGGAACCCGACTCGGCGCAACAAGGACCTGCACAGGGCTGCATGCAGGAGGATGGTGGTAACCAGCAAGTGGGCCTTAAAAAAGTGGGAGGAAAGCCTGCGCCGGAAACTGTGTGGCACTGGCGTAGGAAACAAAACTTGGTGGTCTCTTGTTAAGGACAAACAAGGAACTGGCCACCAAGAATCCATCCCTCCCTCAGCAAGCAGGACGGTACTGTCGCCACCAGCAGTAAGGAGAGGGCACAGTTGCTGGCTTCCTTGTT
>NC_059285.1:17793777-17801277 GCF_017591435.1 Portunus trituberculatus
AGTAGTAGTAGTAGTAGTAGTAGTAGTAGTAGTAGTAGTGGCAGCAACAGCAGCAGTAGCAGGAGTAGTATTGCAGTAGCAGCAGAAGTAGCAGTAGTAGTAGTAGTAGTAGTAGTAGTAGTAGTAGTAGTAGTAGTAGTAGTAGTAGTTGTTGTTGTTGTGGTTGTAGTAGCAGTAGCAGTAGCAGTAGCAGTAGCAGTATCAGCAGTGATAGCAGTAGTAGTAGTAATATAACTATAATGAATATTATATGCACTATTAACAAGTGATAAAAAATAAAAAACTATCACTTCATACCACTTCTAATACTACAACTTCCATCACCACCACCCCACCACTACTACTACTACTACTACTACTACTACTACTACTACTACTGCAACAACAAATAACAGCACAGAACAACGAAAACAAAAAGGAAAGTGACAAAAGATGAGTGAATAATAGAAATAGAATGGCGTTAAGAAAATACTCAAGGATAAACTGAGCGAATAAGGAACAAGGGGTGGATTAAGAACACAGGGAGAGAGAGAGAGAGAGAGAGAGAGAGAGAGAGAGAGAGAATCGGAACACGTACACAATAAAGGAGTGAGACAAGACTGGGATTGATTTAGAAAAGGTAAAGCACCAAGATATCGAGATCATATGGCGCCGCTGTGAAATATTCAGAACCATTAGAATTTTGTGTTGAAATACTGAGAATAACAAAACCGTGGCCAGATGAATAATATGACAAAAAAATAAATAAAAACTCTAAAAAAAGACAATATACACAGGAAAATATGATCAAATTACCGAAAAAAATGAAAAAAAAAAGAATGATATTTGATTGTATTAATTTGTAGTGTAGGGATTCTGATCTGCGTGAGGGGAGAATGTATGGTATGATCTCAAATGTTGGATATATTTATACATTGTTTTACGTCACTATTCACCCCTTCAGTACTGGAGCACATTGTTACCTTGAGTTTTTGTGTGCGATTAGACCATTTTATTTAGATTAGGAGGGTCTATGGAGGTAAGAAGATTAATGGCCACAGTCTTCACTATTTTAATCCCCCACATAAGTTTCTGAAGCTGTACAAAAACACCAAATAGAAGGAATATGGAAACGCGTCATGGTTCTCGAGGGTTTAAAGAATGACACTAATGAATACAACGCGCAGAATAGACACATTGAAGTTGCACATAAGCAGTGAAGATAATTTTTTTTTTCTCTCTAATTATTCATACGTCATTTTACACCAATAAAACACACACACACACACACACACACACACACACACACACACACACACCAATGAATAACAACGTGCAAAGTAAACACAATAAAGTTACACGTAAACAGTGAGGAGAGTTATTATTTTTCTTTAGTTATTCATACATTATTTTACGTCATCAATAATAAAAAAAAAAGTACATCAATAAATAGACACATGAAGTTACAAATGAGCGGTAACGAGAGTGAAGTGTGCAGATGAAACAGATGAAGTTATGAGTGAAGTGAGTGTGTTGATTGTGTAGGAATTGTGCAAAAGAGTTGAAGTTATGATTAATTGACAGCAAGGAGAGGTGGTAATGTGGATATTGTGTTGGTAGATGCAGTTATTCAGAGTGGTTCATAGTTATACATATTCAGTTGAGGTACGTCTTCCTTGGGTAATCATAGGGAACAGTGTATCAATAGTGATGGTGTGTCAAATTATAAGCCGTGGTTTGATTATTTCAGTAAGCGTGAGGTGCTGTACTAATGAATCAAAGGCGAAGGGAAACACAAGGATGATAATAATGATAATGATACGAGTGGGAAATTGTAGACAAACCTCACAAAGAAACCACAAAAAATAAATAGAGAAATTAGCAGAACATTTCAAGGAATACGAGAAAGCTGGAACACTCTTAGAAAAAAGCTGCACATTTTTTTATAACACGAAAAAATGAAAAAAAAAAAAAAAAAGGAATTGGAGAAACCGCAAATCTTTAAAGAAACTTGTGAAAATATTTAATACAGATGTACTTGTATATCTGGAGAGTGTGTTCCCTTTTGTTGCAGGTTAAAGAAAACGTTGAAACTGACCTTGTGTGTTCAATTAATCCATTCAATACTGGAACACATTTCTACCTTGAGATTTGTCTACTATTAAGACGATTTTATTTACATTAGGAAGGGTCTATGGAAGTCAGAAGATTAATGGCTAGAGTCTTCATTATTTTAATCCCCACATAAATTTCTGAAGATGCTTAAAATCACCAATTACTAAGAAGAATAAATATGGAAACTCGTCATGGTACTGAAGGGGTAAAAAAAAAGGATACTACAACAGACTTTGAGAACCTTACTAGACTGTTCGGATAGTGAAGAAGACACGGGATAGTACAGAAATAGGACAGGAGAAACAGGATAGGACACCACACTGATAACAAGACGTGTGCAAGTGTGCTCAGTGAAAGACGAGACAGTAGAAGAGAAACAGGAATAGTACAGAAGAGACAGGTGAATGCAGTGCTATATAATTTTTTTTTATTAATATCATGACACACACACACAAAAAAAAAAATACAAGGGCGATCTTAACCCTTTCTGGACCATGACGCGTTTCCACATTCATTCTGCTTAGTACTTCATGATTTTATACACCTTAAGAAACTTACGTAGGGATTAAAATAGTGACAACTGTGGTTATTAATCTTGTGACCTCCAAAGACCCTTCCTAATGTCAATAAAATCGTCTAATTATACCCAAAATTCAAGGTAAAAATGCGTCCCACTACTGAAAGGATTAAGATCCGGTTTGAATCTATATACTTCTTTCACGACTCACTACGTCTATTCTATTGTAGATTTTCACCTCTGATATGGACACTGATTCACACACACATACACACACACACACACACACACACACACACACACACACACACACACACACACACACACACACACACACACACACACACACACTTATCTTTTTATTGTTCTTATATTTATTTATGATGTGACGGCCCGCTAAACAAGAGCTTGCCACACAGTTTAGGAAGAACACTGAGAAAGAACACAACACTGAGAGCAAGACACCTGCCAGTCTACCCACGATGCTGTTCACCTCGCACCTTCATTACTGCAGCACCTTCACTATCAGGTTAGTGGTGGCGAGTCATTAAAGAGAATTAAAAGTTGACCTGATGGGTGAGGGTGACAGGTGGAAATATGTAAGTGTGTGTCATGTGTGAATTTCTACGTATTGAGCTGATTGGTGGCTTCTTGTACCTCTCCTTGAACCTCTCCTGTGTTCTTGTGTCCTCATTAATGCAGCACTTTAAATATGACACTTTATGGTGAGTCATTATAAAAAGAAGACTTGAATTTACGTAGGTTTTTTATTCATTTTTTTTTATTTCATGTAAAGACTGCCATGTGTAGTTCTGGTGGCTTCTTGCAGCTTTCCTTATCTTATCATGTTAAATCTAAGCTTAATCCTTTCAGTAGCATAACATGTTTTTCATATTCATTCTGCTTACTATTTGGTGCTTTTACAAAGCTTCAGAAAATTATGTGGTGATTGGAATAATGAAGACTGGCTATTGGCTATTAATCTTCTGACCTCCATAGACCCTTCCTAATGTATATAAAATCGTCTAATCACACCCAAAACTCATAGTAAACATGCGTCCCACTACTGAAGGAGTTAACCAGTCCAACTCTGTATAATTCGAGGATTTATGAAGACATTTCTATTCATAATTTGTCCAGATTGGTTGTCTTCAGTTATAAACCACGGTATATAATGTAATAAAAAAAAACAGGGAAGGGAGTTTACAGTACCATTAACCAAACAAATATTATACAGTCTACACTTAACACTATTTTGCCCCTCCATGGAGAATCAAATTACCACGAAATCAACAGTCAAAGAGTCGACTACTTAACACATGAGAGGATAGACAGGTATCAACCCTTTCTGTACGACATATTAATCTACAACACTACAAGTAACGAATGAAATCTTTATAAACATCTAGAAAGAGATAAAAAGAAAACGCAAATACCAACCAGTACATTGTTTGGAAGTAGCGACAGAATACGAAAAAAATGTCAGAGAAGTTAGTTAATGAATGAAATCTTTATAAATATTTAGAAAGAGATGAGAAGAAAAGGCTTTGCAATTTCTAACCAGTGCAATGTCTGGAAGTAGCGACAGAACACGAACAAATATCTCAGAAGTTAATTAATGAATAGAATAGTTATATGCATCTAGAAAAGTTAAAAAGAAAAAAAAATAGCTACTTTCTAACCAGTACAATGTCTGAAAGTAATTAAAAAAAATATCTTAGCGAGGTTAGTCCATGAGAAAATATGTTATGAATAGCACAAAGGGTTAACAAGACTCGAGGTGGCTATGGTTGTACAAAATAAAAAAAATGTCTAAGAGAAGTTTAGTAAATAAGAAAAAAAGATGTTATGAATAGGACAAGGGCTAACAAGACTCGAGGTGGCTATGGTTGTACAAAATAAAAAAAAATATCTAAGAGAGGTTTAGTAAATAAGAGAAAAGATGTTATGAATAGGACAAAGGCTAACAAGACTCGAGGTGACTATGGTTGCTGGCAGCGGGAACACAAATAGAGACACGAATTCTGCAAACACATGACTAAGTAACAGGTGAGCACAGGCCACGAGCAGCGCATCACGAGGTGGACTGAAGAAGTAATGAAGAAATTGATGTATTTATCTATTCATTTATTTATTTATTAGAGAGAGAGAGAGAGAGAGAGAGAGAGAGAGAGAGAGAGAGAGAGAGAGAGAGAGAGAGAGAGAGAGAGAGAGAGAACCATGGCAACCGATCTAGATAAAGGAATGGATAAACAACAACAACCACAACAACAACAACAATAATAATAATATCACTCGAAAAGGTTTATTTGTTTTCCTTTTTATCTTCCTCTTTTTTCTTCGAGGAAAGAAACAACACAACAAACCCAAACGTGAAATAAAAACGAGGAAATTATTTGCGAAAGTGGAGGTGAAGGAACGTTTAGTAAGAGAAAGATGGAGGAGGAGGAGGAGGAGGAGAAGGAGGAGGAGGAGGAGGAGGAGGAGGAGGAAAAAAGAAGAAGAAGAAAAAAAGAAAAAGGCGAAAAAGAAAAGAAAAAGAAAAGAAAAGAGGAAAAGCAGAAGCACAAGAAGAAGAAGAAGAAGAAGAAGAAGAAGAAGAAGAAGAAGAAGAAGAAGAAGAAGAAGAAGACTAACATTTTAAAGTCTATTGGCTTGAAATAAGAAAAAAGTGAAGGTGAGACGTAGAGAGAGAGAGAGAGAGAGAGAGAGAGAGAGAGAGAGAGAGAGAGAGAGAGAGTTGGAAGCATGGACAGGTTCAAGGGAAGATCGGGGAGGTGGGCGCCTCGAGGGAGCTTCAAGGATGAGGTCAAAGGAGAGAATTATGATGGATAGACAGGTGGAGGGAATTACATTTTGGGGAGAGCAAGGGATGTGTTTGCCAGAGAGGCGAATAACAGCCACAGCCGCTGCGCCACTCACTGCAAAGACACGGCCACCAGCAAAACAGTGACAGGTGAAGGATGATGATGGAGACGAGGACAAGGGCAACAAAGATATCAAGAACACAATTAACAGTGATGATTAAACTATGATAAATAAAAATCACAGCAATAATAGTGGTAATGATACAGGTAACGGTATCAAAAATTGCGGTAAAAGAGTAGTAGTAGTAGTAGTAGTAGTAGTAGTAGTAGTAGTAGTAGTAGTAGTAGTAGTAGTAGTAGTTGTTGTTGTTGTTGTTGTGTCAATGTTGCTAACTGAAGCAGCAAAAGCAACAACAATGAGAGGGAACGTTAGAAAAAAAAAACAATAATGAATAAGATTATACCAAAATAATAATAAAATAATGACAATAGTGAGGGAAGTAGTGGTAGTAGTGGTAGTGCTGGTGCTGGTAGTAGTAGTAGTAGTAGTAGTAGTAGTAGTAGTAGTAGTAGCAGTAATAATAGCAGTAGTAATCGTAGTAGTAAAACATCTACAGTAACGGCCGTAACAACACCATCACCACCACTAACAACAACAACAACAACAACAACAACAACATCAACAACAACACAACAATAAGCAGAATAAAACAATAAATCCGCATTTCAACACACTCGACGTAATCTTTATAATGAAAACGGCTGAAAAAAAACCGATTAGTAAATTGAATTTCACATCAACACACCTGTTGTATTTTTGTCTATCTGTGTGTGTCTGTCTGTCTGTCTGTCTGTCTGTCTGTGTGTCCGTGTGTCTGTCTGTCTGTCTGTCTGTCTGTCTGTCTGTCTGTCTGTCTGTCTGTCTGTCTGTCTGTCTGTCTGTCTGTCTGTCTGTCTGTCTGTCTGTCTGTCTGTCTGTCTGTCTGTCTGTCTGTCTGTCTGTCTGTCTGTCTGTCTGTCTCTCTGTCTGTCTGTCTGTCTGGCTGTCTGTCTGTGTACTCACACACCTTTCCTGAAAAAAAACACACACAGTCAGGTAGGGAAGGGAGAGAGAGAGAGAGAGAGAGAGAGAGAGAGAGAGAGAGAGAGAGAGAGAGAGAGAGAGAGAGAGAGAGAGAGAGAGAGAGACCAACAAAACTATATAACAACAATTGAAGAAGGTGAAAAATACAAAATACAAAAATAAAAACTTAAAAAAAAAAAACAGATATAGAAAAGAATGAATGAATGAATGAATAAACGAATGAATGAAGGACAGAAGTGTAGATGGCAATGCAAAAAGTGTTCTATTAATATCTTTCTTGGCATCTTGGTTCAGTTTCTCACCGGACCGAGGCGCCACTTGTTGGTAGGTTAGTTTGTTCACTGTTGTTCGTTCTTCTTGTCGACAGTTCATTGAAAAGTCGGTCTCTCAATCAGTAATCAATGCATCAATTAATCATCTCTATATTCAGTTGGCCGGTCAGTCAGTCAGTTAGTCAGTTAGTTAGTCAATATCACACCAATAGTCAGTCAGTCAGTCTATAAAGCAATCGATCAGTCAATCAATCAGTCAGTCAGTCAGTTAGTTAGTTAGTCAGTTAGTCAATGTCACACCACTACAGTCAGTCAGTTAGTTAGTTAGTCAGTTAGTCAGTCACACCAATACAGTCAGTCAGTCAGCCAGTCAGTCTATAAATTAATCAATCAGTCAGTCAGTTCGTCAGTTAGTCAATGTTACAACACTATAGTCAGTCAGTCAGTTAGTCAATCAGTCATTTAGCCAGTCAATCTATAAATCAGTCAGTCAGTCAGCCAGTTAGTCAGTCAACCACTCTCATCATCACAATTAACACTTTTCACCATTACAGTCAGTCAGTCAGTTAGTCATTGCAATCACAGTCACATCACCACCACAATCTATTAGTCAGTCAGTCAGTTACCCAGTCAATCAATCTATCACTGCTGCACTCCATCATTCCCACCACGAAGGTCAATCAGTCAATCAATCAATCAGTCAGTCAATCAGTCAGTCAATCAGTC
>NC_059285.1:17803777-17823777 GCF_017591435.1 Portunus trituberculatus
TGTGTGTGTGTGTGTGTGCAGAAAATAAATAACTAAGGCAAACTGTTATGAAATGTTGGTTATGGCGCAATTCTTCCACAATTCCACGAAAGAGAGAGAGAGAAAAAAAAAGAAATTAGGCTTACCATATTTTTTCTCCTTTATGTTCGTTAATCATTCTCGTTTTCAGGTGGATTTGTCTTTTTACCTGTCTGTGTTCTAGCCTTGCAGGGTGTCGTGTCATTTTTTTGTGTTATTTTGATTGATAGATTGGTTGATGAAATGACTGGATGATTTACTGATTATTTGGTTAACTAACTGTATGATTAAGGGATAGAACACCCCCCGCGGCTGCAAATCGAGGTCAGACAGCACCTTTACCATCAAAAAGGTCACCTGCATGAAGAAAAACACATGCCATTTTAACAGATAGATTGATTGCTTAATTAACTGATTGATTACTTGATTAACTGAATCCCAGCGCTATAAAAAAAATAATAAAAACATCACACATCATCATCAGCGAGAAGGTCACTTGTATGAATAAATATACATGCAATTATGATAATACCTGTAATAATACACGATGAGCGGAGGACAGGTGAGCAGGCAGGCAGGAAGGCAGACAGACAGGCAGGCAGGTAGGTGGGCAGCTGGGTAATAGGTGAAGGTGAAGGTGACGTGACGGTGTTGCCGCGTGTTGCCGCCTCCGTTAATCAGTCACAACGATCCGCCGTGCCCGTGTCGTCCATGCCTTTTAACTATTTGATAATCACACACACGGCAATGACGAAATTACGAGACTAACCTTATTAAAACGACGACAGTAATCAGGCGGCGCAGCAAGGCACACGTCACATAAAGAACACAGCGCCATGCCATCTGCCACCTGCCACCTGCCACCTGCCATCTGACTCAGCACAGCAATGGTATCCTCTCCCTTCACTCCTCCCCAGATCCCTTCATTTTCTACTTCAAAGTCCCATCACTCCCCACTTTCAGTCCATCATTCATTCAAGCCCCATCACTCCCCATTCCAGCCCTCATCACTCCTTTCAGACCCATTACTCCCCATCCCCCATCTCATCATTCCCCACTTCCAGCCCCGTCACTTCTACTTTCTACGCCATCACTTCCCACTTTCTACCCCATCACTTCCCACTTCCAGTCCCATCACTTAGCCCCCATCACTTTCCACTCTCCAGCCCCATCACTTTCCACTTCCAGCTCCATCACTCCCAACTTTCAGCCCCGCATCACTCCTTCCAGACCCATTACTCTCCTCTCTCCACCCCATCACTCCCCGCTCCCTACCGTATCACTTCCCACTTCCAGGCCCCATCACTCCTTTCAGCCCCCATCACTTCCCACTTCCAGCCCCATCACACGTCACTCCCCACTTCCAGCCGCCATCACTCCACTTCCAGCCCCCATCACTCCTTTCAGCCCCCCCCATCACTTTCCACTTTCCACCCTCATCACATCTCACTTTCCACCCCATCACTCCCCACTCCCAGCCCCATCCCATCCCACTGCCCAGCCCATCACACCCCACTCCTCTTCAGCATGTCTTCATGATGGTAGTGACTAGTAATCAAATACTTATCTTGCGTTGCCATTAGAAAAAAACACTCACGGAAATCCAACTAGTTACTTGATAGCCCTTGAAAAAAGTCTTGCCGGGAGAAGGAAGTGTTTAAGAACGTGTGCCCAGCCATCACTAACCCCTTCAGTACCAAGACTCGTTTCTATATTCATTCTGCTATTTGGTGTTTTATACTGCTACGGAAACTTATGTAGGGGATTAAGATGGTGAAGACTGTGGCCATTAATATTCTGACCACCATAGGCTCTTCCTCATGTAAGTAAAATGGTCTAATCGTACACAAATCTCAAGGTAAAAATGTGTCCCAGTACTGAAGGGGTTAAGTTACAACGCCACTGCGGAATCTTAGCTTTGGATTTTAACTCTCACATTGCCATCTCCTTTCCAGCTCTACTAGACAGAATAACTAATCATAGATCTCTTTACTACTAACACTTATAATCTCTGCGTAATATAGGACACATTTACGAACCACAAGTAAAAACCATAACAACAACAGATATGAACTAATCACCCCATGACTCTCGTTATTGGTGTTGTCTTACCTCTAACGAGACTGCCGCCAAGACAAATATATCAAGGTGAGGAGACACAGCGGTCAGTGTTATTGCAACGTTCCAAGCAAGACACGGGAATGCTATGAAGAGGCGCAGCACGTGTTTGGTGTGTTCAGGGAAGCAGAGGCACTCACTCTGTTGCAGCTAAGGGAATCAGGTCTGTGGGAAGGTGAAGGTTTGTGGTGGTGACTGGGAAAGGAAAGACAGGAAGGAATGGAGCCTGCAAGATATACAGGCAAGTCATTAACTCTAAAAAATCTGTATGTATTTAGAAACGCTTTACACTCTCACACTGTAATATGAATAGCTGAGTTCTCAAAAGTGCTTCTCCTGTTTATAATGTAGAAATAGTGTTCATCTGTCGCTAAAACCATAGAGAAAAATATTCTCAAAAACCCGCGTCATTTCATCTCGACAATTTTTAAGGGCTACAATTATAATGAGCCGAGTTATAAAAAGTGTTTCTCTTGTTAATTATGTAGAAATATTGTTAATCTGTCACTAGAATCATATAAAAAAAAACATGCTTAAAAAAAAAAAAAAAACTATATAATTTCACCTGAGTTACTGTCAAAGGCCACAGAGATAATTAGCCGAGTTACCAAAAGTACTTTCACTATTAATAATGTAGAAATTTTGTTCATCTCTTACTAGTATTATAAAAAAAAGTCTTAAAAACTCGTGTGTAACTTCAACTAGAGCCGCTTGAAAGTAAGAAATGAAGGTGCGGGGAAAAATAATTCAGAACACAGGCCAGAGACTCCCTGACACCACCGCGTCTCTATTGCAGCTAAGTGATTCACATACAAAGGATTACTGGAAGGCTTCAGTGCAAGTGTGTCAGCAGCGCCCACACCACCCATGCCTTCGACTGAGATACCTGGGCAAGGGATAACAGATACATTTTTCTCTCTCTCTAATTTTTTTTTTTATTCTATTGTATACTCATTTATTTTTAAGAGAGATCTGGATGAGAGCTGCGTCTATTGAAAGTGTTAGTCGTTGAGGAAGATTTGATTTGTTGACAATATTCTGAGGAAGCTGATAAATGGGTAGGTGTTTAGTAAGGTGTTAAGGAGATCGAGAACAACAACAACAAAACATAACAACATAACTAGATATACACTTCAAAACAAAAATAGAGACAAGTATTGCAGATTTACCAATAATTGATAACACACACACACACACACACACACACACACACACACAC
Source organism: Portunus trituberculatus (assembly GCF_017591435.1). Lineage (NCBI taxonomy): Eukaryota > Metazoa > Arthropoda > Malacostraca > Decapoda > Portunidae > Portunus > Portunus trituberculatus. The sequence continues at coordinate 17,807,133 of NC_059285.1, forward strand.
ACACACACACACACACACACACACACACACACACACACACACACACAGCAATACGAGAACGAGGAAGAGGGAGGATAAGGAGCACGAACTTCACCACCACCACCACCACCACCACCATCCTATTGCCCCGCCCCGCCCCTGTAGGTAGGCCAGGCCGCGGCAGATGGTGTATATTGTAATGTGTCGGGCGCAATATGGAACACTGGTGCGCTGCGTATGAATAAACAGATCTAGCGGCCTCGTGATGGTGGAGATGGTGAGGCGTCGTTGAGCGGGTCGCGGCACCACATTGCACTCCGCTACGATGCTTATTACACCTCTTTGTGGTGATGATACGCCCCGCTGGCATGATATCGGCACTGACCACTCCACCACTCCTCCACTCCACCGCCACGCCATTCCGCCTCACGCCGTGCACTTACACTCTCGACAATATTCGGAAACACTTGTACGCCACACCTCCACTGCTTTCAAAGGCTCTACATGAAGTTACAAGGGTATTTAAGGATGTTTTTTTTATGGTTCTAGTGACGCATCAACACATTAACTGCATTATTAGGAGAGGAAAGACTCGCGACAACCCGGCTAATCATCTCTGTGGCCTTTGAAAATAGTCGTGGTGAGAGAACAGAGCGTTTCTGAATGTCTTACCACCATTGCACCACATAACAACATAACAGCCGCTCCGAGCCCATCACGACAGCCCCTAACAGCCCCTAACAGCCGCAGCAGGTGGCCAAGATACCTTTACCTGTTGCAGTGCTGGAGAATTATACGTCTGTGCCCCAAACACCTGTGGATGAGAGGCCAAGGTGAGGCGGTGGAGTTAGTCAGTCAGTCAGTCAGTCGATAAATCAAACAGGTGAATTCAGTGATTTATCCACGTGTTTACCTGTGCTGTGTACGTGTGGTGCTGCTGTTGTGGTGTTTAATGAATGAATCACTCGTGCATCTGTTCATTCACTCAGTCAGTCAGTTAGTCATTCACTCACTCACACACTCACACACACATCATCAAACTCATCCATCAATAAATCACCTGCAAAGTAACTCCATCACCTTAGCACGTGCCATTACATTCCCTGCACGTGGCAAATCCAGCACGTGCCAACACTCACCCTCTTCTACCCACTCCCCTCTTCTCTCCCCCTTCCCACCGCCACCTTACACACTAACGCTCACTGTTTTCACCTTTTTTTTCCCCCAACGCATTAGTTTTGAAGGTTGCGCCGCCTCCATTTGCTTAAAAGGCCTCCAATGTGTGTATGGCTGATTGACCGCCAGAGTTAATTCGCCAAAAACACATAGCGCTGTATAAATCCCCACCAAGACCAGGTAGAATAAAGTAGTACATTTAAATACTGCCAATGGTGGTGGTAGTGGTGGTGGCGGGAGTGAGAGTGGTGGTGGTAGTGGTGGTGGCGGGAGTGAGAGTGGTGGTGGTAGTGGAATTAATGAATAAATACACTTCTTCCACTAATCCAGCGTGGTAATCTGGTAAACTCTTAATTCGTTCGGTGTTTGAAGGCTAAAAAATAAATAAATAAGTAAATAAAATATAAATCAACATAATAATAATAATAATAATAATAATAATAATAATAATAACAATAACAATAATAATAGTAATAAAAGAACACGAAATGGAATAAGAAAATATATAGAAAGAGAAAAATTATCAAGTTAACACAAATCTCTCTCTCTCTCTCTCTCTCTCTCTCTCTCTCTACGCACCCACACGCTCCAGCCTTTCGTTCCGTGGTAAAAATTGCTTCCAAAATTCTTACACAACATAAACATCGCTGAAGATAAAGTTTTCCTCCCGCCACACGAATAAAAACACACGGGGAAGAAATTATACATCGGGAGTCTATGAGAGAGAGAGAGAGAGAGAGAGAGAGAGAGAGAGAGAGAGAGAGAGAGAGAGAGAGAGAGAGAGAGTGGGTTGAGTGTTCTTTCATCTGCTTCTTTTCTCATTTTTCGGATATTACTTTTTCTTCCTTATTTTTGTGGTACGATGGGTGAAGTGGTAGTAGTAGTAGTAGTAGCAGCAGTAGTGGTTGGTTTCCGATGTTATTGTTGTTATTGTTGTTTTGTGTTGTTATGATTTTTATTATTGCTGTTACTAGTGGTGGCGATGGTAGTGGCAGTGTTGTTTCTGCTGTTGCTGTTGTTATTGTTTTTTTGTTGTTATTATCACTTTTTGTTGTTGTTGTTGTTGGTGGTGGTGGTGGTGGTGGTAGTGTTGTTGTTGTTGTTGTTCTTGTTGTTGTTGTTGCTGGTGCTGTTTGGCATCTCTCCGTCAGTCAATCACTCACTCTTCAATCCACAATACACCGCTGCACATCACACACACACACACACACACACACACACACACACACACACACGGCCCGGTAGCTCAGTGGTTAGAGCGCTGGCTTCACAAGCCAGATGACCGGGGTTCGATTCCCCGGCCGGGTGGAGATATTTGGGTGTGTCTCCTTTCACGTGTAGGTGGTGTTCACCTAGCAGTGAGTAGGTACGGGATGTAAATCGAGGAGTTGTGACCTTGTTGTCCCGGTGTGTGGTGTGTGCCTGGTCTCAGGCCTATCCCAAGATCGGAAACAATGAGCTCTGAGCTCGTTCCGTAGGGTAATGTCTGGCTGTCTCGTCAGAGACTGTAGCAGATCAAACAGTGAACACACATGAACTCAACAAATAAACAGACAATCACAAATAAGTGTTGGCCGGAGCATTGAAGGGCCGTCACTGTTCTGATGCTCCAATGCTCTGATGGACTCCCGTCGCTGCTTCTGACTCAAGCGAATGTTTTTGTCAATTATTTCATTACTTTACCCCGAGGAAAAAAAAGATAAGGAGATAAAATAAACAAATGAATAAATAAAGATGTAGTTTAGGAATTGCACATAAGATGATAATTATAAAATGAAGCATCGCGTTCGTAACAAAAGCATGACTTGAAAAAAAAAATTATTAGAAGAGTTATTACATTGTTCCACCAAAATGAAAAGTATATTAGAAGAGCAGTTTGAAATTCGTATATATGAAATAAATTACACACAGAAAAAAAAAAAAATCGAGACAGTTCCTACGAAGAGACTAAACAGAAAACGTAAATATTTGTGAGACTTTTTGGTCGTTCAGTGACTCGAAACACTCGCCAGCCTCCAAATCATTGCAATTTCATATTTCAATTACTAAACAGTTTATACGATTGTGCAATGCAGGGATTATTAAAAACACGACATGGATATTCTTTCACTTGTTATTCAATGCAAGTTGATGCACAATGTGGATCATTTATGATATGCGATACTCGGGGAAAAGTGGAACAAATGTAATTCCCAACCCAGCGTGTGTGGGGAGGAGATTAAACAACAATAACAACAACAACAACAACAACAACAACAACAACAACAACAACAACAACAACAACAACAACAACAACAACAACAACAACAACAATGAGAGCAGTAAATACAAAAAAGAAATACAAAGGAAGACTAAACAGCAACAGATTTTGAGTTACTTAAAAAGGAAGAGGAGGAGGAGGAGGAGGAAGAGGAGGAGGAATACATAGAAAAGACGAGTGACAGGTCATCCGACCTATGACAAGGTCCCTCGTTCACTATACTACAACTGCAATAAGCTATATAGTAGGAGGCAAGGATAGAACAGGAAAAGATCCTCTCCACCCGCCGCTCCATCCGGCGTTACCCGTCAAGAAATAAAACGCAAATATACACCCGGATTGCTGAGAGGAACAATGACGGTAATTTATACAGGAAGGATGGGAAGAAAAGAGATCTAATGTCTAATGTAATTACTACATCCATATAAAAAGATAATCATCATAAACCATTTTTCTTGATAAAACTTATCCTATTTATTTTTTAAACTGGCCACCGTGTTAACCTGGACGACTGACGCTGGTAGTTTGTTCCAACATTGAAATACGTGAATGTAAAAAAAAAAAAAAAAAAAAAAAATTCTTCGCAGATCAGTATTAAATCGCTGTCCTTTAAGTTTCAAGCCGTTATTTCTTGTTACTGATTGTGAGAGCTCAATAAGATTTTTGTAATACACTTCATTTATATTTCTGATTATTTTGAACGTTTGGATGAGTTCTCTCAGATACGACGATCTCTTAGGAAAAACATATCTAATCTTTTTAACGTTCTTAATGAGACAGAGCACGTATTCTTAGGATTGGTTTAATTGCTCGTCTTTGCACGCTCTCCAATTTCTTAATGTCCTTCGGATAACATGGAGACCAGAACTGAACCGTATATTCCAAATGCGGTCTTATTAATGACGTATATAGACGCGTCATGACTTCAGGTGTTTTACAATCAAAATTACGCGCAATAAATCCCAAGATGATATTTGCTTTGCGACTCGCAGCCGAACACTGTGTAGCACATTTCAGATCACTTGTTACTAATACGCCCAGATCCTTCTCTTCAGTAACTTTGATCAAATTTTGTCCATGTAATTTATATGTAATTATATTTTACATTGTTATAGCTGATGTGCATCACTTTACACTTACCTCCATTAAAATTCAAGAACCATTTGTCATTCCAGGTATCAAGGTTATCTAAATCCCGCTGCATGACATCACAGTCGTCTCTTGTGAGTACTTCACCATCTAGTTTAGTGTCGTCGACGAATTTGATGTACATCAAAAAGAGTAACGGACCCAAAACTGAACCCTGCGGGACACCACTCGTAACTTGAAGCCAGTCGGAAGTTTCTCCATTTATTTTTTATACCATGTGGGCTTTTGACGGGAATTTATGGGCTAAAGGGGATACTTTTTGGGGTACCTCCTATCTCAAAGCCCACCCGCTAGGAAACCGTTGCCCCGAGTGAGGAAGCCCAACCTACACTTGTAATACTCGTAGGTTCCAATTGGTTAGCCAACTTTCAGTCCAACCACACAACTGCTCTCCCATTCCGTGTGCTGTCAGCAAAATTAAAAGACCATTAAGTGGTACGGTATCAAACGCTTTCCTGAAGTCGAGATATATAATGTCAGATGGGGCTCGCTCATCGTAATTTGAGAATATGTAACTGAAAAATTCCAAGAGATTGGTGAAGCAGAATTTGTAGTTTCGAAAACTATGATGGATGTCTAATATCAATTTGTGGTTGTCGAGGTAGGAAGTGATTTAGTCTATAAGTATTTTTCTAAAATTACCGAGGTGAGACTGATGGGTCTGTAGTTTCCAGCTTCGCTTTTGTTACCTTTCTTGAATATCGGTGTGACATTTGCGCATTTCCCGTGACTCGGTACAATTCCTTCCTGCAACGATCTATTGAAAAGCAATTTCAGAAGTAGCAGAGGTTCTTCTTGACATTCTCGCTAATTTGCCTCCCGGGCGCGGCGAGGCAAATGGACGAGCCTCTTAATGTGTAGAACCTATTCAAGCAGCAAGTAGGTATGGCATGTAACTCGAGAGGTTGTGGCCTCGCCGTCCCGGCGTGTGCTGTGCGCTATTTGATATGGTCTCGGTCCAAGTCGAATATCGGTCTATGAGCTCTGAACTCGCTCTGTAATGGAGAGGGCTGGCTGGGTGACCAGCAGGCGACTGGTGAATTTGAATGACTGAATACATAGGCTAGATATCACCCCTGTACTTTTACTGGGATCAAGGTTTTGAAGGTATTTGTTTATATCGTCTTCGCTTATTGCATCTATTTTTTGCTTACCGTTTTCAGACCCTCCAAACATACTGATAGCGGTTGGCAAAGTCGAGGTATCTTCTGTGATAAACACAAGTGAAAAAGTTATTCAGAATTGTTCCCATGTCGAAGAAGAAGAAGAAGAAGAAGAAGAAGAAGAAGAAGAAGAAGAAGAAGAAGAAGAAGAAGAAGAAGAAGAAGAAGAAGAAGAAAAAGAAGAAGAAGAAGAAGAAGAAGAAGAAGAAGAAGAAGAAGAAGAAGAAGAAGAAGAAGAAGAAGAAGAAGAAGAAGAAGAAGAAGAAGAAGAAGAAGAAGAAGAAGAAGAAGAAGAAGAAGAAGAAGAAGAAGAAGAAGAAGAAGAAGAAGAAGAAGAAGAAGAAGAAGAAGAAGAAGAAGAAGAAGAAGAAGAAGAAGAAGAAGAAGAAGAAGAAGAAGAAGAAGAAGAAGAAGAAGAAGAAGAAGAAGAAGAAGAAGAAGAAGAAGAAGAAGAAGAAGAAGAAGAAGAAGAAGAAGAAGAAGAAGAAGAAGAAGAAGAAGAAGAAGAAGAAGAAGAAGAAGAAGAAGAAGAAGAAGAAGAAGAAGAAGAAGAAGAAGAAGAAGAAGAAGAAGAAGAAGAAGAAGAAGAAGAAGAAGAAGAAGAAGAAGAAGAAGAAGAAGAAGAAGAAGAAGAAGAAGAAGAAGAAGAAGAAGAAGAAGAAGAAGAAGAAGAAGAAAAAGAAAAAGAAAAAGAAAATGAAGAAGAAGAAGAAGAAGAAAGACAACAACAATAGAAATAATAATACCACCACCACCACCACCACCACCACCACCACCACCACCAAAAACAACAACAACAAACACAGTAAAAATAAACATAAAATGCCCCTCTCCTTCACCTCTCGCCGGCCCACACAGCAGCGGAAGGCGGCACGAGGCACTGTGACACAACTGGCAAGGCACTTACATTCTGACACGTGCACGCGCCTCTACTATTGTCAAAAGGCTCTAGATGAAGTGACACGGGTTCTCACGGACATTTTAACGGTTCTGGAGGCAGATTAACAGGATTTCTTCGTTATTAACAGATAAAACGCTCTTGGCAATCCGGCTATTCATCTCTGTGGGGTTTCAAAGTAGCCGTGGTGAGAAAGTAGAGTGTTTCAAAGTACGGGCATTTGAACACAGCAGGTGAAGAGACGTCAGCTAGTGACCGCCTTAGCTCATGCCACGGTTACGATTTATCTATCAATGTATCTATCTATCTATCTTACTATCTATCTATCTATTATTATTATCATTATTATTATTATTATTATTATTATCATTATCACTCTTAAGGCAAATATTTTACTTTCCTCCAGCTTGGCAGTTTATGGTCGTAAATTCAATAATGGGTTACATACATACATACATACACATATACATACGCACATACATACATACCATGACTCCATTTTTATTTATTTTTCTATCATTACTATTTTCATTCCGAACTTTTCCCTTTCCTTCAGTCTGACAGCTCCTCGATGGGAATATAAAACTTTACTACACGTTCCCACCAGCGCCTCTCAATGACCGCCAGTACAAAGGCCTCCTCTGCAGGGCACCCTACACAATACCTTACATCAAACCTTACAAACCGATAACTTTTCACCTACAATAACAACGATTTATTTCCCGTCAAACATGTACAAGGTGAATTACAAAAGTTCACAAAGAAACACGGAGACATTACAAGTAGTTAGTTTTGTCGAAGAACTTGTAATGCCTTATGAAATTTGTACAGTAGCGGCCAAAAGTTTGTCCACGTGCATTAGTTATTTATTTTCTCCACTAATCTAACCTCTTCAATACTGGGACACATTTTTACCTTGAAATTTGTGGACGATTAGATAATTTTATTGACATTAAGAAGGGTCTATGGAGGTTAAAAGATTAATGACCACAGTCTTCACTATTTTAATCCCCCATATACGTTTTTGAAGGTGTATAAAATCACCAAATAGTAAGCAGAATGAATATAAAAACGTATTGAAGATAAGCGGGTTACCTTCGCCGTGAGTAAAACCCGACAGTGACCGATGCTGATTCTAAGGACGTAAGACTGAAGAGAGACACGATCTAACAACCTGAGATTAAAAGACAAGAATAGACACACAAAAGGAGACACTAATTGCATCTATTGTGGCAGCACCCTTGGGGATTTAAAGCACTTTTTGTTGTGGTGTCCAGGCTATGAAGAAATAAAGAATAAAAAAAGACAAACACTGCAAAGGCCATACATAGAAGAAAAAAAATATTACAGGACAATTACTTTTTGACAATCTAAGGATGCAAGAGAAGAAAGAAATAATGTACGAAATGTGGAAGAGGAGAGCAAGTCAGCGGAAGAACTTGATGGACAGAGCAAAATAAAAAGATAAGAAACAACATCAGGGAAGCGCCGAAACACATGCCAAACTTCCTGACCCCACACCTGACCTGACCTGACATAGTGGTGGTGAGGGTTGCAGGTTACGAGACTTCTTCCTGACCACCACTGTACTTTTACTCTGCTTTACGATGGAATGGATTAACGGAAAGTGCAAAGTCTGTCTGTTTGTCCACCTGTCCGTCTGTTTGTCTGTCTGTCTACCTATCTGCCTGTCTGCCACCTAAAGTTACATGTGAAAGAAATATTTAATGTTACACGGTACTATGATACATACGATTATACTGCACATATATTATTTAAGAGCAAAGTCTGTCTGTCCATTTGTCTGTCTGTCTGTCTGTCTGTCTAACTGTCTGTCTGTCTGCCACCAAAAATTACTATGACGCAAAGGACTGTACTGTTCATGTATTAGTTAAGAGTGCAAAAGTCTGTGTATCTGTATGTCTGTCACCAAAACTGTAGTCTAAGGGAAGAAAATCATCATCAGTTAACGTAGAGTTGTGGAGAAGCTGTACCGAAAAATAACGAAATAGAAAAATGAAACCTAAATCATATCAACAAGGAAAAATAAACATTGAAACAAGAAAAGAAATAATTGAAATAAATAGAACATACTAGAGAATCAGTTACCGTGGAGCATTGGAGAACTTTTGCCTAAGAGTAACGAAAGAGAAAATAAAAAAAAACTAAATATCAAAAAAGAAAAAAAAAAAAAACCAGTTAAAGTAAACGAATATATAAATAAATAAAAAAATAGATAAATAAACCATGCTAAACAATCGTACGTCATCAGTTACTGTGAAGAAATAAAAAAAAATATATAAACCAATAAAAATAACGAAACAAGAAGAAAAAAAACTAAAAAAATATGAAAATAAAAAAGAACAAGTAAAATAAATAAATATATGAATAAATAAATAAATTAATCCCACTGGACAACAATACGTCAGGCAAGGAAGCACACGAAAGAAGGGCAGCAGAAGAGAGCAAAGCAGACTATTACAGGAGACAGAGAAGGATCAGCACCGCCAAGACTACATCAAACACTCCTCTCCCAGACACCTCCCCACTCACACACTCTCACACTCTCACCTCAAGGAACGCGACGAACATGACACCAGACGGAAAGACACACAGACACACAAACCAGAGAGAGAGAGAGAGAGAGAGAGAGAGAGAGAGAGAGAGAGAGAGAGAGAGAGAGAGAGAGCTGAAAATCAAAAGACACACGTGAACACAAACAGGAAAGAGATAAAAGAGCAAAAGAGACACGCAAACACAAAGATACGATACACAAACCATGAAAGACACGTAGACACAAACCAGGAGAGAGAGAGAGAGAGAGAGAGAGAGAGAGAGAGAGAGAGAGAGAGAGAGAGAGAGAGAGAGAGAGAGAGAGAGAGAGAGAGAGAGAGAGAGAGAGAGAGAGAGAGAGAGAGAGAGAGAGAGAGAGAGAGAGAGAGAGAGAGAGAGAGAGAGAGAGAGAGAGAGAGAGAGAGAGAGAGAGAGAGAGAGAGAGAGAGAGAGTAGCCACAAACCATGGACACACAAAAAGACAAAAACTCACACACACAGACACATGCCACAAATCATGCAACAGACACAGACACAGACACAGACACAGACAGACCACGAGAGAGACCGACTATTAACCCTTTCACTACCGGATGCGTTTTCCTATTCATTCTGGTTATTATTTGGCAATTTAATACAGCTTCAGAAACTTACGTGGGGATTAGAAAATAATGAAGACTCTGGCCATTAATCTTCTGACCTCCATAAACCTTTCCTAATGCAAATAAAATCGTTTCATCGCACCCAAATCTCATGGTAAAAAATATGTCTTAGTATTGAAGGGGTTAAGTATCACGAAAGATAACACATACAATAAAAGAAGACACGTAGACACACGCAATGACACACAAAAGGACAAAAACTCACACAGACTGAAAAAAACAAACCATACTAAAGACACAAAGACACAAAAAGAGAGACCAATTGCTAAGTATCACGAGACAACACAGAGAAAAACACAAGAGACACGTAAAGGCAAACAATGACACACATACATAAAGACAAAATCTCACACACAAACGCAAAAGACACACAGACACAATGAGAGAGACCCACTGTTAGGTATCGCGAGGTAACACACACACACACACACACACACACACACACACACACACACACACACACACACGTATACACAAATAATGACACAAAAAAGACAAAATCTCACACAGAAACCATGCAAAAGACACAAAGACAATGAGAAAGATTCACTGTCAAGTATCGCGTATCTTCTGAGTAGCAGGAGAGGAGAGGAGAGGAGAGGAGAGAGGAGGAAGAGAAGAGAAGAGAAGAGTGAAGGGATGTCGCCTCTCCTTGCTTCATAATTCACGGCTTCTCCACTCGGCTATAGCAGGTAACGTGTTCATTGGACCCTTTGTGCTATGGATCCAACTCGTTGCCTCCATCTCACTCTCTCACTCACTCACTCACTCACTCACTCACTCACTCACGAGGCTCTTGTCCATCTATAATGCATTCCTTCCTTCCATCATTAAGAGAGGCATTACTAAAATACGATTAATATTATCTACCTCATATTTAAATTTTTAATTACTGGTGAATATTTCATTACCTTCACCTGTGCTATTCTTCTTTCTCATCCTCCTTCTTCTCTTCCTTTTCCTCTTCCTTTTGCCTTTTCTCTTCTTTCTCCTCCTCATCTTCCTCCTTCCTCCTTCTCCTCCTTCTCCTCTTCTTCCTCCACTCTCCTCCTCTTCCTCCTTCTCCTTATCCTCCTACCCCTTCTCCTCCCCTTCTCTTCCTCCTCCTCCTCCTCCTCTTCCTCTTCCTCTTCCTCCTTCTCCTCCTCCTCCTCCTCCTCCTCCTCCTCCTCCTCCTCCTCCTTCTCCTCCTCCTCCTCTAGCTGGTGTTGAATGTCATGGCTGAAAAGTGTTCGTGGTCTTGGATTTACATTAACCCTTTTTTTCTGAGCTTCATAATTATTTTCGTGACTCGGACAAGTTTAATGTGGCGACCAGTGATGTGAGTTCGACATTTACTGTTTTATTTCAAAGACCTTGTTCGATTTTACAGAAATGAGCCACAGTCACTGGAAGACACTACTTGATTATTTTTGTTTTATTCTTGCTTATTCATTAATTTATTATATTTTTTTTTCATTTTCAATTTCTTTTACCTTATTGATTTCTTATGTAGTATCTACGTATCTGTTTATCTATGTATCTACCTATCTATCTACTTGTCTATCTATCTACCTATCTGTCTATCTATCTATTTATCTATGTCTATCTATTTGTCCATCTATCTATTTATCTATTGTAATCACTTTGTATTCTCTAACTGTCCTTCAATACCAATATTAAAAATGGTTTCCACACACACACACACACACACACACACACACACACACACACACACACACACACACACACACACACACACACACACACACACACACACACCTTTCTTCCATTTATCTTCCACACACGACTCTCATCCTTCTCTTTCATACATTTTCATTACTTATCATTTTGTAATTACCTTATATTTCTAATCGTTCTTCAATACCAACGTAAAAAAAAGAAAAAAAAAAAGAAGAGGAAAAAAGAAATAAAGTTCCATTTCTCTTCCACATGGAGTCTTGCCCTTCCACTCCTCATTCCACCACCATCACATTGCTATTGAACACCGGTGTCTCCACATTTTCCACCCATGGCTGATTATGACCTTGAACATTAAAATAATCCGGTTAATGAGCCTTTTAACGGACGAGCCGCGGTAATGTGATAGTATTAGCGGACCCTTGTAATGTAATGTGAAGCAATGTTGTTCTTTCCAGCCATCCATCGCAATATCCGGCACAGTACACACACACACACACACACACACACATCGACAAGTTAGTAATACCGCCTGAGTCTTTTTACCCGTGAAATATTTGTCCATTGTCTGCGCCAGTGATGTTGAGAGTAACCCGTAATGACATAACTCGGGTGTGGATCTGACGCAACTCATGCATCAACACGGAGCGCTGAGTGAAGATTAGATTAATTCATGGACAAATATGATACGTGGGCGATTATATACATGTTTCTTTTTATTATTATTTGCAAAGGTGACTGGTGTATGTGAAGATTAGATTGAAATAGATAGGTATGATAGGAGAGAGATTATTATACATGCTGCTTTTATTACTATATACACAAGTGACTGGTGTATGTATTGGTATGACAGTAGGGAGACTCCACACATGTTTATTTTAATATTATTTACACAAGTGACTGCTGTATATGAAGGTTAGATATATTAATAGACATGTATGACAGTAGGGAGAGTCTGAGAGGTGGCCGCTTGTATACATGTTTCTTTTATCCTCCTTCCCCTTTCTCCTCCTCCTCCTCCTCTCTTCCTCTTTCTCTTTCTTCCTCTCCTTCTCCTCCTCCTCCTCCTCCTCCTGCTGTATGTGATAGGTGGGCATTCCTATACATGTTTCTTTTATTGTTATATGCATATGGAACTGCTTATGTGAAGATTAGATTGATTTGCACGTAGTTATCACAGGTGGCCGCTTGTATAAATGTTTATATTATTAATACATGCACATGGAACTGCTGTATATTGAATTATGTTCCTTCTACTGTTTCTTGTTGCTTCTTTTATGTTCTTCGTATTGTTCTTAACTCAGGGGTAGATATAACAGATGGGTGGTGTTTTTTTACATGTTTTCTTTGTTATTATGTACACAAGTGACTTATATATGTTGATTTAGTGGTTTCTTGCGGCTTTCCTATGCTCTTATTACTTATTTTTTGTGGGTTCTTAAGTGTTCTAATTAGTCTCTTCAGCACCATGACGCGCTTCCATATTCATTCTGCTTACTATTTGGTGGCTTTTCTACAGCTTCAGAAACTCTTGTGGCGAATCAGACTAGTGAGGACTGTGGCCATCAATCTTCGGACACCCAGAGACACTTCCTGATGTCAATAAATAAAATCGAACACAAATCTCAAGATAAAAAAAAGTGTCCCGTTACTGAAAGGGTTAAGGATCGCTGTGATAGGTGGGGGTTTGTATACATTATTTTATTTTATTTTTATACATAGATAATCAACTCCTGTATGTTTATTTAATGGGTTTTTTTGCAGCTTTCCTATGTACTGTTTTTGTCGCTCCTATTCTATTCTTGTTAGTGTTCTTCATTCATATAGATAGGTTTTGACAGATGGGCGTTTGTATACTTTATTTTATTTTTTTTTATACATACACAAACAACTGGTGTATGTAAATGTATTGGCTTCTTGCAGCTTTTATTTTGTACCTTCCTTTGAGTTGTTCCTATTGTCTTCTTGTAGTCTTCCCACTTATTTTTTTCCTCCTGGCTTCCTACAGGTTGTAATGCTGTCTGTCTTTCTTCATCTTCCCCTATGTTCCTCCTATACCTTCCGTTATGGATTTTTTTTTTCTTCTTCTTGGTTTTGTTTTTCTTTTCCTTCTTCCTTTCCTTCTTCTTCTTCTTCCTTTTCTTCTTTTCCTTTTCTTTTTCTTTTTCTTCTTCTTCTTCTTCTTCTTCTTCTTCTTCTTCTTCTTCTTCTTCTTCTTCTTCTTCTTCTTCTTCTTCTTCTTCTTCTTCTTCTTCTTCTTCTTCTTCTTCTTCTTCTTCTTCTTCTTCTTCTTCTTCTTCTTCTTCTTCTTCTTTTTCTTCTTCTTTTCTTTATTTTCTCTTTTCTTTTCTTCTTCTTCTTCTTCTTCTTCTTCTTCTTCTTCTTCTTCTTCTTCTTCTTCTTCTTCTTCTTTCTTCTTCTTCTTCTTCTTCTTCTTCTTCTTCTTCTTCTTCTTCTTTTCTTCTTCTTCTTCTTCTTCTTCTTCTTCTCCTTCTTCTTCTTTTACTTCTTCTTCTTCTTCCTTCAACAGTCTTGGCTAGCTTGGTGGCGTAAGAAATCCGTCGTTTTACCTTAATTGCATTTATTCTTTCTTTGGATTTTTAAGGAGAACGAGATGAGTACTTATTCATTCATCTATTTATACTTTTCGTGTGTGTGTGTGTGTGTGTGTGTGTGTGTGTGTGTGTGTGTGTGTGTGTGTGTCCTTGGTTTGTTTATCGGTCATGTAACAAACAAATAATGAACTTTAAATCTAACCAACTAATAATCAAGATAAAATGAATGACAGAATAAATAAATAAGGGTAAATATTATAAAAATCGGAACACGAATCCATTCCTAACACTTCCCCATACACCCTGCCCATTCCTAAGGCTTCCCCATACACCCTGCCCATTCCTAACACTTCCCCATACACCCTGCCCATTCCTAACACTTCCCCATACACCCTGCCCATTCCTAACACTTCCCCATACACCCTGCCCATTCCTAACACTTCCCATACACCCTGCCCATTCCTAAGATTTCCCATACACCCTGCCCATTCCTAACACTTCCCCATACACCCTGCTTCCTAACACTTCCCCATACACCCTGCCCATTCCTAACACTTTCCCATTCCTACACTTCCCCATACACCCTGCCCATTCCTAAGGCTTCCCCATACACCCTGCCCATTCCTAACACTTCCTCATACACCCTGCCCATTCCTAAGGCTTCCCCATACACCCTGCCCATTCCTAAGGCTTCCCCATACATCACCAACATTCCAAAAATTTTTCAGCACATCACCAGCATTTCAAACATCAAAAAAGTTAAAATAACTTATACAAAAAAGGGAATGAAATGAGACTGAAACGGAAATACTAAGAAATTTGGCGATGTAGAATGAAAAAAATGAAGGTAAAAACTAAAAGGTGACAAAAAAAAAAGAAAACAGGAATGAAGTACTGATATTAAGACACGTAAATAAAAAAAAAAATAAGAAAAAGAAATCAGAGAAACTTGATAAATGAGATGACACGAATCAACAGCCCATTACTCACAGTGGCACGAGCAGCGTTCCTTCATCCCTTCATTCTCTCCTTCCTTCCTTCCTTCCTTTCCTTCACCATGACGCCGCCCACCTCATCACTCTTCCCACGCTCTATAACGAAGGAATCAAGGAATATTCAACACACACCTCTCCATTGCTCCATTATTTCACAAGCATACATTAGCAGAGGGAAAAAATGAAGAGAGATATAGAAACATTCCCATTCTATCATCATTAGCATTGCACGTTCATTAAAAGTGACGCAAGATATTCCATGCAACACTCCACACTGCATTACACGGGGCGGAAAAATGTGGAGTGAAGGGATTACGTAGAGTTAGTTAGTGTGTTAGTTAGCGTGTTAGTGTGTTAATGTTAGTGTGTTAGTGCGTTAGTGTTAGTGTGTTAGTTTGTTTGTTAGTGTGTTAATGTGTTAGTCGGTCTGTTAGTGTGTTAGTATGTTAGTGTGTTGGTTAGTCTGTTAGTTAGTGTTAATTTGTTAGTGTTAATCGGTCTGTTAGTGTGTCTGTTAGTTAGTTAGTCAGTTAGTCTGTTAGTATGTTAGTGTGTTAGTTAGTTAGTGTGTTAGTTTGTTAGTTAGTCTGTTAACGTGTTAGGCAGTCTGTTAGTGTTAGTTTATTAGTTAGTTTGTTAGTGTGTTAGTCAGTCTGTTAGTTTGTTAGTTAGTCTGTTAGTGTGTTAGTTTGTTAGTTAGTCAGTTAGTCTGTTAGTATGTTAGTTAGTTAGTGTGTTAGTGTATTAGTCGGTGTGTTAGCGTGTTAGTTTGTTAGTCAGTCTGTTAGTGTGTTAGTTAGTTATTTAGTCAGTCTGTTAGTGTGTTAGTTAGTGTGTTAGTTTGTTAGTTTGTTAGTGTGTTAGTCTGTTAGTGTGTTAGTGTGTTAGTTAGTGCGATTCATGGCGATTTTTCTTTTATTTATGCAAGAGGGGAAGCGGGCCAAGAGAGAGAGAGAGAGAGAGAGAGAGAGAGAGAGAGAGAGAGAGAGAGAGAGAGAGAGAAAACAAGTCCACATGATTGCCAGTTCCCTTAACCCCTTCAATACCGGGATACATTTTTACCTTGAGTTCTGTGGATGATTAGACCATTTTATTGACATTAGGAAGGGTCTACGGAGGTAAGAAGATTAATGGCCACAGTCTTCACTATCTTAATCCCCCACATGAGTTTCTGAAGCTGTATAAAATCACCAAATAGTAAGCAGAGTGTATGTGGAAACGCGTCATGGTACTGAAGGTTGTTGAAGATTAAATAGAGTTAACCAAAAGTATGGAACAAATAAAGTCTTGAAATGTTCCGAAGTGTCTCTTCTATTCCATTCCCCCCTACCCACCACGTCCCATCCCCCTTCCCCCTCTCACCCCTTCAAATGTTCCCAAGTGTGTCCTCCCCTCACCCCTACCTACCACGTCCCATCCCCTCACCCTTCAAATGTTCCCAAGTGTGTCCTCCCCTCACCCCCCCCCTTCACCCTCCAACCCTTCACCCCCATCTCTCATCAGACGCCATTTCTCATCACATACGTCATTATTTTTTTTTTATTTCGTTTTTAGTGTTTTTTTTCGTGTATTCTT